>NW_005842182.1:1004937-1024682 GCF_000455745.1 Alligator sinensis | reverse complement strand
GCAGTTTCTCCTCCCCCTCCCCCTCCGGCCGTGCCGCATCTGAGTGACGCGCTCACGTCCCGCCCTGCCCCCTCCCCGAGCAACGGTGTGGGACCGCGGGGAGTGGGGATGTCGCAGCAGCCGGGCGCGGGCGTTGGTGACGACACCGCTCGCACGTCACCTGTCGGGCACGTGGCAGCGGCAGGCGTCATTGCGGCAGCGGAGGCGGTGGGGGAGGCTGGGAGCTCGTTCCTGGAGTCGCGGGTCACAGGCTCCGGGCAGCTTGGCGAGGGCCCGATCTCGCCCCTCGCCCGCTTGTGGGCTTTTTTTGACGACGGACGAGGCGCAGAGCAGGTTTTCCATCGCTCGGCAACAGGCAGCGGCGCGGGCTGCTCCAGCGCTGCCGCCCCACGACAAACGGCGGCGGCTCCCACCAGGCATCTCACTCTCTCACCCCCCCCTCCCCAAGCTAGGACTTGCCAAAACAAGTACAACAGATTAGGGCACATACACATTTTTCCAACCCAAGCGCCCCAAGCTGGGACACACACAAGCCAATATAAGTACACCAAGCTGCCACACAGGGGGCCAATGCAAGCACACCAAGCTAGGACCCCCCCACAACAAACACACACTGTTGCATGCACAAATACAAGCGCACTGAGCTAGGAAACTGCAGAACCAAGTTTGCCCCTTGGACCTTGTTCTAGCCATCTTCAGCTAGTCCACAGTAGTTGTAGCTGTACACCAGCACCCCATGGTGCTAGCCACTGGTCAGATACAGGAAAGGCAAGTCCCTTGTCATATGTGTGTGTGTGTGTGTGTGTGTGTGTGTGTGTGTGTGTGTCCCCAAGCTTACAATTTTGTGTCTATCAAGTATGATATGGTACTTGCTTGCATGGGCTCATACTCCCCCCCACCCCACTTTACCTCATTAAGTGCACAAAGTAGGTAACACTAATAAAGGAGCAGCTATCCCATATCGTTTTCTCTTCAGTTCAGTTTCCAGCTCCATGGCTTGTATCCTACTACATTTTACTCCAACCTTGCTCTGTAGGCCAAGTTAACAATATCCTCATGAACTACAACTCTCAAACAATGAAATAAAATAGAATGAGGTATGTTCCGGCCCCCCCCCCCCCCCAAAACCCTAGGCCCCAAAAAAAAAAAAAAAAAAAAAAGGGGTTTTTCCCCCCCCCCCCCCCCCCCCAAAAGACTTAGGTCACTTTACAAGATAAAGTAATAACCCCCAAATAATACCCCAACATCCAAATGCTCCAGGAAGTTTTACATCTAAGAACTACTTACTTCTGAGATACTAATTTCTCAGTCCTTGACTGGTACCTACTGATTTTTTTAAAAATGTAGCTTTGTGTCTAATACAGAAATGTGATTCAATAGATCTGCTCCTTATGCCTGCTGTTAAAGAGTTAGAAACTTAAAAAGATGGACCAGAGAGACATCAGATCTGATCCAGTATGGGCATGGCATTTCCTGTGCCTAACAATGGTGAGTATTAAGGCAGATGTGGGATATTCAATCCCCTATATTAGGTCTTACTCATGTCCAATAGTTAGGACTTCAGCATCCATTTCTCTCCCAAGCATTTATTTTATAAAAATATGTAATTCAT
Organism: Alligator sinensis; assembly: GCF_000455745.1. Classification (NCBI taxonomy): domain Eukaryota; kingdom Metazoa; phylum Chordata; order Crocodylia; family Alligatoridae; genus Alligator; species Alligator sinensis. Next base: position 1,023,070 of record NW_005842182.1, on the reverse strand, counting down.
GGAATACAACTCCATGGATTTCATGGAATATATCAGGAAGAAGCAGCAATAGCGGAAAGTTCCTAGCTTCTGACCTTAGCTGGGTCTTTCTGGCACAGGGTCTGAAAAGGTTGCTGACCATTGGCCTAGAAAGCCTCTCACTTTTGTGTCTCTTTGACCGAAGCCATCTTGAATCACTTTCTTTATGATGGCAGTTTCAGGCAGGAGGAAAGGACTTAAAGCTTTGTTGTTATGGCACTGTCTGGAAGTACCATAACAACACAGGCACAGCCTGGTTTTAATCCTCAGGCTGAGAATGGAATTCAGTCTGCATCTCCCATATCCTGGGCCAGTGTCATGGCCACTAAGCACACCTCTGGTCATATTTTAAAAGTAACCAGAAACTGCATTTTGAGAGGAACCTAGTCTTGTAGCTGTGCTTTATACTGTTCTGAGACTGCTAACCAGATTTGATTTCTATAGGAGGGATCAACAGAAGAACAGCTAGTATCTGGATACCACCCAGTCAGGCTTAGGCTTAAGTTAAGCTAGGGTTCAAGATGTTCCTAGTCTAAAAACAGGCAACTCTTGGCATGCACCAAAGAGAAGTTTAGATGTCTTGAGAATTCAAGGTCAGAAAGAGAGATGCTTAAGAGCACAGATACCTATTTTGCGGGGGGTAGGGTATGCAGGATCCTCAATATTTGATTTAGGTGCTTTAGATGCTTGACTCCTTTGATTTGACCAGTACTTTCTGTGCCTCACTCCTTCATTTGGGAACTAGCACTACCTCATAGGGGTGAATTGAGTGTATATACATTAAGGAGTATGAGGCGCTCAGTTACTACATTCTAAGTAACATGCAAATCATTTAAAATAGATTGAATGATCCTTCACTCCACCTCCAACTGAGATTTTTTTTTGGTCGGCGTGAGTCCGGAACAAATGTTAGTGCCGTCTGTGTATTTACATCCAGCCAAAGTGTTCTCATCTCTGCCATCCCAGTTTGAGAAGGGCATGGAATTTATTATTGATAACAGTCAGAAGTGGAGTAACCATGTTTTAAGTTTAGACTATGCTCCCAAGCCTATTGATGGCAGACAAATTAGTTTTCCACATTACAATGGATTAACCGTTAGGTTTTGTGACAAGGAGGAATAAGTCACTAAACATTTCTGAAGTATTACCAAAAGTAAATTTACAAACTAGCAAGAAATTGAGAATTTAATAGTCTGATTATTTAGAGTAAAATTAAGGAAGGAGGAGCCCCATTATTTATACTGGTTTAGAATCCATAATCAGTAAAATATTCTTATAGCAAAGTTTAAAGTTCCTATGTACTCAGTTCTGCTATGCACAGATCTACTGAAAGTTTTAAAAGTTATTAGTATAATAGAGTCCAGTGAAAAGAGTTCTCATTCTCATCTCTAAAGGTATTGAAACAGGACTAATAGAAGAGTACTAAACCATCTGAAAGCTAATTTGACTAAGTATATGCTTTACATATTTAGCAACAACAATGATTTCCATTTCAGTGCAGCACCCTGGCAGAGATTTGAAATCTGTGCCAAGAAGGGGAGAAGAACACACACCCTTAGTGATCGCAAAGGTTATGTTTCAGGAATTGTGGTTTAATAACTTTGGATGTCAAATAATATCTAGTACTATGTTACAATTAAGCCTTCCAATCAGAGTCTTTCAGACAGGACTTTCAAGTGAGGAAGGTGAATCAAACTCTCATATAGTACAGTGCTGAATTTGGTAGGTGGTGGCAGGAACAGGGATTTGAAACCCAAACCTTGATCAATTTGCATCCACTTTTATTTCCTAATTTAAAAGCATACCCTCCTCTAGGTTTCATTCACAATATTTCCTCTGAACTCTTCCTTAAACTTGGAAGCAGCATCAAGCCTTGGGCCTCTCTGACAGAGCCTAAACAAAGTTACATTTCCAGAAAATCCTGTAGTGCTGGATGTTCTTCAGGATCCACATTTAAAAGGGTATTCTCCAGTGTGGAGTGGACTCTCAGTAAGAGGTACTACAACCTGGGCTGCATTTCCTCTTGCACAGATTCACTGGGGCTGATAATACTTTCTCTGTCTTCCTTTCTCCAGAAGTCACAGAGGACTAGAGGGAACACCACTACATTGGCTTCAAGCTGCCTCATTCCATGTGGGGAGCAACACAACCACTAGTCTAGAGGATCTGGCCCTCCATGATTGCCAAACAGAGCTCCAGGTATCCCTAGAAGTTGCAGGTCCCAGTACAACATTAGATGCTCTTTATGCGCATATCTGTTCAAAAGAATGAGGCATCTTGGTTCCCTTCCCCTACCTTTTTTTTGGCCACAAGAGGGTGCCATTTAAATTCATTTCATGTAAGAAATTGGCAAGTTAGAAAAAGTTTAACGGGGAAGATTGGTGTCTTCTTAGATCATTCAATACATTTCCCTAGTAGGGATACAGAAATTCCTATTGCCTTTAATCCAAATAAGCCATTTAATCATTTTAAAATGTTAATAATAAGAGTTTGATATTAAAATCTATTCAGATTAAAAACCTTTTTAGTTTAATGGAATTTTCTGGTCAACTGCCATTGTACTGTTAGAACCAGGATTTTGTCTTTACACATTTTCACACAAACATGAAATAAAATACATTTAACAGAATCTCTTTTTAGCACAGATCTGCCTTGAAGGATCCACAGGCCACCAGGACTTGCACTAAAGTTTTTGCCTGAAAAGATCTTAAATCTTTACAGAGCCATTTCACATTTTCAGGGTTAGAAGAGATCTCTCATTTCAACTACTCTAAGGGTCAAATACCAAGGTAAGGAGCTAGGGACATGTAGATGTTCACTTTCAGAGACTAAACTTATCCTCAGAAGACTCCGAGTGAACAGTGCTGCAGTGGAACTGCAAAGATGTACAGTGCTTCTGCTGAGTCACCACATCATTGCTTCTTGTCTTGACAGGTCATTTTGGAACTCTGCCCAGCTGCCTCTGCAGTTCTACAAGGTAGGCTGTAGAAATCTGGCTGAATGAAAGAAAAAAAAAAAAACGCAGTGGGAGGAGAAATCATGTCATCATGACATTCTGGAAGAAAAAAAGAACTAAGAATGCTGCGGGACATCTGCCCTTTCAAAAGCCTCAGGAGTCTCTCAAGCTGATACATTTCAGATTGGCTTAATATTTAAAAGAGATGCACTCAAAGACATAAGGGAAGTTTGAGAAAAGAGTGGCCTTTGTTGTACATGCGGAGATAAAAAAAATCCCCACATTTATGTACACTGATTACTATACATTTAGCAAGACCTGTAATTACTACTCTACACCAAGTGTATCATTTGAGAACAATTTACTTACCGCCCAGATGTGCTCATATATTTACTACAGGACCTTAAATTCTTATCCAGAGGGATCTACTCTGTCATTTAGATCCAGATGCTAGAGCAAAACCATTGACATTGGAACATGTGGTCTAGAGTCCCATTATTTATTTATTTATTTTTAAGATTAAGGTTACTATTTTAAACTTGATAAAAGGACACATTTAGTTACAAATTCACTCCCAAACCAAAGTTTTCCCTGTGATCTGTTCTAAACACAGAAATATACAAATTTTGATTACAGCACACAAGAGTCTCCAAAGAGTCTACTTCCATATTTGCTTTGCTCTTCATTTAGATGACCTTTTACTCTTTTAGGTTTTGGGCAAAGGCCTAACTACCAGGGTCTGCGCTCTGGGTGGAAACGGCAGCTGGGGGCGGCCAGGTTTAGCAGTCATTCTCCCCCCCCACCTCCCCCCTCTGGTCACCCACCCTTTGCTACACTACTACTTTGTGGGGAGGTTGCTGGGAGAGAAGGAGTTACAAATACCTGCAATTCTTATCACAACACCCTGCATAGGTCTAATGTAAGCAGAATGTTTGCTTGAATACAAAGTAGGTAAAGACTGCAATAATAGATCTTACATGAAAGATTTGTATGTGTAAGATTCTACCTCTGGGAAAGTATGCTTTTTCTTATGCACCCATCTGTTTCAGATGGAAGCTGGGCTATACCTGCATGAGATAAAAAATAAAAATCTTTCAGAGTTGCATACAGGTCTCACTCAGTTTTATTTCCAATAGGATATTATTAATCTTGTGCTAAAACTGCCAAGCACAGAAATTTGTTCCTTGCTCATATATGTATGCTGTACTTTCTTCCTCCTTAGTCTAAACCTCTCTGTCACTGCAGAGCCAAAAGGATTTTTACAACCACAGAGAAGTGAGAGGAACCATACAGAGTAACACAAGTAGATGCAACTAGCAGAAATGGATGAAAGGTAACAATTCAGTCCAAACAGTAAAAGAAAAAAAATGCAACCCCAACAATAACATTTTGGATGGTTGAATTGCTTCCCAGCAGAAGTGTTAAACATCCCCTCACCTTGGGGATTTGAAAAGTGGGATTGGTCAAGCCACAGGATGTATGTGCACACACCAAAATAGAGTTTCTATGAGTCAATGCACAGACAGGTCTCAGACATGAGTGCAGTTCAGGGAACTGACTTGAACAGTTAAGATAATCAGTGTCTGGATTATGGAATTCTGCTTCCTATTCAGGAAGAGCACACACCAACTGCTGCAGCTTCCTTAGCCTGACGAAGGGTTTTTGAACCCGAAAGCTTGCTTAATAACTATTCTCCAACCATTTGGGTTGGTCTAATAACAAATATCAAATTCACCCAAGGAACCTTGTCTGCCTATATCCTTAGACCAACATGGCTACAACCTAAATCCCTGCTTCCTGTTTTAACATTGTTACCACTAATAGGCTGTTCTGCTATCTTCAGCCTGTCATTTATTGCATTTCCCAGATCTCTTTAATAGCACATTCACCTTAATAACTACTACAGTTTGTACCAGATTGTCACCACCATACATAGGACAGATACAATAGGCACAACTGCCCAAGTTCTCCTATTCTTATCTTACAGGTGTCACAGCCTTCTTTGGGAAGGACTAGTGTCAGAGTACGGTGATGTCATTTGATACTCACCAATACATCAGACTCTTTGCTGACACTGCCAGTTAAAAAGTGAAGCAATTGTCAGCTAGGAATCAGACTGAAAAAAAAGAATACTGACTCATTTCACATCTGTTGGTGGGTAATAATTTTCAGTCATTCCCCACCTAAGCTAGACCGAAATCAGCGACTTAAAGAAAGAAAATTGAATAGGTCCATGGTCCACTTGGGTAACTAAACTGAATGGGAATTGGTCTTATACTGCAATAACAGTTCCCTAATCCAACTAGTGCTCTAGGGATTCTTTGGCTGTAAATCAGCTCCTGAAAGTGCATAATCCACTTGTATATTTAAACATCCCACAAGGCAGTAGTTTATATTTTCAGGTAAACCACTCACAGTAATAATTACCACAATACTCATTGTTTGAAAGACCCACTAAATCCCAGCAGATTTAGTGTATGGTTTAGTGCAAGCAATCCAATTACATTTAGCAGCCTCCATAAAAAAAAATCATTTCTAGGTTTGTTAGATGCCCCAGTGACTATGAAGTGATTTGAAAACAACACAACAGAAATGCCAGGCTGGATTTAAATAGCTTTTATCAACAGCACTAAAATGTAATCTTCACTTTGCCCCTCTGTTCATGCATGAAGCATTTCCATCATACCAGCTTTGAAGTGTCTACTACAAGTTGTTTCAAGTAGAAGAATTATCACTCACAATTGGCCTAGCTCTACTCACAAAAATCAGGAGAAGTTTTGACATGGATTTCAATGAGAGCAAAATTAGGCTAATGCATTAGAGAGTCTTACCCTTAGAAACTGGGGTGAAAGACATGCTGAATTACTTGAATTACCCAAAAGACAAACTTGCCTCAAATGACCTTAGTAAGTCAGTCTTCCAAATAAAGCAATGTAAACATGAAACTGTTACAAACATAGTACTTGTTTGTAATCTTCAATACTGATTTAAAAAATGGTAACACCCAAGATAGAAACTTATCCACACTACAAACATATACCAGACAGCAGCACTTTTATACACACACCACACAGACTACCTCCTGAATTGGAAAAAATGTAGCCACAAGCAAATAGCATTTAAGTGTGCTGCAAATGGGCAAACTAATTGATATGCAGTTAGCACTGCCACTTGGCATAACCCAGACACAATCTCTTTCACAGTACCACTTTCCTAGCAGAGAAAAGAAAAATATACAATGACTCTTGCGACAGGCAGCTTTCTCTCTCTCTCCTCCCACCCCAATTCTCTTCTATTCCACAAAGATCCTCTTTCCAAGACAGGGCCAAAAAAGGTTAATTTTCCTGTAAGGGTAAAAATTCCAAAGGGAACATCTCCTTTTCAGCACCAAGTTAAAATCCTTACCATTCTGCTGTGGAAGTCAGTTAAAACTGAAAAGCCTTCCCAATCCAATGCTGGGAAAGCACAGCAAAACCTCTTCTTGCCACTTGTCAAACCACATCTAACCTAGCCATATCATCCTACTTTCCCAAATATTTCCTTTTTGGTTTGGTTTATGGGAGTCAGCTGAGGCTATTAGGATAAGAAATTCCAGGTGCATCTACTCCCTGGTTGTTTAACTCTTTTAGATCTGGTCCCATGCTCCAGCAGATATGTCAGGAAAACATAATTTTGGATTTACCTGAGATGACATAGGCCAAGGGTTTCCCAGTATCCAGATGAACTGTGTACCTTATTATAGGCTTTCCTCACATTTCATATCCTTCACTTAAATTCCTCTTTCCTTTTCACTTTCTACTCTTTCACACTGTCTGCAGAGGAAACAGAAGAAACCTAACTGCTTCTGCAGATATTTCTTCAATTATGGCCAGAAGTCCAGGCTGGCACCTTCCTAAACTAGGGACCTAGTGTAGGAATAATAGACATGGGAAATCTATCACAGTCTGACAGCTGACTAGTGTGAACTTCTTGACTAAAGAGAGGCAATACTGGGCTAAGAGAAATAGCACATGATTCTATAATTCTGACTGATTTTATTTAATATGGCTGTAACTAGCTATGAGGAATTAATTAGGGAAAATGAAATGAGAGTCATTAAGGAACAGCAAACATGGGTAACACAGAAGTCATAGGAATCCAACTATTGAACTGTACATGCTGAATGCTTACTTTTATACACACATTCCACTACACAAACAGGCAATAGGCCTCGAGAATAATCTCGTATCTTTCCAAAATATTCTGTTATATTCTCATTTTCCATTTGGGATGCACAAACACTGAATCTCAGATCCTCAGAGGCACTTAGATGCTCCTCCGCCTCTTGAAGTGTTTTAGTCCATCATACTGAATACCTAAATACCACAGCACAACAGGTGCTTAACTCCAGAGGTACCTCAGTTTCCAGTTTAGCCAATAATCCTGCTCAGAGCCCTAGCTCATGGCAAAATCCCCAAAACCCTGAAACAGGATTCTCAAACTGGACAGGGGAACACATCTTGCCTGCAAGGCCTGATTCTGCAAGGTACAGAATGCCTTCCACAAGGTAGTGACAACCTGAAATTCAATAGAAACCTTTAAGGACCAGCCAGACCCTTGTGTGAACTATCTGGTATTAGTAACACTCAAAATAGCAGCAATACGCTTCATGTGAATCACACTGAAAATAACACGTAAACGCTCACTGCATACTAAAATGCATGGGAAAATCCTGTGTGTGTCCAGGCTTAAAATGTTTACTATTTTATCAAACTAAATAGCACTCACAGAAATCAAAATTTGGCCCAAATCCTTTCTTTTATCTTGCAAACTTGCGATAGATAACAAATAATTCCCGTTGTGGAAACTTAAGTCATTGACTTCAGTGAAATCAGGACTAAACAATTAAAGTTTTATAATTTAGCCAACAGTAGCACAATGTTCCCTAAGTACTAAACCTAAGTATTTTAGGTATTCACTTAGGAGGAAGAGAGTCATCTAGGCTCTGGATTCTGTATTGATCTTTCCATTCCTTAAAGACATTCACGCAAGAAGAAGAACTAAACAACCACCTTTTATTTTAGAGTATCAGACAGGTCTGTTCAATCCCTTTGTCTTAAACTAACTTTACTATAAGGAGATACCTCCCAATTTCCATATCTTTTATATTAGGGAGCATCTCTAAATTATAATTTTATCACTACAGATTCCAACTGGAGGTGCCTGCCTGCACCTGAGTCAGGAAGCTAAACTCTGGTGAAGCTAAACAACTTAACTGTGTGTGCCTACAGCAGTGACTTTTCAGAGGGTGCCATTTTCTGTCATTCAAATTCTGTGATTCTTTTTGCCCCCCAAAACACTGCAGTGTTATCAACAGGACAATAACTGCCATAATTATTGGATAAAACAGAGTATACATTAACATAATATAGATAACAAAAATGGTAATAGGGCTATCCAATTTCCAACCAAGTTTCTCAACATTTTGTCACTAATTAGTTTGCCTCTTCACAGGCTCACACTTAAGGTGGGAAGAAGTGTGATTCTGTAACAAAATCTCAAGCCAAAAATTTACTTAATGAATGGCACGAGACTTATTGTAAAAAGACTTTATAACAACACTGTAGACTCAGAAATAACAGAAGAGGCTAGTAGGCAATGTGTTCTTCCCCCCACCCCCCAATAGTTATATTATGCCTATCAGACACAGCCAGAGGCATAGCATGCTCCTTCAGTGACCAGGGCAAGGCAGGATGGGGGGAGGGTATGCTGACCACTGGAGACTAAGGGAGAGTGATAGAAAGGGGAGGGGGAGCACAGTCTTGTGTGTCCCTGTTGTGATTTCTTAGTTGGTCTAATAAAAGGAATCATCTCTGAACCAAGAGTTCTGGTCTAGGGACAGACAATACACATAAACCAGTTTAAGTGATCAGAAACTGGTTTAAACCTGTAACAGAACAGATGTTCAGTGCACATAAGCTCATTTGAAAATGGCTGAAACTGGCTTGAGATAAACCTGGTTGAATGTAGTATCAAGACTTAATTGATTTGGCTCAAACCAGTTTATGCCATGTCTGTCCCAGACCTCTTGCTGGTTTTAGATAAATCAGACTCCCCCAGCATCCTGGCATGCTCTCTGGGCTGGGCAGGGCTCTCTGCTCCTCAGCAAGGCTGGCTCTTCCTCTCTGCTCCCTGGCTATAGCTCCAGAGACTTGCAGGCTGTTCCTCCCTCCCCCTCACCACTACCTGCTAAGCAGGAATTCCCCTTTCCCTTGTGGAGAGGTGTCAGTGTATTAGCTAGCAGACCACATGCTGGCTACTGTCTGTGCTGAATCAACAGGTAGCTGGTAATGTCCCTTTGTTGTTTTCTTAATGGAGTGATAAACACTGAGTTAGGGTTGATAAACACTGTTATCAATTCCCTGCTGGGCTAATCAGAGCATCCTGGCCACACTCTACCTCAGCTCAGTGCTGTGGAAGGAAGGGAGGGCTGCTCTAGCGCCCCTCAGCTTCTAGCTTGAGCCACTGCAGGGATGTGCCTGCATTTCTGGGATGTCTGTCTGGTTACAAGACTGACTTAGCCTAGCCAGGTTAGATTAACTTGCAAAGATTGAATTAATTCAAGCTCAGGCTTTTTGAATGTTTGTTCCTAGCCCTAGAGTTTTGCATTTCTTTTTGTCTCAGATCAACATGGCTACCAAATACATCCCTGACTCTTCATGCACTTAAGGCAGTTCTTACTGTTGCTGTAGCAATGTCAGCTTAAGCTGCAGCAGCTCCATGGTGCCAGCTTCCAGGGATCCACCCCTTTCTCTATTCATTTCCTCCCAGATATGCTGCTGGCTGCAGGGCTGACCCTACTGTGGCAAAGACTCTCAGGACAGAGGTGTCATTCTACTCACCTCACGCACACCCCCTCCCCATGCCCCCTCATAGTCAGCACTATGTGGTGCTCCTCTCACGCCCCTCTCCCAGTTACATTATGGGTCACAGCTCTATCTTTTAAGATATGCAGGAGGCAATTTCCTGTCAGAGTAATATAACTGTTACAATGATTATCAATAAAAGCCAAGTGTGATGGACTATGGTTTTTATTGTGGTATTTTGGCATTAACTGTTCACGTTGTTATAATTTTGTTTGCCCAGTTTGCTTCATTATTCTACGCACAGAGAATGCAGGGGTAAGTACTGGTGTGTTGGTTGTAGCTCTGTTGGTATAAAGACATAGGTAGACAAGGGTTTTTTTGGGTAAGTGTGATATCTTTTATTAAACCAACTGAATAGTTGAAAAGATTGTTCTTTACAAGCTGGGATAAGTACTGTACATTCAGAATGAGACATGATGGACCTTTATCATCAACAGGGTCTTGAATGGTTTTGTTGACTTAGGCAAGAGGCAAGGCTTTTTTAGGGTGTTATCTTTTATCGGATAAATTATGTTGTTGGCATAAAGTTAGATAATCTTTCGAATGAAAGTCATTCTTTGTCAAGTTGAGAAATCAATCTAAGAAGTGTCAAGAGGAGATAAAAATGACAATGAGAGAGGAGGTTGGGTGTGGGGGGGAGCAGGCTGTCAGGTCCTGACTCAAAGAGTTTAGGGACTGAGAAAAGTGGAGGAGCTTTGGGGAGTTGGAAAGAGAATAGCTGAGTATTTTTCAGGGTGCCCCAGTCTGTGCAGGCTGGATTAAGGAGAGAGGGATTGTTTAACCCCTTTGGAGGGGGAAGAGAACTTTTTGCTGGGTATCCTTTGCTTTTACTGAAGAGACTGTGCTGCTTGGCACTTTGGGTTGCACTTGGTTCCTCCAACAGGAGGTGAAGCCCTTCTCTCAGGAACAGAACTGCATTCTAGCTCCTTGAGTCTGGGCCATGGAGAATGAGGGAAAGCAAGGGACTGGAAGTCAGTGACATTGGTGTGTCAAGTGAAAATCAGGCAGAGATCTGCTTCACATGGGCCATGTTCACACAAGCATTGACGTTTGTTTCCCCAGGGATAAGTAGCAGTAGCACACCTTGTTCTGCTGCTACTTTTTCCTTGGGATACACCTGTACTGTGCACCCTTTGGCATGCAGCCGGCGTAGGGAAGGCTGGGGTCAGCAACTGTGCTGGCCCCAGCAGCCTTATCTGGGAATTTGGGGGCCTTGGGGAGCTGTAGCCACAGCACTTCTGCACCTGGGAGCCTGGCTGGCAGCTGGAGTATGACTCTGGCTGTCCAGGCTCCCATTTTGGGTAGCACATGCTGTTGCTACATGCACTGCCCTGCAATTTTCAGTGTGTTGTTTTTTTATTTTTTACCCTAGGATCTCCAGGGGTCAACCCTCGCACCCTCCCACACTTCAAGGTAGCAGCATGGGGAATGCTTGCAGGCGCGGTGTGTAGTGCCACAGATGGTTTGTGGTATTACATACCACATGTTCGCGCTTGTCTGGACGCAGCCATAAAGTCTTATAGAGGACTGGGGCCTAGCACTGTCTGTGAGTTTGCTTAAGCATTCATAGGTGGCATACATACATGTACTGTATGAGTAATATTTTCCTGTGGCCACTTTTTATTCATTCCCCATATTTATTTCAAAATTGTTCATGTTTTTTGAATTTTGTGTAAATCTACGTTATAAGTTTTTAAATGACATAAAACATGTGGGGATATGGTAAGCACAAATACCTTAGCATGTTCTTAGTTTATCTATTACTTAGCATGTTAGTTTATAGACTAGTGATTCTCAAGCAGGGTGCTGCAGCACCCTGGGATGCCTTGAACTCCTTTTAGGGGTGCCACAGGATGTCCCACAATATTAACACACACAGGTGTATAAACATGATTCACAAGATAAACCCAATAATTTAAAATAAGAATCAACAGTGCTGAAAAAAATCTGACACTGTTGTGGTCTTTCTGAGTACTCTGAAATGGAAAAATTGCTGTATTATTTTTCCATAGTAAAAAAAAGAAGTAAATACTAAATTTGGCATTTTCTAAGGGGTGCCTTGAACCTAACTAGGGATGCCTTAAGCCTAAAAAATTTGAGAACAACTGATGCAGATATTCATACATCTATGGTTCATAATATTGAGCACATATTGTCCTCAGTCTGCAGTAGAATGTGCATTCATTTTAATGGGAAGTACGTGCTAAAATCAGGGGGCAAGGTTTTTTTTCAGTGATATCTTTTACTGGATCAACTATGTAATTGGGATTCAGTTAGGTAAGCTTCCAAATGCAAAACATTCTTTGTTAAGTCTCTGATCACAGGAATGCAGGCACCAGGAAGCCAGATTGGTTCAATACATTATCCTAAGAAATCCTTGCCCCTCACATAATTTCTGGAACATCAAGACTAGAACATCACTTTTACACTGTCCTAAAATCAAGGGGCATTATAGGATTCTACAATTCCAATGGTTTTTTTGTTGCCAAGACACAATGCCTAATAATCCCACATGAATGCAAAGGTTTGCATTTGTGAGAAAATAACTGAGAGGTGAAGTGGTTAAAGAGTAGGGTTTTTTTCCCCTCAGCATGGAACAAGGATTTAACCACATGACTCCTATTAATGTTAATAGGAATTAAGCAGCTAAGTCTTTGTGGATCATTCTGAGCATTAACCCCTTAGGTTCTTTTCTTATCTTCTGAGGCAACAGAAAAGGTGAGGTTTTTACTGCACATCAGTTAAGCAATTATTATGGAACTAGCCAATTGCCTGTCAAAAATGACGGGGAGGGAAGGAAGGGGTGGCCAGGGACAGTGGCCTGCGTCTGGCCCTGCTCCCCCTTCCCACCTTTGGGGCTGGGCCCATTCCCCCTCTCCCCGCCCCCAATTTGGGGCTGGGGCCGGGGCCAGGGCCGGGCCACACCCCTCTTCCTGCTGGGCCTGCCCCCCCCATCCGCTCCATTACTGCCGCCTGCGGGGTCGGGGGGCTGGGGTCAGAGGAATTGGCCTTGCTGTGGGGGGGCAGGGTGAGGAGAGAGGCCTGGGGCCAGGCTTGCTTCCCCCACCCCCGCCCCCACCACTTTGGGGCCAGGGCCACTCCCCCCATCCCCACCCGGGGGGCCAGCGGGGACAGAGCCCAGCGTCCGACCCTGTGCCGCTGCTCCCCTAATCTGGCTTCGCCCCTGCCAATTCGGGCCTGACTCTGTTCCCCCGCCCCCACTGTCGCTTCAGGCCTGACCCCATTCCCCTCCGGCAGTTCGGGTTTGGGGCTGCTCCCCCTGTCCTACCCTTGCCATGGGGCTGGGCCTGGCCTGGTCCCCCCATCCTTCCCGCTGCTGTTGCAGGGCCCAGCACACCCCCCCATACCCTTCATTTTGGAGCCAGGCCTGCACCTCCCATCCCCCCACCTCCCCACATCAGCCCAGGCCTGCTGCTTTCCCCCTCCCCCCTGTGTCAGGAGAGAGCAGCATGCAAGAGAGAGGGGGTGAGGCCAGCAGTGCTGACCTCAGCACCCCCTTCTGTATTTGCTGCCTGCCAGGAGCAGAGGTGGGGCAAAGCCAGTGCTGCTGGCTTTGCCTCCTGCGGCATCCTGACTCCATTCCCCCCCATGCAGCTGCTGCCACCTGCAAGGAGCAAGGGTGGGGGCAAGGCCTCTGCCTCCGTTCTGTCTGCTCTGTTGCTGCCGCCTCCAGGTAGCAGGCCGGGAGGGGGAGGAGGGGTGAGGCCAGCTATGCTGGCCTCCCCACCTTGCTCCGTCCCCTGTATCCCCACCATCATGGCTGCACTCCACCATGCCACCACCACCTGTCTGAACGTTTATTTGCATTCTGATTGGTTGTTTCTGTCAGCCAGTGAGAACGCGAATAAAGTGTTATGGACAGACAGACTACGGCTTTTATAATATTAGGATGAACTGGTTTCTTCAATGGAAGCCCCTTATTATTCTAAGTTCCAATGGGTAGTTTTAAATTTATTGCTGCCTTCTGATTTTTCTCAGAAATTATTCTCTGAAATAGGTTTTGTTTTTTTGCTGTATGTATCAATATTGGCTCCAATGGGATGTAGCATAGCTGGACAAATAGTGTGTGCACTTAGTGGATAAATTAGTGTATTGTATTATCATCTGGATCTTCTTGTAGACTACTATAATTAATTAATTCCGCGCTACTTCTGCTCATTCCACTTATTTTTATCTCCACTTACTTGTATCTCTTTTGAATATTTTGTGAGTTGCTTCACCAGTGTATGGGAAAGTAGACTTTATGAGAGTCAAACTTATTCTGGGTTACTACATGAGGCAAATCAAATTGTAACCTTACTTAAGACAGTCAACAGTCTGCGTAGATAGATGAAGAAAAACGGTGTAATGAAAATTATACAAAAATAGTTTAAAAGTTGAACTGTAATATGTCTTATGACTTTAAATGAGCAGCTCTAATTGGGGTCCATCCTGAGCAAAAAAAGTTGTCATGGAAACCTCAATTGGATAATTAGTATCCAGTCAGAGTCATAATGCCTGGAGATTGTGCAATCAGGTGGCCATTTAGGCTTAGCTTAGAAGGACTTGGTTTTCTTTGTCTGTGAAGGAGTTCAGAATCAGTTGATTAAAAACAAGTTATTCTAGTGGGATATGATGATGAATTATAAATGCTATTTTTCCTTGTCTATCAAAGGCAATTGGCAGTGTAATACAGTAGATCATTCAGTGACAAAAATTGCAGCTCTGTTTTACAGCTTTTCAGAGTAGCCAATGCCTTGTGGTTACAAAAAGCCTTGTTCTGTGTCATACACCTTGGTCCAAGTTCTCTTCTCTTTTGCATCCTTTGCACGTCTGTTGTAGTTCCTGCATCTGAAGCTCTTTTTACAATGACTTCTATTCTACTGTACAAGAAGGATGTTGATTAGTGACCCTGTTTAATGGAATATTTCACAATGTAAGTCCAACAATCTTTACTAATCATCTGATGGTAGTTTAAATTAATTTAATTTATAATGCCTCCTTTGTTAAGAAATGGTGGTTTTTATGCCTTATGTTATCCTCTGAGTCAAATTATTTTGGTTATGGAAAGTTGTTGAAGTTTCAGATTCTGAATCTCACAAGCAAAGGTAGCATTACACATATGGAGACCCTGGCAAAGGTCAAGGCATTAGCCCCTCCTTTCTCTCTCACATACATTGGATGGCTTGTGCTAACTTAAACTAGGAGGGCCTGAGCAATTATATTGGTTGGTCACATCCAAAATCACAGGTTTTGGTTCACAAATCTCCTTGGTGTAATCTTTAAGCAGAGAGACATAGTTAGCTGCGTTAGTCTGAAGTCAAGTAGAAGGTAGAGTAGATTTGCTCCTTCTAGACCAGGGGCGGGCAGTTATTTTGCGCAGAGGGCTGCTTAGTGAGTTTCAGCAAGCCATTGAGGGCTGTATCACAGGCAGCCCAGGGCAGATTAATATTAATTTTCCAAATTTTTTAGAGGCCCTGCGGGTTGGATAGAATGGCCTGGCGGGCCACATCCGGCCCCCGGGGCCACATTTTGCCCACCCCTGTTATAGACCAATCAAAGTAGCTAGTCACCCCCCCCCATAGATATAAGTATATATGTATATATATGTATATATGTACACATGTATATGTATGCATATATATATGCATATATACATATATGTGTGTGTATATATATATATACACATATATATGTGTTTGTGTATATATATGTGTGTGTGTGTGTGTGTGTGTGTGTGTGTGTGTGTGTGTAGCACAAGCTTTTCTCTGCTGAAGCTCACTTCATCAGATGCTATGAAAGGATGCGTAGAAAGTAGAGTATAAGGAGAGAGAAATTAGAATGTGACAGGCAAGGGAGGGGAAGAGAGAGGGTGCAGAGGATAGAGGGCAGTGCTGGGGGAGGCAAACAAACAAGCAGTAAACACCTGAACCTGTCTGAATCCTGGGAGCTCAGCAGGCCTGGGTCTAGCTAGCTCTTGGATAAGAGACTATCTAAGAATCCTTGTGCTGCACATAGCAGTCAAGGAATTATGGTCAACATTAGTAAATACTAGACCATAGTAACTAAATGAATGGCAATCTACCATTGTTGGATCCTTGGTGCGGTAGTTCCTACTAACCTGATAGGTGACACTAAAGGGAAAGAATATTTAGGCTTGTTGAAGGTGGGCAAGTAATCTATGCAGCAGCCTGTGTAGGGTATTACCATTAAGTCAGCTGTTCCTCCTTTCTTCAGGAGAGTGTGATTGGACTGTCAACAGTCTTCACTATGAAAAATGTATGGCACACAATTCAGGGTTATGATAGAGTGGCTGAAGGTAAATTTATCTATACAATTCCCTACCCCTTTGCCCTTCAATTAATAGGATGTTCACCAATTGTTAGATGCAAACTTTTCTTAATCATATGCGTGAGAGAGAGCAAATCAGTCACTGGGTCTTATGATGAACTGCCTTATTGCTCATCATTGCCAAACTATCACTTTGTTAATTCTGTTAATTCTAGCTTTCAATTTTCTACAAAAGTATGAGCCTGATGTCAGATAAATAGAATAATAATGCTATTTAATAGATGATGTTATTTGGAGTAAGACAAAATACATGCATTAACTGTGTGAATGGCCTCAAGCAGGGAGGCAGATGTCTCCAGGAATTTATAAGAAACTAATGCAGTTGGTGAATTTTTTGAACAACAGCATTGCTCCTGAGCTAGTGTTTGACTGCTTAGAGCGCTGATTCAGGGTGCCATGGCAGTCTTTGAAGGGTACCCTCCCCTCCCCAGAGGAGATAAGCAGATAAACTTGAGGAGCTAAGTGCAGGCTCTTCCCTGACAGCTTCTCTTCCCCCAACTCACTGCAGTACAAGACTCTTCCCTGCTAGCTGCTCCTACTTCCCAGCCCTTCTTCAAGCACAATAATAAATTAGTTTTTGAAATGGAGTGCCTTGAACCTAAAAAGCTTGAGAGGTACTGTTTTAGAGTCTGTTGACTCTAGTATACCTATTTCTTCCCCCACCAGTTGTGCTGTAGATACTTGCTGTGTTGGCCTAACAACTGTCTGCAGGTGATTACTAGGGAGCATTTGTGCTTTTAGCATTTGTGTTTGAATGGAGGGTGAATGGCTCTGAATCCCATTATCAAATCCCTGAATAATAGGTTGATAACATCTTAATGCTATGACTTCCAACAACAACTTGAAGGTAACTAACACCTGGAAACAGCATTTACAATAGAAATGCTACTAAGTACAATTATAAAAAGGTAGACTAATAGAAGTAAATAGGAATACTCCTAATAGGAGTGTTCTGTCTCCTATTGTTCTCAATTAGTTCTTCACTCTTCTAAATTGTACAAATAAATACATCAGTTCTAATTCCCATGAAAAGGATTTTGTCTGACCTCTGTTTCCTCTACTACCTGTCAAAACTTCTTTTGAATGGGGCCTATCAGCAACTGATGGGCAATTGCTATGAACCTGTTACATCATCCAGAAATATAATTGTCATGCAGGTGTGGGACTGTGGTCAGAAGATTTGTTATGACAATGATAAGAAAGTGATATCTGCACCTAGTTATGACTGGGTAATCACTTGGCTCCATAGGATTTGGAGTTTGCATTCTTCACCTTTCCTTTCTTCCCTTCTAATTCCTACTTAGTATGTATACCTTTTGAAGTCTCACCAGATGCGCAAATAAGTTTTTCAGATGCTCATAGGACTCCATCTGATTGCATGATGGAGTTGGTATCCTGTACTTCTCTTCAAGCACATCATGAGTTTTGGTTAAATTCTTATGCTATACTTTTTTTCAGCAGCCACAGCAGCACTTATTGTACAAGGCCACCCATACTAGACCTTCAGTTTATTGCTATATTTATTTAAAGCAGAACTCTACTCTTAATAAACTAGCTCCCTATGTGTATTCAGTTTTGCCTTTTTTATTTTGGTGACAAAAATGTTTGTGTTAATTTTTACTAGTTTTGGCTGCAGAAACAACAAAGCTGTGAGAAAGTGCTCTAGATTTGCTTCCTCCTTGTTAACAGCAACAGAACAGCGCTGTTAGCAATACCTATTATTGTGCACTCACTCCAGTCCATGAATGGGGCTTTTGTGTCCCAGTGAAATATGCCATTTTAATGAAACTTCATAGCAAGAGTCCAGGTCCCTTTGTTATTTAAAAAAAACCCCAAAACAAAAACAAAACAGCTTTCCACAAAAGATTTCTTTTCCTGCCATTAGATGGTTTGAGGTCCAGAG
>NW_005842182.1:988530-998812 GCF_000455745.1 Alligator sinensis | reverse complement strand
GCAGGCCGGGAGGGGGAGGAGGGGTGAGGCCAGCTATGCTGGCCTCCCCACCTTGCTCCGTCCCCTGTATCCCCACCATCATGGCTGCACTCCACCATGCCACCACCACCTGTCTGAACGTTTATTTGCATTCTGATTGGTTGTTTCTGTCAGCCAGTGAGAACGCGAATAAAGTGTTATGGACAGACAGACTACGGCTTTTATAATATTAGGATGAACTGGTTTCTTCAATGGAAGCCCCTTATTATTCTAAGTTCCAATGGGTAGTTTTAAATTTATTGCTGCCTTCTGATTTTTCTCAGAAATTATTCTCTGAAATAGGTTTTGTTTTTTTGCTGTATGTATCAATATTGGCTCCAATGGGATGTAGCATAGCTGGACAAATAGTGTGTGCACTTAGTGGATAAATTAGTGTATTGTATTATCATCTGGATCTTCTTGTAGACTACTATAATTAATTAATTCCGCGCTACTTCTGCTCATTCCACTTATTTTTATCTCCACTTACTTGTATCTCTTTTGAATATTTTGTGAGTTGCTTCACCAGTGTATGGGAAAGTAGACTTTATGAGAGTCAAACTTATTCTGGGTTACTACATGAGGCAAATCAAATTGTAACCTTACTTAAGACAGTCAACAGTCTGCGTAGATAGATGAAGAAAAACGGTGTAATGAAAATTATACAAAAATAGTTTAAAAGTTGAACTGTAATATGTCTTATGACTTTAAATGAGCAGCTCTAATTGGGGTCCATCCTGAGCAAAAAAAGTTGTCATGGAAACCTCAATTGGATAATTAGTATCCAGTCAGAGTCATAATGCCTGGAGATTGTGCAATCAGGTGGCCATTTAGGCTTAGCTTAGAAGGACTTGGTTTTCTTTGTCTGTGAAGGAGTTCAGAATCAGTTGATTAAAAACAAGTTATTCTAGTGGGATATGATGATGAATTATAAATGCTATTTTTCCTTGTCTATCAAAGGCAATTGGCAGTGTAATACAGTAGATCATTCAGTGACAAAAATTGCAGCTCTGTTTTACAGCTTTTCAGAGTAGCCAATGCCTTGTGGTTACAAAAAGCCTTGTTCTGTGTCATACACCTTGGTCCAAGTTCTCTTCTCTTTTGCATCCTTTGCACGTCTGTTGTAGTTCCTGCATCTGAAGCTCTTTTTACAATGACTTCTATTCTACTGTACAAGAAGGATGTTGATTAGTGACCCTGTTTAATGGAATATTTCACAATGTAAGTCCAACAATCTTTACTAATCATCTGATGGTAGTTTAAATTAATTTAATTTATAATGCCTCCTTTGTTAAGAAATGGTGGTTTTTATGCCTTATGTTATCCTCTGAGTCAAATTATTTTGGTTATGGAAAGTTGTTGAAGTTTCAGATTCTGAATCTCACAAGCAAAGGTAGCATTACACATATGGAGACCCTGGCAAAGGTCAAGGCATTAGCCCCTCCTTTCTCTCTCACATACATTGGATGGCTTGTGCTAACTTAAACTAGGAGGGCCTGAGCAATTATATTGGTTGGTCACATCCAAAATCACAGGTTTTGGTTCACAAATCTCCTTGGTGTAATCTTTAAGCAGAGAGACATAGTTAGCTGCGTTAGTCTGAAGTCAAGTAGAAGGTAGAGTAGATTTGCTCCTTCTAGACCAGGGGCGGGCAGTTATTTTGCGCAGAGGGCTGCTTAGTGAGTTTCAGCAAGCCATTGAGGGCTGTATCACAGGCAGCCCAGGGCAGATTAATATTAATTTTCCAAATTTTTTAGAGGCCCTGCGGGTTGGATAGAATGGCCTGGCGGGCCACATCCGGCCCCCGGGGCCACATTTTGCCCACCCCTGTTATAGACCAATCAAAGTAGCTAGTCACCCCCCCCCATAGATATAAGTATATATGTATATATATGTATATATGTACACATGTATATGTATGCATATATATATGCATATATACATATATGTGTGTGTATATATATATATACACATATATATGTGTTTGTGTATATATATGTGTGTGTGTGTGTGTGTGTGTGTGTGTGTGTGTGTGTGTAGCACAAGCTTTTCTCTGCTGAAGCTCACTTCATCAGATGCTATGAAAGGATGCGTAGAAAGTAGAGTATAAGGAGAGAGAAATTAGAATGTGACAGGCAAGGGAGGGGAAGAGAGAGGGTGCAGAGGATAGAGGGCAGTGCTGGGGGAGGCAAACAAACAAGCAGTAAACACCTGAACCTGTCTGAATCCTGGGAGCTCAGCAGGCCTGGGTCTAGCTAGCTCTTGGATAAGAGACTATCTAAGAATCCTTGTGCTGCACATAGCAGTCAAGGAATTATGGTCAACATTAGTAAATACTAGACCATAGTAACTAAATGAATGGCAATCTACCATTGTTGGATCCTTGGTGCGGTAGTTCCTACTAACCTGATAGGTGACACTAAAGGGAAAGAATATTTAGGCTTGTTGAAGGTGGGCAAGTAATCTATGCAGCAGCCTGTGTAGGGTATTACCATTAAGTCAGCTGTTCCTCCTTTCTTCAGGAGAGTGTGATTGGACTGTCAACAGTCTTCACTATGAAAAATGTATGGCACACAATTCAGGGTTATGATAGAGTGGCTGAAGGTAAATTTATCTATACAATTCCCTACCCCTTTGCCCTTCAATTAATAGGATGTTCACCAATTGTTAGATGCAAACTTTTCTTAATCATATGCGTGAGAGAGAGCAAATCAGTCACTGGGTCTTATGATGAACTGCCTTATTGCTCATCATTGCCAAACTATCACTTTGTTAATTCTGTTAATTCTAGCTTTCAATTTTCTACAAAAGTATGAGCCTGATGTCAGATAAATAGAATAATAATGCTATTTAATAGATGATGTTATTTGGAGTAAGACAAAATACATGCATTAACTGTGTGAATGGCCTCAAGCAGGGAGGCAGATGTCTCCAGGAATTTATAAGAAACTAATGCAGTTGGTGAATTTTTTGAACAACAGCATTGCTCCTGAGCTAGTGTTTGACTGCTTAGAGCGCTGATTCAGGGTGCCATGGCAGTCTTTGAAGGGTACCCTCCCCTCCCCAGAGGAGATAAGCAGATAAACTTGAGGAGCTAAGTGCAGGCTCTTCCCTGACAGCTTCTCTTCCCCCAACTCACTGCAGTACAAGACTCTTCCCTGCTAGCTGCTCCTACTTCCCAGCCCTTCTTCAAGCACAATAATAAATTAGTTTTTGAAATGGAGTGCCTTGAACCTAAAAAGCTTGAGAGGTACTGTTTTAGAGTCTGTTGACTCTAGTATACCTATTTCTTCCCCCACCAGTTGTGCTGTAGATACTTGCTGTGTTGGCCTAACAACTGTCTGCAGGTGATTACTAGGGAGCATTTGTGCTTTTAGCATTTGTGTTTGAATGGAGGGTGAATGGCTCTGAATCCCATTATCAAATCCCTGAATAATAGGTTGATAACATCTTAATGCTATGACTTCCAACAACAACTTGAAGGTAACTAACACCTGGAAACAGCATTTACAATAGAAATGCTACTAAGTACAATTATAAAAAGGTAGACTAATAGAAGTAAATAGGAATACTCCTAATAGGAGTGTTCTGTCTCCTATTGTTCTCAATTAGTTCTTCACTCTTCTAAATTGTACAAATAAATACATCAGTTCTAATTCCCATGAAAAGGATTTTGTCTGACCTCTGTTTCCTCTACTACCTGTCAAAACTTCTTTTGAATGGGGCCTATCAGCAACTGATGGGCAATTGCTATGAACCTGTTACATCATCCAGAAATATAATTGTCATGCAGGTGTGGGACTGTGGTCAGAAGATTTGTTATGACAATGATAAGAAAGTGATATCTGCACCTAGTTATGACTGGGTAATCACTTGGCTCCATAGGATTTGGAGTTTGCATTCTTCACCTTTCCTTTCTTCCCTTCTAATTCCTACTTAGTATGTATACCTTTTGAAGTCTCACCAGATGCGCAAATAAGTTTTTCAGATGCTCATAGGACTCCATCTGATTGCATGATGGAGTTGGTATCCTGTACTTCTCTTCAAGCACATCATGAGTTTTGGTTAAATTCTTATGCTATACTTTTTTTCAGCAGCCACAGCAGCACTTATTGTACAAGGCCACCCATACTAGACCTTCAGTTTATTGCTATATTTATTTAAAGCAGAACTCTACTCTTAATAAACTAGCTCCCTATGTGTATTCAGTTTTGCCTTTTTTATTTTGGTGACAAAAATGTTTGTGTTAATTTTTACTAGTTTTGGCTGCAGAAACAACAAAGCTGTGAGAAAGTGCTCTAGATTTGCTTCCTCCTTGTTAACAGCAACAGAACAGCGCTGTTAGCAATACCTATTATTGTGCACTCACTCCAGTCCATGAATGGGGCTTTTGTGTCCCAGTGAAATATGCCATTTTAATGAAACTTCATAGCAAGAGTCCAGGTCCCTTTGTTATTTAAAAAAAACCCCAAAACAAAAACAAAACAGCTTTCCACAAAAGATTTCTTTTCCTGCCATTAGATGGTTTGAGGTCCAGGGTGCATGTTAAGCTCTGGTCAGGGGGGCAGGTTTATGGTCTAGCTCATGAAGAACTGGAAATCATAAACTGTAAAGAAGTAGCTGCCAGCTTTCCACCAACGCACAACAGATGCTTTTAGAAGGAATGTCCTTGGATAAGAATGTGAAACAGTAATATTATGAAGGGAAAAGCAATTGTGGGTTTTTAGGTGGCTCTCTCCTCCTTTTAGGCCTGTATACATGCAGGAAAGGATACTAAGGCAGCCTGTCTCTACAGGCAAAAGGAGACCAAACATACCACCAATATAATTGGTTTCTAATTAGACCAAGCCAGGCTTAGACCCATAACATTTTATGCATGTGTGTGGGTGTATCAGATTTTATAGATGCTCATATAACTGAAATAGCTATGTTGGACCTTTTTTTTTTTTTTTGTAAAAATGTCACAGCTGGATGTCAAAACAGTGCTGCATAGGAAATTATCTGAGTAACTCTATCTCTTCCTGTTTTATAATGGCCTTATACTACTGTTTGCAAAGATTTAAATAATTCATAGCTGGTGAGGCTTTGTAAATGTCTTTGCATGACCATTTGCACAGATGCTGAAAAAGAAAAGATCAATGCTATTGTGTCATTTGATACCAGAGCCATCTATGTGTTGACTGAAAATAAAGCTCCCCCTAACCCTCATTCCTTGTAAGCCTGGTTATGCCCCCCCTCAGCCTGTAGACAAGGTCATTAAGTTTGGTTAGCACCGGGGCCTGAGTTGGGAGGCACTCATTCAATTCCTCTTTGCTTGATCCAGTCTTGCTCACTTATAAACCTATAAATATCCTCTTCCTTATGCTCCCTGTGTTGCACAGGGTATAGTGTGGGACTTACATAGCTTGTAAGAGCCAATGAGTCAGAGTAATAATACTATTCTGAAAGGTTTTTTTAATTGAATATTTAGATAAATTTTAAGTGAGACACTAGGTTGAAAGATGACCTCTCTCTTCCCCCCCTTCCCCCTGCTCCCATTTTATACTACAAAGGGGCACAAAAATCCCCAAACCCCTTGATGATATTTTGGAGTCTGATGAATACTTGTTGTTAAAGGTGTACAATTAATTTATCCCATCATATAATTTATTTCAAGATACAGGGCCAGAAAAAAAATCTCCCTTAGCCTGAAAACCAACCTTCCATTTTCTAGATTTTAGCAAAGTGTGAGGGACTAGGGAAGGGGAAAGGAGCAGAAAACTAGAGGTTTTTTCATAAATTGAATGGTAACCTTAACTATAAAACTCCTATTACTGATTCATAACTTTTCACAACTCAGCTGTAATCATATTTAATGTATTATTTAAGCAATTTCTTTTGGTGAATCTATGCTATGTATCCACACACGAATTAACCCCTAAAGCTTATGGGGATACATGGCAAACTTCTCTGCTAAATAGTCAACAATAGTTCACAACTCTTACATATATGCTGCATTCTGTCCCTAGAAATACATTTTTGTACACGAACGATAAACATCCTATTAATATTCGCTAAGAATTTGAGTCAGCTTCCCAGTTCTCTTGAATTGAAAATCTGAATTATTCAGTCCACATTATAAAGGTAATGTATATTCAAAAGAGTTTATTGTTAACAGTGTGTTGAAAGAATTTCACAGCATTATCTAAAAGATTCATTTATTCAGGCAGCCATACAATTCTGCCTTTAATACTGTAGTAGATGAACTCTATCCAATTTTTCCTCATTTACTTTCTTTGTAGAAATCTTCCACCCCTCTCACCTCCTATTTCCTTCTGCTGGTTTCTCTTAGTAGGTCTGATTTTTTTTTACCTTTCTTCTAGTTATTCAAAGATTTCCATGTAGTTTCCTCCTCGTCTAATATTTCAAAATATCCTTTCCTTTGGCTATCGAGTTGTCTTTTCCAAATTTCTAAAAATGTGGGGAAGAAATTCTGTTGCTGTTACTGATTTTATGGGCAATTCACTTGTCCTGTTGGATTGCTGCTGTTGGGATAATATTTTGGACTTAATTTCACTTGAAAGGGGACTAACATTAATGAAGGCAACATCAATTCAGACTCTTGAGGATTATAAACATTCCCCCATAGAATTTGAATCAGAAACACTTCTTTCATTTGTTCATCTAGAAACAGCCTTCTCTCTAATAATGTGATGAAGTTAAATACAGATATAAGACACATAATTTGCCTAAAGAAACAAAATTCTCATTGCTTGAAAATACACATTAACATAGCATATTGCAAAATGACTTGAATTCTATCCTCAAAACTTGGAAAATTCCTATGCTTAATTTTTCCTGCTCCATATCCACCCCTATTTGGGAGACTACTCCAGCACCTCACTTCTCTGCCAACTAAAAATCTTCTGACTTGCATCTTAAAATTATTCATGGCCAGTTTCTACTTTTTTGATTTTGTATCGGCATTGTCCTTTATCTTAAGGAGCCTTTCTCCTTCCCTGGTGTTTACCCCTCTGATAACTTTAAAGACAGCAATCATATTCCCCATTGGCCTTCACTCTCCATTTCCCAGGTTACACCTTGGGATCACATTTATTTTTTTTATGGTGGTACCACACTGGTGGTTCAACTGTTTTTCATTCAAGTAGTCTTTCTCCTCTTCTGTTTCTTCCAGCTGATAAACCTGGGAGTACAACCTTGTACTTTATACTACTAATTTTAATCTAGTTACTATTACTCTTCTCAAGGTCATCCAGTTTTCCTGTATGATAGTCCATTCCTCCATATTGACAGTGTACCCACCCCTTACTATACTTTTGTATCATTAGCAGAGTTGTTAGCAAACATTTACACTTATTATGTTTAGGTAGTGTAAGAGTGATGGTCCAGAAATAATGTGAGGGACAAGGATTTGTTAGGGTGCTATCTTTTATTATACCAACTATGTAGCTGGGGATATAGTTGGATAAACTTTTGATTGCAAGACAGAGAAGAGTTTTCCAGATCAGAAATGACTGGCAGAGATACAGTCATGTATACTGCTATAACAACGAAAACGATGACTCAGAAAATCCAAATTCATGGATATAGCCTCTCTTAATCTCTTCCCCTCGGTGCCATTCATCAGTTTAATAATGAGTAGAATAAGGCAGTATGTTATTTCACTTTTCTGATACCCGTGTTCCAGCATACAAGGCTATATGAGGCAAATGAGAATCAATACTGTATTCTAATCTATTTAAATTTACTTCAGAAAACATAAATGTTCCAGTCATAAAGCTGTACATTTCAGAAAGATATTTCAAGGAGCATAATCCAACTCTAATTTCTAGGAATAGAGAAAAATACTTACAGTTCTCACATAGGTATTTTAATTATCTATTATCTTTTCCACCTGGTCTCCATACAAAATGAATATTCTAGATAAGTGATTCTTAACCTTTTAAGACTCAAGGCACCCCTTAATAGATGCAAGGCACTCCTCAGAAATTGCCAGCTCCTAGTCTTCACTCATTGTGTGACTACAGAAAAATAAAAGAGCAATTCTTCTGTTGCAAAGAACTCAGAAAGACAACTAGTCACAATGTTTTTGACACTGTATGGGGATTCCTATTTGGACTTTTTGGGCACATCTAGACGAGCAAGCTCGTGTGTTTCCCTGGGGACACTTGTGTTTCTTCTGGTGTGTGGCACGTTGTTCTGAGTGGGGTAGGGGAGGCTGAGGCCAGCGCTTCAGCTGGCCCCAGCAACTTTACCTAGGGTCCTGGGGGCCTCCCAGGGCTCCAGAAGCAGCGATCCAGCAGCAGGGAGCTTGGCTGGCAGCCAGAGTGTGGCTTCAGCTGGCCAGACTCCAGCGCCACCATGTGCGCCACCCCACTTTTTTTCTGCTCCAGGTTTTTTTGACGCCGGGATCTCCCAATATCAAAAACTGCCACCCCTGTGCTGCTAATTGGCAGTGCAGAGAATGCCTGCATGTGTGGCATGTGCGGTATGTGGTGCCACAGACAGGTCTGTGGTGCCGCATACTGCACACACGTGCTCATCTGGATGTGCACTCTGGATTTATCCTGTGAATCATGTTTGCACACCTAACAGTGCTAACACTGTGACACCCTAAGGCACTCTTGAAAGGCTCTCAGGCTTTGGCACCCTGGTTGAGAATCACTGCTCTAGGTTTAAAATGCAGATTCAGGGCAGGTCCTGTGTTATACTAAGAACCTTCAAAAGCCTTTGATGTCAATAAGAGCTGAAACTACTCAGAAACTCCCAGGAGGCTGTTGGAGCTGCAGCTGATAGAAATTCCTTTCATCAAAATGTGCTGATGGAAGTCTCAGCAAGAAGCATCTGCTTTTCTTGAAAGTATATTATCAAAAAAGTACAATACAACTTTTGGCTTTAATGTGAATTTTTTTCAGAAGTTGAAGAAAATTTAATGAAAAAAAAATGTTTTTGTTGACATTTTTGGGAGAGAAAAAAAAAAATCCTGACCTTGTAATTCTGTAACTTGCTGTATTCAACATCCCTCATGCAACATACTCTTGGGAAAACATGCAGATTTGTTGACCAGGACATAGAAGATTTTGAATTGCTGTACTTGAGCTCACCATGTAATCCAGTATCTTGTTTGCAGTGAAAATGATATTACAGTTTCGCACGTGTGCACGCGCGCACACACACACACACATGAAAAAAGATCTATAAAGGTACTGTGGCTGGTGCACATATTTGTACAATTCACAACCTGCTAGCAGATGATTCATAGACAGTTAAAGGAACATCTCTTGTTTACGGAACTTAATTTCTCTAGAGAACAATACCACGCAGTTTGTGCATTTGGTCACCTAACAGATAATTGAAAAGATTGGGATTGTGTACCTTAGAAGGGAAATGAGTAAGAGATAGCTTAATTGTAATATATAATAGTGAATGGTCTAGAGAAGGTAAATTAGAAATGTCTGGTCTCTCTTTCCCATTACACAAGACCAAGGGAACATTAAATGAAATTTAGAGTAGGAAATTCAAAACAGATGAAAAGGAACTTCACACTATATATCAGGGCTGTTCAGCTGGAGGCTTGAGCAGTTAACGTGCAGCCTATGGGCCCTGGCAGCTGATTGTCCCAGTGCCACATGGTAGGAGAAGGCCTGGGTGTGTGTGCACTGTCAGTGCAACCCACGCAATGGGGGCAGGGGCCTGCGTGCCAGCAGCCCAAGCAGCAGATGGGGGGAATTTGTGGGGGGACTGTTGCTGCAGCATGGCCATTGGTCATGCTTTATACCGAAACATCCTGTTTTTAAGCCCTTTGTCCGTGCCCATTTCTGAATGAGGAACAGACTGCAAAAAGTCTTGTTTTTCAGTTCATTGGTGGAAATACACGTGAATCATTTGTCCTCATGATTCTATTGGTTATGCCTAGAGGTAGGGTGGTGCACAGCCAGGAGAAGAGGAGTTTAGAGCCAGCCAGGGAAGGAGAGAGACATGGGTGACTGGTGCCTCCTAAGACGGAGGGGCACAGTTTGTAGGTGGCAGCATTGGTGGTGGGGTAGCAAGCAGTGACTGCCTGCCGAAACTGGCAGTGGCAGTGGGGGTGGGGGGGAGGGCTGGCAAGTGGTGACTGCCCGCAGAAGCCAGCGGTGGCATCTGTGGTAGAGGGGTGGCAAGTGGCAACTGTCTGCAGAAGCTGGCAGCGGCAGTGGTGGTCAATCTCAGGTGCCCCCCCATACCTCTCCTACAAGTTGCCTATGGAGGGAGAGAGGGAAGTGGT
>NW_005842182.1:985838-988520 GCF_000455745.1 Alligator sinensis | reverse complement strand
TGATTGGCCCAGTGGCCCCAGCTCTTGCTGATGATTGGCTGAGGGGGCCCACCCCTGTATTCTGGGGATGTGTCAGTGGTCATCTAATGTATGACCTGCATGACATGCGGCCAGCAAGCTGCATACTGGCACCACATACAGCCCCAGCTACACCAAATTTGGATATACTTAGACTATGGAACTCATTATCACTGGGTATTGGTTAAGTCAGCAAAGATCAAAAGAGAATTGGACATTAATATGGATAACAATAATATCCAGAATTACCATAATGAACAATAAAACATTTGGAGTGATATTACACCTAGGTTTTAAGGCTTAAGCAATATCTGATTATCAATATCGGCATGGGTGATTGATGTCTCCCGAGTCATGGGAGGGTTGGGGTGGATGAAAAGGAGTACCATTTTGCTTGTTCCACCAACCCTCCCCTCCACTTGCAGATACTCTGCCTGATGCCTGTCCTTTGTGGCCAGGTAGAGGCAGCGCAGAGCTTCCCCTACCACAGCAGACTCTTAGTGGGAGGATCCTGGCATCTTCTTATAGTCAACACACCGGGCAAGTGCCCCCTCCCCATCCTAGTTGCACTAGTACAACTAATTGTTCTAAACAACTATTAAAGAGAAAACTAAATAAAAATAAATTCTTATGCACCAGGTTTGATTCCAACTTACTGGATCAAATGCAGACGCTTCCAAAATGGAGGTAGTTTACGTACCACATGCAGGATCAGCACCCTTTGCATTCTGTCACCTGGAGTTAAGAGTCTGCTTAGACAAGGTGTGGGGTGGGATTCTCCAGATCATCCAAGTCCCACTTCTGTTTCTCAATCATGAACGTGCTTCAGAAAATCCCAGCCATAAATATTTTTCTGTATAAAGCTTTCAGACACAATTAAGAATCTTAGCGCTAATCTACAAAGCTATTAGTTGGATGGGGTGCTCTGTAGAGGCTGCATTTCCTTCATCTGTGGCCCTGTTGAGACAGTCACTATGCTCAGGCATGCAGACTGTTAGAACCCAGACAGGCCCAAGAAGATAGTTTCAAGGGGCTGGGAACAAAGTATTCTGAGCAATAAGGGTTGGCTGTGCAACTCCTGTGGGAGTGGGGGACACCATTAGCAATGGATATTTTAGTAATTCTCTGGAGGCATGTGCAATTAATGTGAAGCAATAAAGTCTGGAGTTTATTGCCATTTGTATGTGCACCTGGGACGACAGGGCAATGAGGTGTGTCAGAGTAGCCCCAGCTGGCAGGGGTTTTGTGCGGGGTCAGCCTGCTAGCCTGGGGCGGCTCCCCCTGATCCAGCATGCTACAGAGGGGCTTGCTGGGGCACAAGGGTACTTCACTGTGGGGCTGACTGGCAGACATCCCCTGCACTGAAGCACCCTCATGCCCCAGCCAGGGCAGCATCTACACGTGTGCTGCTGCAGAGTTGTTTATTCCACAGCAGGATAGTACTTGTATTTAGAAGTCTTATCCTGCTGTGGACTAAATTAGTTTACTCCAGCCTAATAGGGACACACGTATAGATGCCAAGATGTTTACTGCATAACTAATTAGTCTACTGCACAGAAAACATCTAATGTAGATGTGTCCTGAAGTTTGTTTCCTGAGTAACCTAACACTCAATCAATTTCCTTTGTGCCCTATAAGCTTCAGGTTGCCACGGGCTGCTTGTTCCATCTGTTTTCTCCTCACACTCTCCTTAGCACAATCATTGTCCCATGTTATGAGGCTTCTGGACAGACAAAGGTATCCATATTTTGTCTGCGTAGCTGCTGTCTACTGTAACACTTGCGCAGTTTTTCTTCCTTTCTCTTGAACAAGATCATTGTCTTTGTGTTGTTGATTAAAACAGCCCAAATCACTTGCTCATCTTACAGAGGTCAACTTGGCTCTGCAAACCATTCCGCATCCCAAAAATGAGTATCCTTTTCAAACTTCAGGTTGTTTTTCTCCATGTTATTTATGTTCACTAAGGGGACATCTACATGTTCATTAATGCGCTGTAGTTACTGCGTATTTAGGTTAGTACTTCCTTAATGAAGTACTAACTGAATGCACAGTATTGTAATTATTTTTACTGTTCAGTAGTAATGTGACATGGTTTTTTGTGACAGTTACTGCACAATAGTTTAATAACACTGCACAGTAGTTTATAGTTATTAGCACAGATTTTGACCTGCACACTACTACACAGTGTTATTAGGCTACCACTTGTGCGGGCCGGGAGCGACCCGAGCCCTTTTCCGCGCTGCACGGGGGCTGTGGCCAGCAGCCCGGACACGCCGGGTCGGAGAGGGAAGGCCGTCGAGCTGGAATTAGGCACAAACACGTATCGGTAGTTTTAAAGATTGTTTACTTACACCGAGATGGCAGTGGTGCAGGCTGGAAAACTTGCTTGAGTTGCGGTTACAGACAAACAACACAGACGGTCTCGTGGAGGTTGCTAGGCTCCACGGAACAGAGCTCCGGATGCTCTGGGTGAACGAGCCACCAAAATGGAAATCATAGATACGTCTTATAAAAGTCGCGCTCAAAGACGGGAAGAGGTGGGCGGTGGATCAGGCCGCCAAGCTCCTCTGGATCTCACACGGGGTTTCTATTACCCTGCTGTGTACCCAGAGTCCCCACGAGATGGATGTGGAGTCCTCTTCGGCTTGGGCGGAAACCGCTCAA
>NW_005842182.1:876415-985194 GCF_000455745.1 Alligator sinensis | reverse complement strand
TAATATTATATATATATATATATATAATTATATTATATATATAATTTATTTTTGATGGTTGTGGAGAAAAACTTGAACCTGTAAATTGAGAAATGCTCAGAAATAGGAATGGAAATAAAAAACTACCACATTTATTATTTTTAAAAAAATCTCTAACTTGAAGCCACACTTGTGATTTTGTGTGGAAGGTCTAGCACATGATTTCTTGAATACTGGATGTTGGCTATGTAGTAATTTTATGAAGGAAGAAGCTGTAACAGTGTATTGCTGTACTGAAAGTTTTAAAAGATAGCTGAGTAGGTCTCCTAACTGTTCTTGTTGATTTTTTAGAAGTCTTGGAATACTAGAGTCTAGAAGAAGCAAATGTTTAAAAATGATAACTGGGATGAGCTAGGTAATTATAAGCTAGCCAGCTTGACTCTGATCCTAGACAAAGTAGTGGGACAACTTATATGGGACTTGGTTAATCAAGAAATAAAGAGATCTTAATACAATTAATGAGAAAAAAAGATGTAATGAAACTAACCTGATATCTTTTATTACTTATTTGTTCATTAAGGTAAAAGAGCTTGTGAAAAAATTTATGACAGAAGAGTTTCCTGTCGCAAAATGCTATTTTGACGTAAGTAAAACATCCCACAAGAATAGTTAGCCAGCAGGCTGGGGGGCAGTGAGCCTCGAGATGGGGGAGCAGCCAGCCCTGTGCTGGCTCTTCCCCTGTCTCCACATGTCTCAGCGAGGAGGCTCTGCTTCAGAGCCCTCCATGCTGAGGCATATGAAGCCTCCTGTGCTGTGGCACATGGAGCCTCTGTGCTTAGGCACCCTGCACCTCAAGCCAGCTGGGGAGCAGCTGGCTGGAGCGTAGTGTGCCTTGAAATGGGGGAGCAGCCGGTAAGTGTCTTATGTAGCCCCGGCTGCTCCCCTGTCTCATGGCACGCTGCTCAGGATGCCTCAGTGCAGGGCTCAATGTACCTCAGCATGGGGGGCTGCACAGCAGAGCCCCCCTGCACTGAAGCACACTGAGACGAGGGAACCGTCGGCCTGAGGCTGCCTGCTTCCCCGTTTTGAGGCACATGGCACCCCAACCAGCCAGGGTGCCCCAGCACAGGGGCTCCACAGTGCCTAGAGAGGGGAAGCAGGCAGCCCTGGGCTGCCTGTTCTCCTGTTTCCATGTTTGTCCTAGCGCACACAACTTTGGAGTGCTTTGCACCACTTTTTTGTTTTGTTTTGTTTTGTTTTGTTATAGGGAAATTGCAGTAGCAAATTTTGCCCCGGTGTTATAAATTAGCAGTGCCACACTGTGTAACTTGCAAGGGGTGTGGTTTGTGGTGCCACAGAGAGGTTTGGATTCATTTGGATCCAGCTGTGGTCTCAGTTTAGACTTGCTCCAATATGGAGCAACCTGGAACAGCCATTACAGGGGAAGTTTTTTTTGGCTGTCACAGCCCTGGGCTGGAGTTTGCTCAGTCACTCTGTAGGACCGGTGCACAGAATCTAGTCAGCACTGTATGGCTGCTCCCTGAGGCTAATTTGAGCTGTGAAGGTCTAGCAAGTTTCTTCTGAGGGTATATGAATTTTGAATTTTCAAGTTTATCAAGAGGGCTGAATCTGACTAGACTTCCACCTCTTCTACTGATGTATCAACCATGCAAAACTATACAGCCCCCTTCTACAAGGCCAGTATCCTCTACTTTACACTTCTTTTGTTATAAGCAATTACATTTCATTCATGGCACAAGAAGGATGTCCAAGAAGATAATTTAATATTCCTTTCCATATAACCACACTTATTGGCTCTGTCATAAATCCTTCTTGCTTTTACTAGCTTTTTGATTAATCAAAATACACTGAGTTAAAAAAAGAGCATAGCTACTTACTCTTGGAAGACTGTTTTTATCAACATCTAATAATGGTCTCAAAGTAGATTTGTGTCTGCTATTTTTGCTTAATAATGAATATAGCTGAGGAATATGGGAAGATAAATGAACTGGAATATTACTGGAAGCATAAATGTTCCTAAATTGGGAATAGTTAGACCTCGGTCTTTAAAATGCCAAAGAAGTGTTTTGTGTAAGTTTTTTTCCCTTGTGTTTAATAAAGTGTTTTGTGTAAGTTTTTTTCCCTTGTGTGAAATCCCAGCCATATGGATAATGTAACAATACTTCATTTTCATTATTAAATGAATAGTTTCTTGGATAAGGTCATTATTCATGGTAGCTTGTGTGTTGAATGAGGGCTTTCATTTTGCTGAGAAAATGCTCTGGTTCAAGGGTCAGTACAAACAGAATTACACTCAGTGTCAGTTAATCCAGATGTCAGATATTTCAACAGTGTTTATGTAAAATGTCTACTCAGCTGCCTCTAACATTTACAGTTGCTCAGCTTATCTGCTGATTGTCAGTTTTAGAGTGAGAAGCTAAAATCTCTAATGTGAAATCTAGCTTTCCTGAGCTCAGTGACAAAACTCCTATTCACTTTAGCAGGGCCAGGATTTTATTAGCATTAACATTAACCTAATGTTAGATGTATTTGATTGTGAAGATTAAAGCAGCAGTTAGGAGAAAAATCAGTATTGAGAAACGATTCGTATATAATTGATCAAAGATAGCTATTTTCCACAACCCGCTCTTCGTCTAGAGCTAACTGATGTTTCACTCTAGAACATGTGTAGAAGATGGAACATGCTCCCTCTTTAAATGGTATTTGCTGGATTATAACCTCCTAACCCTACAGATAATTTTGGCCATAGTGATGGTGTCAAATGTGTGATTTTTAAGGAAAAAATGGTAATGTCCTTTCTCTGTTGCTTCCTCCAGCACCCATTACTTTGATTCTCAATTTTCTGAATAGGAGACTCTTTCCACTTGAGACTATGTTGAACATCGGTGATGTAAAATATGTTATTTGTGCCTCTTGCAACTAGATACATATAGGTAGGGATAAAAATATTGGGTAAAGATAGGTTAACTAATAATTCTTACACCAGAGTGTTAAGCTATGTCTTTTACATAAGATTAGGAGTAAAGTATCATTATTATTTTATCACAATTGCTACTGTAGAGCAGATAACATACACTTACTTGAGTTTGCAAATGTATACTGTTAAAAAGGCATACAGAATCCCAGACTCAACTCCTATTGCAGTAAAAGGAAGGACTTGTATGGAAGCTACTCCTGAAATAGGAATAGAAATCTGGGGCAGAGTTAACATTTTTGGATCCTGGTCATTAAAAATGGTTTTATTCAATGGTCAGTGTACATGAACTTGTGTTAAGGTGGGCCTTAGAATTGTTTATATAACTTTTGGTGGTGGTGTTCAGAGTCTTCACAGATATAATAATACATCTTCTCAATTACATTTTACAAACTTAACCTTAACCTAATTTATTTATTTAGGAATATTGGGCGTGTCTACTTCTACATGAATGCACTGTTGTTACTGCTCATTAAATTTAGTACCTCTAATAAGAGGTACTAACTAGATGCATAGTAATCAATGCTACTGCACAGTAGTGCTGGTGCACATTCTTTTTGTGATGGTTAATGCGCAATAGACTAATTCTGCTGTGCATTAGTGCATTAGCACAGCTTTTTCTGTGACATGCTAATGTGCAGTGGAATTACTGCTCATTAAGCATCTTGTGTTGATGCGCCCCCTGTGTAGTAGGAAGCTTGTATCTGATTCTCACATGTTCCTCTTAAGAATAGGCAACTGCTCCAAAAGGCACAGACACCTCAGCATGGTACAGGTGGAAAGAAGCCAGAAGAATCTTTGGAGAAACTACAGTATGCATCAGAAGAATTCAGGAAATACTTCACAAGATGAACATTAGAGGACAGGAATAAAGTGACCCAGGTTTCACTGGAAATAAGAATGCCAAATAGTCAACAAGGTATGGCCAATTCCTAGACTTCTGATACCATAGTCGATGACAGTGCTTCAGTAGAGGTGGTGAGGTCAAGTGTGATGGGTGCACAGATGGCAGTACAAGATCATGTGCAACAAGCTCATAAAATTTGCAGTATTCCCCAGTGTGCGAGCCAGTATCCTGCTGCTGCTTTTGCCTTGTGTACTGTTCCTGCCCAAGGGCATGCTGTTGCTGTTCAGAAAGGCTTATTCTTTCCTTATCTCAATATTCTTGCTTTATAGTTATGGCAAAGTGAACAAAAGAGTTAACCAGTTGGATACTCTCAGACAAGTGCATCTTTAGGATGTCCTGATGTGCTTTCTTAGGTAATCACGTTTGATCTTCCCATGTTCCAGTTAGCCATTCAGGAGTGGCTTGGCCATTTCTGTTATTCACCCAAGCCTGTAACAGCCAAACCTTCATTAATACTTTGATGAGAGAGTTGTGTTAGTCTGAAATCAAACAGAAGGTAGAAGGAGGTGTACCTTATAGACTAAATAAATCAGAAATGTGCAACCTTTTGTGAGCCAGAGCTCACTCCCGTACATGTTAATGTATATCTGATTTAGCATGATATGCTAATATATATCTGATTTAGTTAGGGTAGATGCATCTCTACCCTGCCTTCTGCCTAATGCTTTAATGAACATGCAGATAGTAGGACTTTGTTATAGGACTTTATCAATGTTCATCTTATCATATCACTGTACTTGGTGAAGGGCACAGAAGTGGTTCTGACAGTCCAGTATCCCATTCTCATACCTGTGTGCAGGAGGCTAGAGTGTCACGGGTGCTAAGGTGCAGGGTTGATAGTCCAGAGGTTGCAAGTTTGAGGCCATAGCAGAAGTGCTTATGGTGTGGCTCCCTCAGATTCCAATAAATCTGTGAACTTTGCTAAATACAGGTCTCATCTAATGAGATGTGACTACGCAGTAGCAGCAAGCTACTGCACAGCAGCTAATTACTACTGCTTAGTAGCACTGGGGGGCACTAGCCATGATGTGATGCTGTTGCACAGTAGTAATGAGCTACTGCGCAGTAGTATTAGAGAAAGTCCCAAACTAATTCCAGGCTTACTTTATTAACCTGCCAAAGATCACATTAGCTTTGTATAAGCAAGAGAATATCAGCTTCTGATATACTGGGCGCGTCTACGTGAGATGCTACATTGCTGTAGTGATGAGCTATGGCAATGTAGCTTGTCACTATGGCAACATCGTGTTGGCAGGCACTAAATGTGATGCTGCTACTGTGCTCATTGCTACTGTGCAGTAGGCTCGGAAAGAACCCATGAGCTGCTGGGACTGTGCAGTGGGGTGGATGTGTAGACGTGCCCACTGAGCCTTTAAAATCCAACTGGCAGATCCTTCAGTGTACTATATATTGTTTATGTAACATGGATGGACGCTTAGGTACTTAACATACAGGGTGTTTCTTGTCTTCAGACCACTATAACTACCATTACATGACTCATAGCCTTTAACCTGCCAATCAGCATACTGAAATAACATTTCAGTTTTAATGCCAAGTATATGAATACATAGTCGAGTAAACCTGTCTCATATCTTTCTGGCATAGTATTCAGTAAGCTCTTGCTAAATTCAGTGGAATAATTTCCTCAGAGATACAAAAGGAGTTGGAGCAGGTCTTGGCTTGACTTCAGCAAAATTAATGTATATCTACATAGCAACATGAATTTGTAATTTTAGCATGTGCTAGCACATCCATGCTCGCTTAATTTAGCTAGCACATGTAACAAAGCCAGTGAACCGGCAGTAGCATGACATGTGCCAGCAAGCAAGGTATGTACCCGGGGTCCCTTGAGAGTTTGTGCTCTGATTACCAACCCCTGCTGCAGCCTGTCACCGTATCTTCACTGCTATTGTTAGCTAGCCATGCAATCAGTTTTACATGTACTGTGTAGACATATGCCCTGAACAAGGGTGCTCTCCCAATTGGAAACTTTGTTTTATTAGAACATCAGGAAAGTGGAAAAATTTTTTTCCAAGCCCAGATTTCTTGTATGGGGAGATCATGTCACAGATTGTCAGAGTTACTGGTAGGTTAATGAACTTCTAACTCCACCTCTAACTGCACTAGTAACTCTATGTTTACATGGAAGTAGCTTTCCCCAGTTTTCTCTATATTTTTTCTGGGCCCACTGCTCACGTGTAACCACTGTACTTTCAGAACAGTCTGACCAATGCAAGCTTAGCAGTTGCAGCTATGCCTGCCAACAAAGTGAAACTGCCTGCTGGTTGAGGGTAGCCAAAGAGTAGTACGCTGATGGACAAGTTAAAGGGAAGGAAGAAAAAGAATACAGTGGGGAGAAGCAGGAACAGCACATGAAGAGAGACGGATCTATGGGGAACAAAAGGAGTCTTATTGCAGTTTGAGCCCTGCAGTGTTTAATGAGCTCAAGGGACACGTTGAGAGTAAAATGGAAGACAATGTATGTTTATTTTATCTGCAGTCGATGAAACTTATGCATGTCCTTAACATTACATACAAGCTTAAGTGCTCTCTTGAATCAAAGGGCATAAAACTACTAGGTAAACCACTGTTCAGACCTGCATTTCTCTATTGGTATTTTCAGTTCAACATACGTCATTCCTGAATTGCAAGAAGCAATATTGGGAATTGCTGTAATCCCATTTGAGTTCAAAAAATATCAATATTTAGATAAATACAGGTATTCCTCTGCTCAGCAGAAGAATTTTAGCCTTAACAACTTCTTCCAGTCTAGCTTATCCCTTTGAGACCACTCTTCACATAGGGAATATTACCAACAGGATTTCATTCTGGAGATTTAGCATGTCCTTAAAATACTCATATATAACCCAAACACAGTTAAGTGTCAGACCATGAAGAGAAATGTACAGAGCTGCCAAGCTAGACCTAGGGAAAGGAGGGACATTTATATGATATCATAGAGAAAGCAGAAATAGCTTTTAGCAAAAATCAGATCACATCTGCTAACATGATGCATTGACATGCCAGACCCAGATGTTATGATGACCTGGTATTTGTATTGTCGTAGTGTCTTCAGGTCCTAGTTTCAGATCAAGTCTTCATTGTGCCTTCATCATGAAGTCAATGATTTTCAGCACTAGTCTCAGAAAGATGGAAATGAAGCTACTCTGAAGGCTCCCATTGCTGTCACCCTCAAGTCTCTCTCCAGTGAGAATGTGCAGCTTCAGGGTGGCTTCAGTGACATGGGACTGGCATGTGCAGAGCAGGAGTGGTTGCTTGGGCGTGCTTATTGTGCACAGGTAGCACAGTCATGCCCTGTGTTCACTCTTATATTCTGTGTTTGTTCCTCTTGTCGTCTTACTCATTTTCCTGTTCTGAGCCTTCTACGCATCTCAACCACAATCCCTCTTTGTGTCTCTCTGTAAGGTACAAGGATTAGGTGGTTAGTTATAGCAAGTAGAGACAGTGTCTAAGTCAGGGAAGAATCCAAAGAACAGTTATAACATGAGCCTGAGATCAGGAACCAAGTTGGGGGCCTCAATCCAGAAATTGTGGTTAAGATGGTGTCAGAAACCACGAGTGGGGGGATTCCAAGATACTGGGTTCGGACAGGAGCAAAACCAGGCTACAGCTGGAGTGGAGGACAAGCCAAAGCATAATCTAGGACAGAAAACTGAAGTCTGGACATGAACTTAGAAACAAGGCCGGAGGAGGTATTGGAGGAAGTATTGGTTTCCACAGCAACTGGGGAAATTTAAACCTTCTACCTTCCTGATTCATCCACTGGCTTTCAGTCCCTTTTGTTGTCCTGACCTCTGGAGAGTCCCTGGGCACAGGGAGCCGGGAGCAATCCAGACACACAGCTCCTGGGGCCCCAGCCTGAACTGTAGCCAGCGGGGAAGGGCCTTGCCCCCATGGCCTAGTTCAGGCTGGCCCCTCTGTACCTGCCCTCAGCAGTGCCTGCAGGCTAGCCTGGCTCAGCCCTGCAGCCCCAGCCCCTGCCCCAGCCTCAGCCCTGGGTGAGGCAGGCAGATGGTGGGGCTGTGCTGGACAACTCTAACCACTACCCCCCACCACGCGAGTGGCGAATGGGGTGGAAAGCTGTGCAGACCCTAGCTGAGGTTTCTGTGCCCATACCCATGCCTGAGTGGGGAGACAGGGGAGTCTTATCCCTCTTCCTGTCCCCCCTTCACTTGAGGCTGCTGCCCCAGCTGGCTCTGGCGATGTCTCCACTGCCCAAGTGGCCAGTGGGGTGGAAAGCCAGGAAGACCCTGGCTTGGGTCTCCATGCTGGTGAGAGAGAGGGGAGACAGGGGAGTTTAATCCGTCTTCCTACCCCGCTTTGCCTGCAGCACTACCCTGGCCAGTGTCTGCCCATACTCCTCCAGGGACATACCTGGCAAGGGTTGTTTCCCCCTGCCCCCTCCAGGCACACCGCGGCTGGGGTCCCTGCAGGCCGGGGGGGGGTTTAAAACCCTCCCCAATCATACTCAGTGGCCTGCTAGGGCCTGACCATGTCCTCCACCCCTACCCACAGTCAGCTTTCCTCCAGCCTTGCGGCTGCTGCAGAAGGGAAGGGAGGGCTCGCTCTAGTGCCCCATGGCGCCTGGTGTGAGCCACTGCAGACATGTGGCTGCATTTCCAGAATCAAAAGTGGATGTTACTCACTTGCAAATTGGTTCAATCTACGCAGATTAGACTAACCATCAAAGATTGAATCAATTCAGGCTCAGGCTTTCTGAATGTCTGAATTTAGCCTTAATGGGAAAAGGGTGGTTCAGAACTTGCATACTGAAACCTGTTGATAGATCTGGGCTGGAGGCTATGTAACCTGTGCCAGTTTTTGAATAAGTTTTGATTGCTGGTGAGATATGCATGGATTTAGAGGTTTTCATGGTTTTAATTGGGCATGGCAATCTGCCTTTGGACTGCAACTGGTTGGTTTTGCACAACTGGATATGTCTTTTCTTAGTTTGGTTTTTAGAGGCATCATGGAAAGAGAAATTAATATTTGCTAGTATGCCTGTTGCTAAAATATCACAGCTAAAAATACTGAATATGCTATACTTAAAACTTGATTCCTGCCTGAGAATATGTATAGTCTGGCTACAGATTGCCAAGCCTTCACCAATCAAGGAATCAAGCCAAGCATAAGATATTTTACAGTATTAGTCCTTTGGGGAAGGAGTGAGTCTAATACAATCTTGTACAGTCACATGCTGATGCTAAATAAATCATGTATAGTAAAAAAAAAATCTTAACCATTTAGGATGACTAGTGTCCAGTGTCATGTTCTTACATGAAAAAAAACAAGATACCAACCATATTAATTTGCACACTAATAGCCTTAGGAAACATCACTGCAATATGTGAGCTCTGGATTTAATTTTCAAAGCAGTCTACATGCCTAAAGCTAGGGACCTAGCCTCACTTAAGCACAGTTTAAAGAAGCTGATGTGCAGCTGGTGTAGGTTTTATTTATGTATTTATTCTTGGTTCAATGCCATTAACATTTAAAAGAAAGCATTCAAGATTATTCTGTATGATACAAATATGTCAATAACCTGAGCCATCAACATATGGGTTTTGTAGTCTGACAAAGCTCCATTATGGCTATGATATCCTAGCAGGCTTGTATGCTGGTTGTTAGGGCAGAACAGGAAATAGCTGGCACATTTTTAGAGGAGCTGGAATAAAAACAAAAGAAATTAGCTTAACGTTTGCTATGTGTGATGAATACCCTTGCTATTGGAGGCATGCAGCATACATGTACTTTTAGCTCACTTTAAAAGCATGTATTTGCAGTTCTGTTTTTCAAACGGCTAAACTGATTATTTTCAATTTGCTTTTACATTATCCCCCAGGCCTGAAGCTTACATGCCAATTTTCTATCAAGAGCAGATTTTTATAGTGGGAGTTACAAACTCCCTGAAAACAAGGATTGCTGACACTATGCTAATTCTAACAGCACAAATAGGTAGCTTGAATCAATTGTTATTAACTGAAGGGTGTTATTAACCAAGTCTTAAATTAAAGGGTTTGATTCTCCACTCACACTGGTGTAAATCAAGAGCAAATTTGTAGAAGTAAATGTATCTTTAGGTGGAGGAAGTAAAGAATCAGGTCCAAAATCTCTGAGAGAGCTGATTTTTTGCTTAACAGCTTTTTTTGCAGTCATTTATGGTTGATTCACTAGAAGAGAAATGTTCTTTGAAATTGAATGGTCCAGATTTCCAGACAACAATGAGTCATGGCTAGAAATGCTGAAAAATAGCAGAACCAACTAAGAGGGAAGGCAGGTCTTAAAAGCCTAATGCAAAAGAACACAGGGCAAATTTGAAGATGTAACAGATCTGAATATTCATCTAACTAATCTCCTTTTACTTTAGTTTCCTGGAAGGATATTGTTTGTAATGCCATTATCTAGTTTATCCAAATTATCTTCAACACCAAATAGTATAGTTACATAACAGTTTAAAACTCGCCAGCATACATGCAAGTGCAGTAGCAACACACAGAAAAAAACCTACATATAAAACGCAATTACAGTTGATTTTTAAAAACGGATTCACACTTCATGTGCCTTTTTTTCCGTTGGATTGAAATGGAGATTGTTCCTTTATGTCTAAGTATCACCAAGTTATTACAACCAGATTTACTTACTTGAACACATTGTAAAATGATTTAGGGAATGGTGTACCATTAAACCCATCCAGTCAGAATAGAACTGTGAAAATATATACATTTTTCTGGATCCTTGGAAAATTTAAAGAAAATTATTCTGAGTCATTCTGAAAGTGTAATATTTGGATTTTTCAGCACCTTTAAGATTGAAACCCAAAATCAGTTGTTTCAGGGCATTAAAAAAAAAAGAGTGATGATAATGTTTATTCCCTTATATCCAAAATTCCTGGGGTTAGGAGCCTTGCTTGGTCTGCCTTCCTGAAGCAAGGTTTTTTGTGGTGTTGTATTTTATTTGGATCATCTGTACAGTTGGGAGAGATGTTAGACAAAGATGTTAGACAGAGATGTTAGAGATGTTAGACAAAGTACCCTTCCTCAGGTCTGGAAAAGAAGCAAGGGATGCCAGATAAAACAATGGCTTCTATGTAACTCTATGTGCAAATAAAAACAGTCACTTAAAACAGTTTGTAAATGGTAAAGCCTCACAACAAGAGAAGTGCAGCTGAATAGGTAACACATTATGAATAGAATAATCAGACCATTCAAAAGGGAAAAGGGTCTTTGGAATACAGAATGCCAGTTAAATCATATAAAAGCATTGTGCATTTTTATTTTTACCCAAGCAAGTGCATGGGTTTTAATGTCCAGTAAAATTATGAATTTTTGTTCCTAGGCCCATCTTCTGAAAGTTGTTTTTCAGACTTTCATACCAGGACTGTGGAGTCAGAGATGGAACGGTCACCCAACAGGCGACTGGGCATCTCTATCCTTTATCATTTTCCCGTGAGCATTCATTCTGGAGAATTGTGGATGTTTAGTTTTACCTAGGTGGTTTCTCTGATGGCATTTGCTGCCTTGGATGAGACGCATAACATTGTGATACATGTAGAATCCATGGATTATTATGGTTCTATTGTCAAGTATGTAGAAGCAGGCTCTTCCTCTTCTTTCCCAGACCTGTGGACAGAAGGGTAATGATGTGGCTGGGCACCTGCCACACACAGGCCAGTATCTGGTCACCAATACACTGTACAATCATGATTGCGGTTACATGGCTGCAGAAGCAGCAGTTTTTTCTATCCTTCCCTCTACCCAAATCAGCCCCTAGTGCAACTACCCTGCTCCCTCATCCCCCACACATGAATCCCCCAGACACTCCGCCATGGTCTCAAGTGCCTCTCACTGACTTTTTATGCATTGCCACTGAACCCCAGATGCCTGCTGGCTCTACTTCCCCCCATTATCCCTCATATACCCATGCTCAGCCCTACCGCATCATGCCCCAAACCCAGCAGACACCAGCACCCCCCTCATGCCCCATTGAGTCTTATCCTGCCCACTGCATCACACACAGACTCATTCCCATCATGTCCAAGACTCACTCACCCCTTGCAATCCCCCACACATCCCACCAAGCCCTCCCCTGCTCCTCCAAGCATTTCCCTCCTCAGACTTCACCACCCACCTCAACCCAAACTCCATCTGCCCTCACACTCCCTGCCCCCATAATCCCCCGTCCCCTCCTTCCCCTAGTTGACTCCTTCAGCTCTACCTGAAAAGAAGTGAAACTATTCCTCTCAGGCAGTTTGTTTTAAACTAAGCAGAGCAGGAATCAAAGGGGTGGGGGTTCAACTGCACCCCCCAGACCTGCCTGGGATATGCCCCTGGAAAAAGAATATCACCTGGTATAGGAGACTTGAACACCATTACCTGGGAAAAAAGAATATCACCTGGTATAGGAGACTTGAGCACCATTATCTGGGAAAAAACAATATCACCTGGTATAGGAGACTTGAGCACCATTACCTAGCTCAGTGATTATTTAATTATTTGATACAAAATGGAACAACTGCAATATTAAATAAGCTATTTAAGCTAGAAGAAGGGAGATGTTATATGTATGTCTGGGCAATTCTATTTCCCCTGGGTACCTATGCTATTATAGTGCAGTCTACTGAGTATGCTCAGTCAGGTTGCACAGGGCAAGCATAGCTACATGGATTTCAAGCTGTGTGTAAGTGCCAAGAATTGCAATTATGTGGCTATGTGAGTGCCACTTAGACTTGTGAAGGTGAAATAGGATGTAGCTCCAAAACTGCATTTTCTCTGAATAAGTTATTGACTTCCTGTACATCAAAAGCTATTACATTTTTTCTAGTTGCACCTGTATTGACAGGTATGGTGACAGGTATCTATCTCCCTCTGGTTCCACAAGCATGCATTTGAGCTCCACTCTGGACTTGTGCCAAAAGCTTCTCCCATGGATATAAAAAGATACCTGGCCACTCAGACTGGAGAGTCAAAGGCATCCGAATGTGATACCTACTATATCACTTTCTTGCGTGTTCGTGGCTATGGATATTGGTCAGCCTTAACCAGACTAGGAAAGACTTTTCACGTCAAATTTGTACCCCTGCATTGAGCTCAGTAAATTTGTTTGACTAAAGCACGCTTTCCAGGAAAGCATCTTGATTTGAATACATTAAAAGATGGAGTTTTTATCCCTTTTCTTGATTGTTTTTTCCACTGGTTAATAACTCTTGCAGTTTAGAAATGTTGGCTTTATTTCTAATTTGAATTTGCCTGGCAGCTTTTTCCAGCCATTGATTTTTGTTATGCCTTTCTTTGGTGGATTAAAGAGCTTTTATTTTCTCCCAGAGTAGGTACTCTGACTGTAATATAAATATGCACTCAAGATAGAGCAATGTGAAAAGAAACAGCTTCAGACCTACTTTTTGTATTGCTTTACTATTTATCAATAACAGAAATAGCCTGGTAATACTTGACACACCCCATTGTTGTCCACGAATAATCAAGAATTCCCCTGTTACAAGGAACTAGCTGTTCTTTCTTAAGGCGGCCAGCTCAGGATAATTTTATATCTTTAATAAAGTGATTCCTTGATTTGACTTATGACAGTAGATCTTTTCTATGATCTATTATTCATCTTTAGTCAAGAAATAGTTCTAAATGCTTACTTTGAGTATTCAGTAATCTGTATTGATCTGTCAGTCACCACTACAAGAGAACCAGCTACACATTTTATACTTGAAATAAAGGGAATACTATAAGCT
The DNA here is from genome assembly GCF_000455745.1 of Alligator sinensis. NCBI lineage: Eukaryota > Metazoa > Chordata > Crocodylia > Alligatoridae > Alligator > Alligator sinensis. Next base: position 971,556 of record NW_005842182.1, on the reverse strand, counting down.
TGACATCTGATCAGTTTATAAAAGGAATTAAAAGTTGTTTCAGGAAGCATTCTAGTCCCTCAGTCTCCATCCTATTTAATTTATTCTTTATAAATTGTATAGCTACCCATTTAACATATTTTTCTCTCTCGTTGTGCTCCATACACAGACAGACAGTCAGTGGGGGAAGTTGACTAACTAACTGGGTATATGGAAAATAGGAAAACTAAGTATAATTTTTCTGTATCACCACCATGCTACATGAGAAAAGAAGAGAAAAAAGAAACTGGACTATTTTATGTGACTGAGCAGTGCCTCACTATTGCCAAGAAGGTCCTAAAGCTAGTATGGACAAGAACAGGAGATCACCTCATGATAAGCAAAGCGGGCTTTTATTCTACAATCAGCTTAGTGCTACCTTCCCCTCATTTCTGTCTTGCCTGTTGGCTCTAAACCTGGTGAGCCCTATCAGCTCAGGGGCCACTGGCAGCTAGTGAAAGAGCAGTCTTCAAGATATTTTTTTCACAGAGATTGCAAGTCTCCGTTGCTATGATCAGCACTGAGAAAACAGTATGGGCTTCAACATCTCTTTTCAGTCAGCACAGAGGCAGCCCATCTCTCTTGGCTCCCAGCTAAGTGCAGTAATGAGAGATAGGCACTAGGGAATGAATCTCTCTCTCTACTTTAACATTCCTAATGGTTTCATATAATATATACTGGAAGCAAAAAGTTATTGCTTTAACACAAATTCCATTTACAATTTAAATGACGTGTAATTTACATTTACGTGTAACAGTAAAATGAAAAAAAAAATTAAAAGGGTCTTTATTTCAAAGGATTATATTATGATGTTTTAATAGTGCTTTTTATTGTGAGTTTGACTCTTAGGACTGGATGCTTTAATTCTTAAGATGAGAAAAAATCATAAATAAATATTAAAGGACACTCATTACCACAATTCTATATATATAAATGGCTTAGTCCATCTGTCTGTGTGTCTGTTTGTCTGTCCATAATGCTCTTGGAGCACTCTGATTGGTTGTCTTGGCAGCTAATCATCCTGCTTATTGAAACAACCAATCGAAGTCAGTCGTACAGACGGACACACAGACAGATGGCTGGACATGGGGCCGGGAGGCGAGGTGGGGAACTCTTGGAACTCTCCAGCTTGGAAGTGGTGGCAATGTGGGGTGCTGCTGGAGGGGGATGGAGTGGCAGAGCACCGCCATGACAGTGGGCATGGAGGGAACGAAGTGCTGGTCCTTGGAGGCGGCGGTGGCCCTGCTTCTTGGAGGCAGCGGTGGTGCAGGGTGAAGGTAGAGGGGGATGGCGGGGGCGGTGGGGCAAGCTTCCCCCACCCCCCTGCTCCTGGGAGGCAGTGGCAGTGCAGGGTGATGGGTGGTGGTGCTGCATTCCCCTCCCCCTGTTCATTCTTGACGGGTAATTCACTAGTGACATAATATATCAGACAGAGATTATAATTGATCCAGTAGCAAATATCAGAAGTGCAACTAAAAGTATATCTGTATCTATATATTTATCTCAATTTATATGAGGGAAGATTGTGGCTATGTAGGGCATATTCTGGATTTCACACCACGTGGGAGGGCTGGCTATGCTACATATACCTAGGAACAATCATTTCATCATTCATAACTTCATGAATAAAGTTACATTCATGAAGTCTATCCTGCCAAGACATGCTTAAATTGATGTACCTTAATAGAAAGAGTGAAATGGAGTAAGTGAAGTACTGTACTCAGTCAGATACATATTGAAATTTGCATTAAAAATAGGTTATGGAGCTCTCTACTGATGAATCAGATTGCCTAGATTATTTTTTAAGCCTAATACTAAAGATGCCACCACTGAGGCACAGGGTGATGGGAGAAATGGTTAATGATCTATAAATGGGCATGAAAGACTGGTTCTCCTATTGTAGACACCAGTGTAATTCTGGAGTTGTTTCAGTGAAGCCAGTGGAGTTTTGTTACCGGTAGCAAGGCCATGGGAGGAGAATCAAGTTCATAAAGCTTAATTCAAGCCTCCTATATCCTGCATCACTCAGTTGACTTCAGTAACTCTGATCTTTCCCTCTGTAAGATCATGGTAGTTGCTCAGTCTGTAAAAGCTACCCTCTCAGTGCTTGGTATTTTTGTGTTTCTCCTTCCTTTTCATGCCACCATTTAATGTTTCTTTTCACTTGTACTTTGTGGAACTCAACTTGTTTCAAAAGACGCTCTCCAGATACTTTTTATAATGTTTAAAAGGGGCAAGCTTCCCCCACCCCCCTGCGCCTGGGAGGCAGTGGCAGTGCAGGGTGATGGGTGGTGGTGCTGCATTCCCCTCCCCCTGTTCATTCTTGACGGGTAATTCACTAGTGACATAATATATCAGACAGAGATTATAATTGATCCAGTAGCAAATATCAGAAGTGCAACTAAAAGTATATCTGTATCTATATATTTATCTCAATTTATATGAGGGAAGATTGTGGCTATGTAGGGCATATTCTGGATTTCACACCACGTGGGAGGGCTGGCTATGCTACATATACCTAGGAACAATCATTTCATCATTCATAACTTCATGAATAAAGTTACATTCATGAAGTCTATCCTGCCAAGACATGCTTAAATTGATGTACCTTAATAGAAAGAGTGAAATGGAGTAAGTGAAGTACTGTACTCAGTCAGATACATATTGAAATTTGCATTAAAAATAGGTTATGGAGCTCTCTACTGATGAATCAGATTGCCTAGATTATTTTTTAAGCCTAATACTAAAGATGCCACCACTGAGGCACAGGGTGATGGGAGAAATGGTTAATGATCTATAAATGGGCATGAAAGACTGGTTCTCCTATTGTAGACACCAGTGTAATTCTGGAGTTGTTTCAGTGAAGCCAGTGGAGTTTTGTTACCGGTAGCAAGGCCATGGGAGGAGAATCAAGTTCATAAAGCTTAATTCAAGCCTCCTATATCCTGCATCACTCAGTTGACTTCAGTAACTCTGATCTTTCCCTCTGTAAGATCATGGTAGTTGCTCAGTCTGTAAAAGCTACCCTCTCAGTGCTTGGTATTTTTGTGTTTCTCCTTCCTTTTCATGCCACCATTTAATGTTTCTTTTCACTTGTACTTTGTGGAACTCAACTTGTTTCAAAAGACGCTCTCCAGATACTTTTTATAATGTTTAAAATAAAGGTTTACTTGTTTCCAAGAATCCTTTGAGAGCTTGAAGCTGAAATCTGTTTCCTTACTGATTCACTCTGTTCTTCCTCTGTGTGCGTGTGTGTGCGTGTGCTGACTTATTATTATAGCATTGCTCATCAGTGCTGGGCTGCTGGCATCCAGCATTTCTTGAATTGAAGCACTGAAGCATTTTATTCTTCTATCCCCAAAACAAATGTATAGAATGTCATAGACTTCTGAACAAGAGCAGAAAAAAGATTAATTCATAAGTCTATAAAATTTGGCAGTATGTGACAGAATTTAGGGGGGAAGGAGGTTTCTACATCCCGTAATAGTCTGTCCTGCCACCACTACCTGCTTGAAGACCTCTCATTCCCACATAGTTGCCATAGCTTGTTGGAAAAAGAGTTGATCTGGGAGGTGTAGAGGTAGAAGTAAAAGAGGGAAGGAATTCCAAGGAAGGGTCTCAATGCCTCTCCCTAGGTTTCCTGGTCAGGTTGTTACCTTGCTGGCTTCCTCTGTTGCTCAGTTCTGATTCTCAGTCTCAGTTGCCTTAATTCCACTCAGTGACTTGCACCACCACAGCAGGTTCTTGGATTGCTGTGGTGCTAACTTTCCTTATGGTGAGGTGAGGTGAGGCAGGGTGCTGGGACACCCTGTTCTGCAGCCTCCACATCTCCCCTTACAGGCAGTCCCAATCCTTATGGTGAGGTGAGGTGAGGCAGGGTGCTTTGACCCCCTGTTCTGCAGCCTCCACATCTCCCCTTACAGGCAGTCCCAATCCACTATGTGTATGTCAAACAAAAAAAGAAGAAGAAGAAAAAAGGAATCTGTAACTTAAACTTCTTCTGTGCTTCAGGGTGATGGACGCAGTTCTATCTCAAGGGTCAGCCCCATGGACTTACTGTATAAGAAACCAATAACGAAAGGAAAACTCTAAGAAAACTTTTTCCTCTCCAGGGCTGCTGACAGTCTAGCAGGGCCCTCTTTCCTCCAGGCAAGTGATCCAGCCCTCCCCACGATCCTACTGGCCTTTTTCTCTCTGCTGGGCAAGATTTTATCTGTCTGGGCCACTCCCCCCTTCCAGTCACGTGGCCAGCTCAGCCGCACCTGGTCCTTGCTAGCCCTAAAGGTTGTGTCTCAAAGGGACCAGGTCTCCTTTCCACTCTTTTCTCTTCCCTCTTTGTAACCAGGGCTTGATTCCTGGTTGTGCAGTGCCCTATTAACACTAAAACCACCTGGGAAACAAAACAAACAGGCAAAAGGCCAGGAAGAGATGCATAAATGCATCCTGGGAGATTTCTGTTGGTGATCGTAAATTGATGGCAGTAGCAGGTTTTAGAGCTCGAAAAGCTTCTGTGTGTATTTTTTTCACTCCTGGTTTGTATATGGTTTCCAGAACAGTTCAGGTACGGTCAATAGATAGACATCTCCAGAATTTCTGCCAGAAGTGTGCGACACAGCGGCTTCTTTAATCTTGGAGTTTCCCCCATGTGACTCCCACCACTGATTAGTGGAGGGGCCCTGTGCTCACCACCCATGCCTGATAATCAGGAGGCAAAAACTGCTGCTGCAGTTTCAGGTGCAAGCAGCAAGTGACGAGGCCACTCCATCAGTCAGCGTTGAGCGGAGGGAGGGAGGCATGTGCTGGGGAAACTCCAAGATTAAAGAAGCTGCCACACTGCACCACACACTACTGGCATGAATTCCAGAGATCCCTATTAGAATATTTATGAAGTCTACAGTATTCTATATATCTTGCAATATAGTTCAACCCCAAACCAACCCTTTGGTCCAAATACCTCTGAAATCTGTAGAAGTTTGCCTCCAAAACTGTATCAAAACATTGCAGATGAAGCCCTTTTCTGCACTGAAGCAACTCCCTTTGATGCCTTATACTTGAGTCCAAGTTTCAGATCATGACTAAGAGATAGGAATGGCAGGGAATTATTGAGGACTTTGGATTTTGACACTTGCCATACTGGATAAGACCTAACATTCTTTCAGAAATTCTGTCCTATTATATTGAGTTTTGGTTTTCTCTCTTTAATTATAGTTTCACCCACTTTGCCAGGTGAAGATGTAAGACTTATTGGTCTCTGACTCCCTACATAGACTCCATAGAGAATTTATTAAGGTTCCAACATTTTCTACTCTGTAGACTTTTGAAACTGTGGCTGTTTTTAATGCATTTGCCAATACACAAAAGATTACATCTTTTTCGTTAGCGACTCAGCCCCTTCATATTTGTGCTGCTTCACAACTGTTGGATATAACCTTTGGGCTTGATGACTTGCTGTTTTTAAATTACTATTTTGCTCCAGCACTACTATTTCAAATGCTTTTGTTTCTTGGAATCCCTCATATTTGTTATCAGAAAATGATTGAATCAGTTAAAAAATGGCTGATGCATACGCATTTCCTTTCATTCAGGTACAGTGGAGTAATTCAGTGAGTTTCAACTTCATAATTAAACCCTCATTGTGTGTATAGATGCTGTGTTAGCACACCAGACTGTAACACTACTTCTGAAGGAAAAATGCCCAGACGCTGTTGGATTTCCTGACAGTATCTAGGCTTATCTTTACATATATATTTTCTTTTTTTCTTGCATTTATACAAGGAAGCATATTTCAATAGAAGTGATCAAACAGGTTTGTCCAGGCAACTTTTGATTTGAGGAAGCCTTCCAGTTCAGTTCAGCAGAATTGTCAACTGGCTAGAAATGGATCCCACAGGAAGAGATGAGCAGGCCTACATAACATGGTGGAAAACATGGCAATAGATAGCCTATTCTAGAGTAGCCTCCGTTACCAGCATCATTTGTCCTGTGAATGGGGAAACACTTCTTGAAAGTTGCTGGTATAGGAAAGGCTTTAAAAATCACAATAAATCACTGTCTTATTTTGTCATCACATTATTTCATAGACATTAGGGCTGGAAGGGACCTCATAAGGTCATTGGGTCCAGCCCTCTCCCCAAGGGGCAAGAAGACAAAGGATCCCAGCAAGATAGGCATCCAAATGTTTCTTGAAAGTGTCCAGAGTAGGTGCTTGCACCACCTCTGGGGGGAGTCTATTCCAGGCCTTGGGGGCTCAGACAGTAAAGAAGTTTTTTTGTTATGTCCAGCTTGAAACGGTTTTCCAGGAGTTTGTGACTGTTGAACCTTGTCTTCCCTTGGGGTGCTGTGGTGAACAGGCGTTCCCCCAGATCCTGATGCACACCCCTTATGTACTTATAGGCTGACACCAAATCACCCCTGAGCCTACACTTTTCCAGGCTGAAGAGTCCCATGGCTCACAGTCTCTTCATAAGGCCTATTTTCTTGCCCCGATCATGCGCCTGGCTCTCCTCTAGACTCTTTCAAATTTCTCCACATCCTTTCTGAATTGTGGAGTCCAGAATTGGATTTAGTACTCCAGCTGCAGCCTCACCAAGGCTGAGTACAGTGGGAGGATGACATCCTGGGTCTTGCATCATTTCTGCCATCAAGTGGAGAAGAATGACTCTAAAAGCCCTGAAGACTGGACAGTATTCATTGAAGTGAACACTTCTGTTTTAACTATGAGAAAAAATTGATGGGGACAATGAAGATGGAAAATAAACCTCCTGATAACCATAACTGTGTGTCATAAGTCTGGGGGAAACACAGACATATAGAAATTAAGTACTGGAATGGACCTCGAAAGATTGTTGAGTCAAATTCTCCTGCTCTGGTCAGGAATACTGCTGAGATTAAATGATCCCAGTAAGGTGTCTGTCTAGTCTCCTCTTGAAGACTTCCAAGGTTGGGGGCTGCACTACCTCCTTGGGAAGTCTATTCCAGATTCTGGTCACCCTTACGATAAAGAAGTTCTTCCTTACATCCAACCTGAAACCCTCCTAAAACAGTTTGTGGCTATTGCTCCTTGTCCTCCCCTGGGGCGCCCTAGTGAACAGTTTTTCTCTCAGTTCCCAATATTCACCCCTTACATACTTATAGATGGCCACCAAATCCCTCCTCAGTCTTCTCTTCCCCAGGCTGAATAGTCCCAGATCCTTTAGTCTTCCCTCATAACGCTTGTCCTCTAGGCCGTTAATCATTCTTGTGGCCCTTCTTTGAAATTTGTTTCAAAGCCACTAAGGCATGCAAAATCTCAAGCTCACACAGCACAAGAAAGAAAATGGTAATGCAGGAGCATGCCTTTTAGGAAATCATGACCTCTTGTTCCAGCTCAAATGACTAATTTCAGCATGCTAATCTCAACATAGGAGTCCAGACCCCTGCCTGAAGGCAGGAAGTCAGCTGGGGTCATAGGATCCCAGCAAGATAAGCATCCGATTTTTTCTTGAAGGTGTTCAATGTAGGTGCTTGAACCACCTCTGATGGCAGGCTATTCCGGACCTTGGGGGCTCAGACAGTAAAGAAATTCTTCCTTATGTCCAGCCTGAAATGGTCTTGCAGTAGTTTATAACCGTTCGACCTCGTCATCCCTTGGGGCGCTCTGGTGAACAAACGTTCCCCCAGGTACTGGTGGTCACCCCTGATAAACTTATAGGTGGCCATCAGATCACCCCTGAGCCTGCGCTTTTCCAGGCTAAAGAGCCCCAGGGCTCTCAGCCTGTCATCATAAGGTCTGTTTTCCTGACCTCTGATCATGCGCGTGGCTCTTCTCTGGACTCTCTCAAGCTTCTTACTAGCTGCAGCATCGCATTGCAGGCTCATGTTCATCTTATGGTCAATGATGACCCCCAAGTCTCTTTCTTCCATAGTGCTAGCCAGCATAGCACTGCTGAGCCTATAAGGATGCTGCAGGTGTTTCCTCCCAAGGTGGAGAACCTTGCCTTTTTTAGTGTTAAACACTATCAGGTTCTTGTCCGCCCATTTGCTGAGCCTGTCCAGGTCAGGCTGGATCACCCTCCTGTCTTCAGGTGTGGCTGCTTTGCCCCAAAGTTTTGTGCCATAGATGAACTTGGCCAGTCCGCTTCTGACTCCAATGTCCACATCATTAATGAAGATGTTGAACAATATGGGTCCAAGGACAGAGCCTTGGGGGACCCCACTGGTCACAGGGCACCATGATGATTGACTTCCATCAATTACCACCCTCTGGGTCTGGCCACAGAGCCAATTCCCCAGTTAGCAGATCGTGGTGGACCCAAGGCCACAACTGGCCAGTTTCACCAAGAGGTGATCATGGGATACCAGATCAAAGGCTTTTTGAAGTCAAGATATATGACATCAATCTCTTCTCCCTTGTCTCATTATATAGACAATGAGAAGAGTAATACTCAGCAGTAACTGCTTCAGGTAGGAACATGAAACCAACTCAAAATACCCTACTGTTGTTCAGCTTCTCAGGATCATTTTGTTTAAAATGTATTTTGTTGGAGTGTTGGTTGTAGCCGTGCTGGTCTAAGGACATAGGCAGGCAAGGTTGTGTGTGCCTGAAAGCTTGCAAATAACTTTTTTCCAATAGCAGAGTCTTCCAATGCCTGAAGAGGGGTGTTTGTGCCCGAAAGGACTTTTTTCCAACTATTTATTTGGTTTACTAAAAGATATTACATCTACCCAAAGAACCTTGCCTTTTTTTGGAACGGCTGTTGAAGCAAGAAGCAAAGGGATGTCCACCAAATGATATGATGTAGTGTATCCTGACATAATTCATAGAGCATCACATGCTACCATATACCAGATCCTGATTATCCTCTTTAACTCTTTTAGTTATAGGAAGAGGTAATGCAAAGGCCTGCTGATACTACTTGACTTCATCAGATAGAAATGATGATTCATTATTCAGTGGTAAATAAGATAAAAGATCATTCTTGAAGTAGTCCATGGGCAGTAAACAGCCACACTGGTCATGAGTTGTTTTAAATGCAAGTCCTTACCAGGGTTTTGAAAATGTACTTTGAATGATGTGTCTAAACCGAGCAATAAAACAATGAAATGGCTGGCTGTCCCTGTTGTGCTGCCAGTGCCTTGCTGCATTCACTGTCTCTGAAAGAATCCTTGCTCACAGCAGATAGAGAGTGTGAGAGATTCCTATCCATTCTTCTAACCAGAGAAATGTTGCTGTATTTGGGATACAGTAAGAAAATAAAAAGCAACCACCCCAAATCATTACTAACATATTTAAAAAAAAAATCTTTAGCTGCATCTAAGAGTGACTACAGCACTTACCTTTCATTTTCTCTTTTAGACTCTCATTAAACCTTGGAAGGTATATCTACATTGTATGCATCCTTCATATATAATTTATTTTTTATGACATACTTTTATGCATTTAAATCCTGCTTCTCTTAACCTCATGGCAAGAAAACTTATTGACTACTGTAAGACAAAGTCTGTGCTTAGAGGACTGTTCACTCTTATAGAAAAGCTCTTGCCAGGACTAGCTCCCTTTTATTTTATACTGTGCTTCCCATGCTGTACTTGTGTGTGGAATACCAAAGATTGGACCAGCTATCAGAAATGTTGCAGGTGAAGTAAAGTCAGTGCTTATTTGATACTGGAGAAAAACGAGCAGAAAAAAGCCACAAGGAAGAGGAAAGGCATGCTGGGCAAAGGAATTCATCAGAAAGATCTGATTGGTATTAACTGCTGAAAATTCAGCTACCCTATAAATATGTTCTGTTGTCCCTAAGATATAAAAACCCTAGAGGAAGTTTGCAGAAGGCTGTTTCTTAATGCATTGCAGTTCAAGATATGCTCTGTTTACTTGCAGCTGTTCACAAAAGAGTGCAATGTGTACACTCTTCTTGAGTACAGATGGGTCTGAAACAACACCCTGGATCAGCAACTCTGCAGATTTCTGGGAAAGCGCAGCCTGGATTTGGATTAGGATCTGAACTTTCCTGATAAGACCTGTTTCTATTTTAGCTCTGAAGAGCCTGAGACCCTGACAAATAGTTTCCAGAAGAATCCAGAGTATGTCAGTTTGAAAAGAGCAGTTTGTCCATCCTGCTTTGCTCTTCATGTCCCTTGTGTCAAAATGATGACCCTTCAGAGAAATCCAGTATAGATGGAAGACCATATTTTATAGGGGTAAGATTTAAACTTAGGAAATTGTATACACAACAAAAACACAGGGTGAAATACCATACTTACTCAAATACAAGATGGACCCCAGTAATTAGGGGGGGGGACAAGATGACCCCCAATAATTAGATTCTATATATAGACAATCTATAAATTTGTTATAATTTTCCAGGTATAGAATCTAAGTATTGGAGGATTGTTATGAATCCTCCTCACTGACTGCTACAGCAGGGAAAGCAGTGGCAGGGGAAGGGTCAGGTGGCACCCTTGCCCTCCACCCCACCCACTTCTTCCCTCTGCAGCGTTCCTGGCCCCATGCCACCTGAACCCTCCACACTCAGCACTCCACAGCCTCCACCCCTCCTCTCTGCTGCCTCCAATCTCTGCCTCTTCCTCCAAAAACTTCCCCCAGTCTCTGCCCCTTCCCCTTCTACTCCCTGAAGTTTTTGTCTCTTCCCTTTCCCCTCCACCTTGCTGTCAGATGCTGCTCAGGCTGCTCCATCCCAGAGCATGGCATATGGAAGTTCAGCCCTTGCCTGGCCTTGCAGCACTGTTGGTGCTGCTGATTGACTGGGCAGGGGAAGAAGTTTCCATTTACTCCGTTCCCAGGAGAGATCCCAGCCCAGCCAGAGCTGAGCTGTGCCTGGCAGTAAGGGGGATGAAGGGGGTAAGGTGTGGGCAGAAGCTTCAGAGGGGAAGTGGAGGTGCAGGAGGAAGGAGGCTGCTGTGGATCTGACTCTGTCCCTGACCCAGGATCAGGACCAGAATCATAGCTGCAGCAGCCACCTACTGCCCCCTCTGCTTCCTATGTGAATACAAGGGGCTTTTCTCCCATGCTGACTGGGGGAAAGGCCTTGTCTTATATTCAAGTAAATGCAATAATTCTTGCTACATTTTGAGTTGCTTTTGAAGATACAAATGCAAAAATTTTTTAGGATGGAAGTTTAAGCATCTTTAATGCTCTCCCATTGCCATTCCGGGATTTTAATGATGGACACAGGTAGATGGTTGCTAAATTAAGTGGCAGAGGGGCTGAATGACTACCAAAGAATAACACATACCAAACTAAATGCATACAAAACTGTAGCTAGCCCTCAGCAATGATGAACAATGAAGGAGAAAAGAAAAGCACAATATAAACAAGGAACAATAAACAGCATTTACAGAAGTCTACCTAGGAACAGTATCCACGGAGGGCTTACATTTATTTAATAGAGATAACAAAAACCTTATTTAGTGTGGTGTGGGAGGGTGCTCCATCCCCACTGAGTACCAGTGGTAAATCCTTGCCTGAGAGACTTTCACAAGAACCAACACTATTGACATAGCTGATAACAATGACGTGCTGAGGGCAAAGGGAAGATCTCCTAAGCGTGGAAATAAAATGTAGAATTGTCTGGAAATTTCAAATCCTCCATCAGGTGGGTGGAGGAGAATGCCATCATGGGGAAAATATCAAAAACAGACCACTTTAAGCAGAAGAAACCATTAGAAAATTAGATGGTCAAAAACAGACTATTTTAAACAGAAGAGACTATTTTAACAGACCATTAGAAAACAGAAGAGAAGATTGTGCTTGTATGAATAGAGCTTTATGTTCCCTTGTGAGCTCTATTTTAAAACAGAAAGGTAAATAAAAGAAAACCTTACCATAGCCACCTGATGGTGCATGGGGGATGCTGCTAACTGGTTATATTTATGGTGCATCCAGCAATCTCTAGACAGATGCAAAAATTGTCCTCTGAAAGTCCTTCTCATATGTTAGTGTGCTCTGAGCATGCTCACTTGAGTCAATCTTTTGTTATTGGGCATGATACCTACCATTTATTGACCTTGAAAAATGTGATCTGATGCTCTATGCCACATTGGGGAATTGCTGGTAAAGTTATTCTTGCTATGCTTAGTGTTAGAGACTGAAAACAATGCAGAGTCCAGGAACTCCAATTAGATTCTCTGGTTAAGGTGTTTTTTTTTCCATTTCTTGGCCAAGGAAGTCTTCAGGCATGGTCAGAAAAACACTACTCCAGTGTACTTTATAATAGGGGTGCGTGAAATGGGCTGTATTCGATTTGGATTCAGATTCAGCCTGAATCGGGGACAGTGATTCGATTAGTTGATTTGGATCACCATCCCTGATTCATTTTGGCCGAATCTGAATCTGAAGATTCAGTGCTGATTCAGAGAATCAGCGATTCATCCATAGACACAGCTTTACATGTTTTTTCTACATACCTCTTCTGCATACCTCGAGGTACCAGGTGTGGCTCGTGAATGCTGCGATGCTGGGGCAGATGGAGCATCCCACAAGGGCACAGGTCCCCTCCCCAGTGCTTGGTGGCGAACCCGGAAGTGGGATGGAAGTACTTCTGGTCCACTTCTGGGTCTGCTGCCGAGCACGCTGGGGAGCCCCCCGTGCTCCTGTGGGACACTCCATCTGCCCCAGCATCACAGCATTCACAAGCCCCCTGCTACCTTGAGGTTCATAGGAAAAACATGTAAAACTGTGTCTATGTCTGAATCACTGAATCTTTCTGAATCTCTCCGAATTGATTCGGAGAGATTAAAGGGTCTCCTGATTCAATTTGGATTCGGAGATTTGGCCACCAATTTGGGCCGAATCTCCGCCAAATTGAATCAGCAACCGAAGCTTTGCACAGCCCTACTTTATATCAGGTTTTTATACCGATGTATAAATTACATTGTAATCAAGAATAAATCAGACACGCAATTGTCCTGGGGTAGTTCACAGAGTAGGTAACTATTATGGCACTTTGCCTGTAGGTGGGATAGTCTGTATGCCTTTAGCCAACAGCTACTTTGGGATTGGAGGTGATAGCCAAAATGTGATCCAGCATAATTTATACCAGTGGAAACTTGCCCAGATTCTTTCACAGATTATTTTCCACTGGATTGGGCAAAGTTACTCCCATTTAATGATATGTGTCATCTGTCTGCTACCTTTTTATATGTATGTAATGCTGATTACAGCAGTATACATACTTTATCTGTCTGTTCCTTTAATACAATTCTTATTCCATCCAGTACAGGGCAGTGGCCGATACCCACGTGGTCTGGGCAATTAATTGTTGTGTGTCACATGGGCCACTTGCCCAAGTAATCTTTGGCCATGTGAAATTTTATAGAGTCATAGGATCATAAGAAAGTAGGACTGGAAGGGACCTTACAGATTTATTTGAAATCATTTTGCTTTACAGATTGTTTAGATTCTGCCAATGTTAGGATTTTAAAAGCAGACAAAAAAGGCAAAGGAAACAGCACTACTGTCCTGCGTGTAAATGCAGGCTGCAGGCAGTTTCAATAAATAATGAGAACATGAGAGGCACCAGTAGGAAACCCTGAAGAAATGCCAGTTTTGCAGATGAAAAAATGTGAGAATTAAAACAGCAGCAAAGAGAACAAAGCTAGAATAGACTTCGGTTTGACCACAAATCAATTTGATGGAGTCATTGTGCATCCATACCAGCACCTGCATCAGTATACTGTACATACTGTATAGGTGATTAACAACAGTGCAAATAATATCAATTTTATTTACCAGTATATGTCCATGGAGTCTAATGGCATGTTTATAACATGTTCCCAGCACTGGAAGCATATGCCCATCTGCTCCCACTTGTGTGCACCAAATCAAGAAATGCAGCACTGACGTTGCTTCAGGGGTGTCTCTTATCACTGCTGTCAAGCATGGCTGAAATCAAGGTCTTCAAAGCAGCCATGGGAGTTGCCCCAGGAGAGGCTTCAATGCTGCATTTCCATGTTTGATGTATGTGAGCAGTAATGCCTTTGCTGTAAAAACTCAAGAGCAAGAGCATATTGTCCCTGGCTAGGGCAGGGACAACGTGTCCTAATGGTATCTCCACCACTCAAATATAGGGGCTTTCCTTTCAAGCTAGAATCCTAGTCCTTTGTAAATGAGAAACAATTCCAGACTGTGAGTGCCATAGCATGAGAACTCCCATTTTTGCCATTATTTGCTTTGGACATCATCTGTCTAGCAAGAATATGTTCTGCTTAAGTGCCTGATCCAACTTCTTTGGGCAAACGGTTGTTGACTTCAGTGAGAGTTGGGCTGAGTTCTTAATAGTTTACGGCACAGAGCATTTCATTCATATAGTTCTCACTCCAAATATCAATGATATTTTTTCTGTGCAAGACTGCCTAATGTTCAGGCGTGGTGTGATTTGTTTCATAGCACAGCTGATGTGTTATCTGCAAATGCTACAGAAAGTAAACATATTATTCCTTCTGTACATCTACTGCTACCAAACAGATTTAACATGTATTTGCTTTTGTTCTGTTTTTATTTGGAGGGAAGTGGAGGGGTGAACATAAGCTGAAATCCTGAACAACTGTATGTAGTAAATAAAGATCTCATGATACATTTTGCCACACATACGTTCAACTTTTGCATGTATGTACACTTTATTCTGATTTTATTGACATTAATGTAAATTAGAAGTGACTTCAAGTAAATTAATGGATTTACATAGGTGTAGAGCCAGTGAGAGACAACAGAGTTAGATTTACATAGCATATATATATATATATAGAGAGAGAGAGAGAGAGAGATACATACACACTCCTGGGAGGACAGATTATCACATTACATATTCTGTGTGACATGTTTGTGTGATCCTTCAGCTTCCTTACTTCTCACAGTGAACACAAATTGAGACATTTGTGTACCAAGTAAATGCCAACAACAACAAGCAAGGCTTTCTATCATCTCTGGTTTGCTAGGAGATGCTGTGCCATCTTGGCAACAAAGGTCTGTTCTTAATTATTCATGCCTTTGTCCTTTCTCAAATGGCCCACAGCAATGTGTAATACCTGGATATGAAGCCTGTAGTACTTAGAAAACTGCAATGATGTAGCACAGTGGTTCTCAACCTTTTTATACTGGAGGCTCGAGGCAACCTGTGGAAAATGCCAGCTCTTAGTTTTAACACATTTTTTGACTACAGAAAAATAATAAAGCTATTTTGTTACAAAGAATTCAAAAAGACCACAGCAAATCAGAATGGTTTTAACATTATGGATTCCTATTTGACATCCTTGGGTTTATGAGTCATGTTTGTGAATCATGTTTGCACCCCTAACAGTGCTAATATTACATGGCATTCTGTGGTATCACTGAAAGGATCCCAAGGCAACCCAGGGTGCTATGGCACCCTGGTTAAGAATCACTTGTGTAATGCATCTTCTCAGCAGCACAGCTTACCATGAGCACATCAGACCTGTCTTCCACATTTTATGCTGGTTTCCCTTAGAATTTTGATGTAAGTGCATTGGTTCAGTCAGTCCTTATCTTCAGGATGCTCCGTGGTCTTGACCTAAGATGAAGACCATGATCAACCATGAACTTTACCTCTTTGGCACAGTACAACTCTCCATAACAAGGGTAAAGCCGCATACTCCATTACAGCAGCTTCATAGAAGGCAAGGTGGGAGGTGGTGGCTATAATTTCAGAAAGAACATTCAGAGCACAAGAACGGAAAAAAGGTGTCTGTGTATTTCTTGAGAGGCAGTAGGGCTGAATTCTAATAAGGCAACGCTCAGTGCTACTCCAGCAACAATTTACAACTTAGTGGTATTCAGGATCTGAATTATCAGAGTGAATCCGTGGAATCCATGGCACTGGATGGTAGGGCTGCGTGAAGCTTCGGTAGCCGATTTAATTTGGAGGAGATTCGGCCTGATTTGGGAGCCGAATCTCTGAATCAAATTGAGAGACCCATTAAAAGGTCTGAATCAAATTGGAAGCCTCCAAATCAATTTGGAAATTCGGGCAGTCCCCACTCGCTCACTGCCACAGGGTGCTTGACCCGGCTTCTGTGCCGGTAAGTAGGGGGCTGGAGGAGCGGGGATGGGATCATGGGGGGACCCCCATCTGGCCCCATCCCCTGCTGGCTCCCCCAATCCCCGCCTGCTCCCCCAGCCCCCACCATGACTGCCCCGCCTGCCCCAGCACCTTGGCACTTAAAAAAAAAAAAAGTCCCACACTCACTGGTTGCAGCAGGGGCCTGATCGGGGCCTCTGGGAGCTCATGGCAGAGCCCCCCTGCACAGCGCAGGGTAACGGGGGGCAGCGGAGTTCAGCCTCCCCCCCTGCCTGGTGCCTGTGCAGCAGGTGTTGCATTGCACAGGTGCAGTGTGGCTTGGCAGGGCACTGTGGAGCTCCACGTGCTGTCCCAGAGCTGGGGCCACATGGGTGAGCCCTGCCAGGCTCCGGGTGACTGCTGGAACCCCGCCTCAGCTCCGAGACAGTGCACAGCGTCCTGCCAAGCCATGCTACACCTGTGTAATGTGACAGCTGCTGTGCAGGTGCCAGGCAGTGGGGACTGATCCCCACCACTCGCTGCTGCCCCACGCTGCATGGGGGAGCTCTGCCATGAGCTGGTGAGTACAGGGCTTTTTTCTTTCTTTTTTTAAGTGGCTGGACACAAGGGCTGGGCCAGGCAGCCATGAGGGGAGGGGCTGGGGGAGCAGGCAGGGGGGGCCCGCTCACTGCTGCCATGCCCCTGCCACCAACACTGCCGCCTGTTTGATTCAGAGGAGATTTGGCCTGATTCGGCAGCCGAAACTCCAAATCCGAATTGGCTGAATCAAATTAGGACAGTGATTCCAATCACTGAATTGAATCACTTTCCCTCCGAATCGACTGAATCCAAAGCCAAATCGGATACTTGCTGCTTTGCGCAGGCCTATTGAATGGTATATGATCCAATCCTTTAAAACTGGGCTATTTCTTCATAACATCAAGATAAGTAGCTAAGGCTATAATTTAGGATACTGTAAAAAGGAACAGGGCATGTCATAACAGATGAGCTTATTTCCCTTTTTTGACGCTAACTTCTGGGTTTCTAGCATCATCTCTTTAAAAACAAAACAGAAAGAAAGGCCATAACAGAACACTAATAATATAAATCAGGAAGCAGGACATTATGGTATTGATGGTACAACAGGTTGAGTTGCAATTACAAATATACTTTTAAAATCTCTATTGAAATGGTGCCTCCAACTAGATTAAGGCAGAGGCAGTAATCCTAGCATTTAATTGGCACTTAACATTAACAAACTTGTATCAGGCTCACTAGAATTCTTCATTCTTCCTCTACTGGTATATTTCGTGCTTTGTCATGCATGGACTTTGTTGGCAGAGCTAAAGTAGATGTGTGGTTTTTGGCAACTGAGTGGGAAAGGAAAAGTTTCAACTCCTTTTCTCCTTCTCTGCTGCCTTATAGATTTGTCTTTACAACTACAGCTTGTTCCAGGCCTTTTGGATTCCTGAAGGGAGAAATGGCAATGTGTCGACATGTGATGTGACAAGCCTAGGGAGGAAATATTTCTTTTCTTATACCTACTGCCTGTAGAGCTCAATGAAACTATTTGAATTTGAGTCTGAATATTTTGTTCACTGAAAAATGCAGATTCGGATTGACCAAAACTATATGTGAATTTAGCATTTTGTCCAAAATGCAAAAAAAAAAAAAGAAAAAAAAAGTAATTTCATTTTTATCAGATTCAGATGTTCAGATGCTCTTATGCCTATATTTCATATGACTTGGAAACCTATTTTACTTGGAGTCGTGCTTTTAATTTAAAGCGGCCTGGGTCTCAGCTTAGCTGAAGTCCAGTTTGGCCCTGGAAGATTTTCTGATTTAATTATAAATTTAAGCCTTCTGTGACAAGTTCCAGGCTGTAGTGATTCAGTCCATAACTAATACAGAGTCTGAGAGAAACAGGAATGAAAATTAAGAACTAATTTTCAGCCATTTAAGTAACATTATCAGTTAGATACAGCATCTGCAGAGCAAATTGGCTTTGGGAAACTATTATATTCTTCTCTGGAGAGTGGGAAAGAAGAAAGCCTGGTAAACAGCATGTAGCTGCTTTTTTTCCAAGGGCTTCTAATATTACTGATGGAAGACTACTGGCAATGCTTTTTCTTTTAATGGTAATCTTCCACTATTTTAAAGAAAAATGCTATTACTGAAACCAGTTCTACAAGGAGATACTCAGGTATTTTACATTGAGGTTTCTTTTTAATTCTGTTATTTACCAACATTAAGATTATTTATCATCAATAATGTAATTGATAAAAGATTTTGATAACAAGGAATCAAGAGCACATAGTATTTTGCTAAGGATCAAGGCAGGGATTTAGAAAGGGATCAGCAGTACAACTGAGGGGCATGACCAGGGCAGCAGGTGCTGCCTGGGGGGTACAAAAGCAGCCATCAGCCATTGCCACAGTGGCGGCTCATCTTATCTCTGCAGTCAGCACAGCAGGAGCCGGCACTTCCTTGGGTGCCATGCTGCCGCCATGGGCACAGAGCTGCGCTGTTATGCCTCTGACAGGGATGATCCTGCCTTGAACATGGGGTTGGATTAGATGCCCTCCTGAGGTCTCTTCCAAAATAATGAATCAAAAAATCTTCTCTCCCTGCCAGGTATGGATTGATTCTTCTTCTTACACTTCTGTAAAATATGGGGTAAACACTGAAGTAAATAAAGTTAAGCAGTGTAAATGAGAGCAAAAGAAATCTCAAAGCTAGGGACAGACATTCATGAGGCCTGAACCTGAATTGATTCAATCTTTGTAGGTTAGTTTAATCTGCCTATACTGAACCAATTTATACTGTTCAACATCTTCATTAATGATGTGGACACTGGAGTCAGAAGCGGACTGGCCAAGTTCGCCGATGACACCAAACTTTGGGGCAAAGCATCCACACCAGAAGACAGGCAGGTTATCCAGGCTGACCTGGACAGGCTCAGCAAGTGGGCAGATGAGAATCTGATGGTGTTCAACGCCGATAAATGCAAGGTTCTCCACCTTGGGAAGAAAAACCCGTAGCATCCTTATCAGCTCGGCAGTGCTATGTTGGCTAGCACTATGGAAGAAAGAGACTTGGGGGTCATCATTGACCACAAGATGAACATGAGCCTGCAGTGCAATGCTGCGGCTAGTAAAGCGACCAAAATGCTGGCTTGCATCCATAGATGCTTCTCAAGCAAATCCTGGGACATCATTCTCCCCTCGTACTCGGCCTTAGTGAGGCCGCAGCTGGAGTACTGCGTCCAGTTTTGGGCTCCACAATTCAAAAAGGATGTGGAGAAGCTTGAGAGAGTCCAGAGAAGAGCCACGTGCATGATCAGAGGTCAGGGAAGCAGACCCTACGATGACAGGCTGAGAGCCCTGGGGCTCTTTAGCCTGGAAAAGCGCAGGCTCAGGGGTGATCTGATGGTCACCTATAAGTTTATCAGGGGTGACCACCAGTATCTGGGGGAACGTTTGTTCACCAGAGCGCCCCAAGGGATGACGACTAGGTCGAATGGTCATAAACTACTACAAGACCATTTCAGGCTGGACATAAGGAAGAACTTCTTTACTGTCTGAGCCCCCAAGGTCTGGAACAGCCTGCCACCGGAGGTGGTTCAAGCGCCTACATTGAACACCTTCAAGAACAAACTGGATGCTTATCTTGCTGGGATCCTATGACCCCAGCTGACTTCCTGCCCTTTGGGCAGGGGGCTGGACTCGATGATCTTCTGAGGTCCCTTCCAGCCCTAATGTCTATGAAATCTATGAAGTGAATAGGCATTCATTATTGATTCCAGAAATGCAGCCACATGCCTGCAGTAGCTCAGGCCAGAAGCCAGGAAGTCACTAGAGCAGCCCTCCCTTTCCTTCGGTGAGGGAAGCTGAGCTGGGGGGTGCGACTGGGGCGGGGTTTAAACCTCCCCTGCCCGGCCTGCAGGGCTGCTAGGCTTTTAGGATGGGGAGGGAGAGGGAGTGTGGCCAGACCTTGGACCTTGGCTAGCACTGAGGCCATACCCCCATGGAGGGGGAGGAGGAAGAGGTAGAGAGTCCTGCCCACTGCAGTGGCTCCCTGAGAGCCCTGGCATGGGGAGCTGGGAGCAATCCCAGCACACAGCTCTCATGGCCCCAGCCTGAACCCCCACTTTTGGCTGGGAAGGGCTTTGCCCCCACAGCCTAGTCTGGCCTGGTTTTCTTTTGGCTCTCCATGCCCAGGCTGGGCCAGCCTGTCAGGGAGCTGCTGCAGTGGACAGGGCTGTCTTCCTTCTCCTCCCCCACTGCAAGGCGAGGAGTGGGGGCTTTGTGTGGTGCTGCCTCAGTGGCTGCCCAACAGCCTGGCTGGGGCCACAGGAGCTATGTGGCTGGATTGCTCCTGGCTCCCTGTGCTCAAGCTGGGCTGGGCTGTCATAGAGCTACAGCTGGCTGGGAAGAGCTCTGCCCCTGTGCCCTGGGTCAGCCCCTCTGCACCCACTTTCAGCAGCACCTACAGCAGGCCCTGGTCCTTTTTAAAAAAAAATTAAATAGAAGCCAAACAAATGATCAATCTGTGTAGGTCAACCTAATTTCTCATGAGTAAATTGATAAAATTATCTTTTTGTTGTTTTTGCATTGGTTCATAGTATCTATTCAAGTTTGCTGCGACCTATTACCACTTTTAATTGTGACTTTAAACACAGCATGAATAAATGACTAAAAGCGCTGATCAAAGGCAGAGATACTGAGTGAATTAATCCAAAGCTGAAATGCATTTTTCACTTCACAGCTCTGCTCTCCTCAGGCACAATCTAGTTAAACCTCTTGGAGAGAATTACTGAAATTCAGCAAATCTCAGTTATAAGTTTCACTCTGTGCAGTCGGCCTCCTGCAGAGGTCCGTGGTGTTTTCTTTTTCCCCTTTATAATTAGATAGACTGCTGTAAAGCAAACTTTAATTCAGATAGGAAATTCAGATAGCTTGCCTAATATACTGATAAGGTAATAAGTAGCTCATCAGCCCTGCAAGCAACATACAGATTATTTGTGATACCTTCAGCTGGAAAAAAATATCATCCACAACTGTGTTAAAAAGTTAGCAGTAAGCTTTAGGGAGAGCTTAGAAGCATCTTGAAACAGCCCTATATTTTTTCTGTCTGGCAGACATCATGCTAAATTTAAGTTGTATTCCAGAAGATGTTTCCTAGGTCCTAAACAAACCCATTTGTGAAACCAGAGTTTGGATTGGAGAATGGGTTGATTCCATTGCACCTAATGGAATTAAGTCCACTTCTGGGCTAAATACAGACATTCAAAAAGCCTGAGCCTGAATTGATTCAATCTTTGCAGGTTAGTCTAACCTGCGTAGATTGAACTGATTTGCAAGTGACTAGACATTCACTTTTGATTCCAGACATGCAGCCACATGCCTTCAGTGGCCCAGGCCAGAAGCAGGGGTGCCAGAGTGAGCCTTCCCTTTCCTTCCACAGCAGCCGCAAGGCTAGAGGGGAGCTGAATGTTGGGGAGGTGTGGCCAGGCCATGGCAAGCCTCTAAGCATGATTGGGGAGGGGTTTAAACCCCCAACCTGGCCTGCAGTGACCCCAGCTAAGTATTCCTGGAGGGGGAGGGGAGAAGCAGGCCCTGCCAGTTTTGTCCCCAGGTGAGGGGGGAGGGGCATGGTCAGACACTGGCCCTCCCCTTCAGGAGAAAGGGGGGCAGGGAGGGACATTTAACTCCCCCGTCTTCCCTCTCTCCCACTGGCATGGGGAAACCAGCTGGGGTCTGGCTGACTTTCCACCCCACTGGCTGCTCATGTGGTAGGGGGCACGGGCAAAGCTGGCTGGCATAGCTCTGCCATCTGCCTGTCTCACTGGCAGCTGGGGCTAGAGCCAGGAGGGCTGAGCCAGGGCAGCCTGCAGGCACTGCTGAGAGCAGGTGTGGAGGGGCCAGCCTGGGCCAGGCTGTTGGGGCATGGCCCTTCCCAGACATCTGTGGCTCCATGACAGCCTGGCCCAGTGTGCATGGGCAGCAGCTGGCCAGGCAGTGGTGCAGAGGTGACACAACTGCAGCTGTGGGCGGGCACCTTGGTAGCCGGATTGGACACATGTATTGAGTTCATCATGCCCACAGCTGCCCAGGCCAGCTTGGAGGTGCTGGTGGGTCCAGAGCCTGGCAGCTGCCTGCCATGGGGTCTTGTGTGCTTGCAGCCACTGCTGCTGCCACTGCACCCCCTGTCCATCATGGTGCTGCACCTGGCCAGCTGTACCATAAACTGCACACGGGCTGGGGCCAATGGGACTGTTCTGCCTCCCTTGCTTCCAGCTGCTGCTGCTGCCTGTGCCACTGATGTGCCGCTTTGGGTGAGTGGCAGGAAGCTTTATCCAGAAGGCTCCTGCCCAGTGCATGGAGCTCTGCCCTCAGCAGCACTCGTGGGCCAGCCCAGCTCAGCCCCCCACCCCCAGCTCAAGGCAAAATGGGTGGGTGGTGGGGCCATGCTGGTCTCTTCTAGCCATGCCCCCACCCCTGCAGCTGTAGCGGTGAGGGGTAGGGTAGGGGACCCTGACAGGGGCTGCTCTGCCCCAGCCAGGCAGACCCTAGCTGTGGTCCCTCAGAGGGAAAGGGGGAATAAATCCCCTCCCTGCCTGTTTGCTTCAGGGGGCCATGCCCTCACCCCTGCTCCAGCTAGAAAACAGAGGGGCAGGGCAGCCTGCTCTCTGGAGCAGATAGCACAGCCCAGCACAGGGCTGAAAAGCATGCTGGGATCCTGGGGGACTGTGTTTTTACTTAAACAAGGGGTCTGGGACAGAAGTTCCATAAACTGGTTAGATCCAAATCAATTAAGTCTGATACTACATTCAACCAGGTTTATGTTAAACCATTTTCGGCCATTTTGGCTAGGGACAGAAGTTGCACATAAACCATTTTAAGTGATCAGAAACTGTTTAAACTTGTAACACAACAGAAGTTTGTCATGACTCAAAAGCCATGATTGTGTGTGTGCTTCGGCACCAGAATTATCCCCGCCAAGTTGCAGAGCATTGCACGGGAGAGTTTCCTGTAGCAAGAGGAAACCCCGGTGCAGGGACGAGTTTCCCGCCTTTTCTGCAGCTTCTTTTGCAGAGGGCACTGCCCATGCTGCAAGAGGAATGCACGGTGCAAAAGAGTTCCCGCCACCGGTATGCAAATTTGTTCCCCGTGATTGGCTAGTGTTAAATTATTCACACGTGGCGGCTAACGATTGGCTTGTTAGTCGCATAAGAGGCTTGAGCGGTTTCCGCCCAAGCCGAAGAGGACTCCACATCCATCTCGTGGGGACTCTGGGTACACGGCAGGGTAATAGAAACCCTGTGTGAGATCCAGAGGAGCTTGGCGGCCTGATCCACCGCCCACCTCTTCCCGTCTTTGAGCGCGACTTTTATAAGACGTATTTACGATTTCTATTTTGGTGGCTCGTTCACCCAGAGCATCCGGAGCTCTGCACCATGGAGCCTAGCAACCTCCATGAGACCATCTGTGTTGTCTGTCTGTAACTGCAACTCAATCAAGCTTTCCAGCCTACACCACTGCCATCTCAGTGTAAGTAAACAATCTTTAAACCTACCGATACGCGTCTGTGCCTAATTCCAGCTCGACGGCCTTCCCTCTCCAACCCAGCATGCCCGGGCTGCTGGCCACAGCCCGCGTGCAGCATGAAAAAGGGCTCGGGTCACTCCCGGCCCGCACAAAGTTCAGTGCACATTAACCAGTTACAAAATAGAGCAGTGAGGGCTGGCTGAGAAGGAGGCAGCCCAGTCTACAGTGGTGGGGGCGGGGGCACTGCTCCCCCCCCAGACGAACCCTGGCTGGGGTCTGGGGCTCAGTGGGGGGGGCTCAAACTTACTGATGCCTGCAACTGTAGACTACAAATCCCAGAGGCACCTGGAAGCAAGAAGAGAAATTGATGAGCAACCCTACAGAGTCCTGCTTCTGTAATTCTGGACTGCAATCCCAGAGACCTCAGGGGCAGCAGGAAGAGGAAGTGAACACACACCCAGAGAGCCATGCTGTAATGCCCCCTGGCTTCTGGCCTGAGCCATTGCAGGCATGTGACTGCATTTCCTGAATCAAAGGTAAATGTCTGTTCACTTCTGTTTCAATTTAATCTCTACAGTTTAGGCTAACATGCAAAGACTGAATCAATTCAGTCTTGGGCTTCTGGGCTGTCTGTACCTAGTCTTTGAAACTGGTTTATGTGCATTAAACTTATGTTCTGTTACAGGTTTAAGCCAGTTTCTGATCACTTAAGTCAGTTTATGTGTAACTTCTGTCCCTAGCCCTAGAAACTATCAGATCATCCCTACTGAGATGCTGCAGTTCCAACAGAAATGAAGGGGTTGCTGTATAATTTACTGAGTGGGGTTCTTTCAACATGTCATAAACAGGTCAGTTCATATGATCAAAGTGGCCATTAAAATGTATTAATGCATGCAGTCTAGAATTGTTATACTGTTCTTAAAATGTCATATTATCTCCTTATGGCACATTTTTAGGGGGCTGTGCAAAGTACAGGTTACATTTGGTTCTGCTGGAGCATGTACGACTCCAATAAAAGCAACAGAACTGAGCCACCTGTTGATTCATCTCTAGGAGATTTATTGAGTAGCTCTGGTGCCTCTGTCAGTATTGAGGTTGCTGGCAGCTTGCTATTTGAGAAAGCAACCTGTTTACTTAATCCACATCCTGCATAGAAGGTTTTGTCTGTATGCTCAAGGCTCTGTGGCTTCATTTATTTCTCGATGATCATAATGCTTGATAATTATTCTCTCCCATAGTTCTCATATGTGACTAGTTTTAGACACACTAGGTTTACTTGGGAAGGAAGACTCTAGATCTGCATCCTACATGGGATGCCTGTACAAATTTTTAATACTACACCCAACGTTTTCCAATGTTTGTTGAATGCCAAGGTAAACTCTCTCAACCTTGTTAGAAAAGCAGTATGATGGAGGGAACACTGGACTGACTCAGAAAACCCTGGCTGTATTGCTGGCTTGCTAACTGACTCTGTTACTCAGTTTCCCCATCTGTACAAAGGGGATATTCTACTGATGAAAAGCACTATCCAGCAGATAGGGATTATTATTATGACTGCCACCACTACTACTTAGTGGTACTTTTACTAATGTGCCCTATTTATTAAGCCACATGAAGTTTGGATCTCAAAGCTTAACTTGAAGCAGAGCTTTGACAAGTTATTGTTGATCTGTGAAATATAATAGATGAAGTGTTTTGTGTAAACTCGCAAACATATTACTCCATGCAAAGATGTATTTGGTGTTGTATGTGCTTGTTTTAAACAGACTTGAACTCTCTATTTTTATTATTTTATTCATTGTGGTAGACCCCCATGGCCTAAAAAGATAACCTCCCCCTACCCTCAAGAAATAAAACAAAACAAGATGAAATGATGGGAAAGGGAGACAGTTTTCAAGAGAAGTGCTCTTTTCATGCAACATTTATGTCACAGTGGCATTCATGAATGATTTGTTAAGCAGAAGGCAGGGCACGGTGGCACCTTAGAGACTAATTGGTTCAGAGAGGCATATGCTTTTGTAGGCAACAGCTTACTTTGTGAATGGCATCTAATGAAGTATGCTCTCACCTACAAAAGCTTATACCTCTCTGAAATGATTAGTTTCAAAGGTCCGCCCTGGCATGTCTTCTGCCTGACTTCAGACTAATTTAATTATCCTCTCTACCCATGAATGATTTGTTGGGAAGATCCATGCTCAGGTTGCTCAAGATGTCAAACAGAATCATGGCCAACTCCCTCCACATCATTTTGGAGTTCAAATAAAGATGAGAAATTTCAGCTCAAAGGGTAAATATTGTCTAAGAATAGAAGCTACAAAGTCATTTGGGCCTCGTCAGCTTTGCTGCTTCTAGGAAAACACTCTCTTAGATCCAAGTGAAAAAGCTGAATAACTTTATGACTGAAAAAAGCTTGTATATAGGGATCCTTAATTTGGCTTCCTTGTTTAATAACAGTGCTCAGAGTAAGCAGACACAACCATGTGTTAAGCTGTCACATGTAAGGCACCCCACGTGTTAATAGAGATTCTGCCTGGGTAATGGAAGTAAATGTTAATCCCATACTTGTATGCTAGTGTAAGCATATAATTAGAAGTAGGAGAGGCTATAACTAGAATTAGAAATATGTTTGGGCAAGAGACTGTCCAACAAGTACAATAATTTGTATGCAATGCAAACACTAGCATTAACAAATTAAACTCCTGTTACTGCTACTTACAAGAAAGCTGTAGTGTTTCTCTATAAAAAGTCCTATGGTTAGGGCTGTAAATAAGCTAATAAAACACATTCATATACATGTATAATAAGCAGGAAAAACAGAATTATTTAGGGAATACTTCTGGCAATTGCAATGTTTTTATGGGTGATTCCAACTTAAATCTTTTCCTGCAACCTTAGCCAGAGAGGGAAGAATAGTATGAAGCAAAACATGCTTTAATTAGTAGGAAAAGCTAAAAACCATGTTCTGAGACCAAGCTGCCAGGCTGTAGTGTCACACCTTTCTTTAGGCAACAGAGATACCTGAGACTCTAAGGGTGTATACAGATATTCTGGGAAATTAGGGGTAGGATCACATTAAAAATGGTTAGCCATAGTTTACCCAGCTGAAGACCCTATACTTGGATTCCTAGTTAGGTCAATCTAAGTGTGAACTATACAGAGGTTCAGGAAGGTTAGATCTGTCTAAAACTGGCTGAGCCAATCTAAGTTAAGTGTACCTTGGAGGTAGTCTAAATTAGATCGGGACTGGTGGGACTGATTAATTATAAATTTCTGTACAGTTCCCTGTGCAACCCCAGGGGGAACTGGAACGAGGGCAGGTTGATTTCCTGTGGCAGGGGGGGTGTGGGGGTGTCAGGGGACTAACAGTAGCCCCAGGTCCCAGATGAGGGGAATCCCCCCACCCCTCCAAGCCCCCCGTGGACCCTGCTTGCTCCCCTGATCTTGCCAAGCCCTCCTGAACCATATCAATACCCCGTGGACCCTGCTAGCCCACCCAATCCCACCAAGCTCCCTTTGCCTGCCAAACTCTCCTGGATGCCACTAACCCTTCTGTGGACCCTGCTTACCCTGTAGCTTCTCTCATGAACCCCACTAGCCCCTCTTATTCCCTGAAGCCCCCCAATCGACCTCACTTGCCCCTCTGATCCTCCCAATTTCCCTGCTAGGCTCCCATCCTGATGTACCTTAGATTGGGTGGCCATTTAACCTCCCTGAAAAACTGTACATACCCTATGTTTGAAGGTGGGCTAAGCCAAAGGACTTGAGATGGCAATCCAGGCCCTTAGACACAAAATGTTTTATCATATTTGTAATTGTGAAATTTCATCTCAAAGAGCACCTACTCATCTTTCTGCTTATCAAACACTTTATAGATCAGAGAACAGCTGGTCACACTCACCTTTTGGGTAACCTATGAAACTTCAAGTACCCAACAGCTACCAATGCATTGCACAAAATTCCTGAGTACCACTGTCTGTTTCTAATGCCTTCCAAATTGGGCACTAAACCTGTTTATTTTTAGATTTTTGTCTGAAAGATTTTTGCTTAAAGTATTCCAGGTGGTGAAGGTCCACCTGGAATACTGTGTCCAGTTTTGGACACATATATCAAGAAAAATATAGGCAAATTGGAAAGTGGAGAGTGACAAAAATGATTAGAAGTCTAGAAAACATGATTAATGAAGAAAGGCTCAAAGAACTGGGTTTATTTAGTTTGGAGAAGAGAAGATAAAGGGGGAAGCTGATGATAGCCTTCAAATACCTGAAGAGTGGTTACAAAGAGGAAGGTAATAAGATTATTCTGGGTGGCATCAGGGGACAGAACAAGGAGTAACAGTTTTGAAGTGCAGCAAGGGAAACTTAGCTTGGATATTAGAAGGAACATTCTTAGTATAAGAGTGGCTAAATACTTGAACGGATAACCTAGAGAAATGCTGGAATCTCCATCATAGGAAAATTGTAAGAGCAAGTTATACAAACACTTGAATGGGGTGTTTAAACAGGGATGGTTTACCTTCAGAGGAGGCTGGACTAGATGACCTCCTGAGGTCCTTTCTACCCCTGTAATTCTATGAATCTAAATAAGGCAAAAGCTTTGTTATCCGGCATGAATAGGGCAAGAGGTGTGCTGGTTATCTACAAATTCCGGTTATCTGAGAGTTATACTGGCCCCAGCCTGCAGCAGCAGCCTGCCTTGCCCCATGCAGATCCCTTTCCTCTCCCCCTGTCCCTTCTTCCACAGACTTTCCCATCAGGGTGGGGGGTGCATGTGCATGCTTAGCTCCCCCAATTTATTTTTTTTCTCCCTCCACCTATGCAGATATCAACTAGAAGGGCTCCCAGCAGCTCCTCTATCGGCAGCATCACTAACTAATGTAAAGAACAGAAATACTTGATGCACATACCAGATAGACTCAGCAAAGATTCCAGTTGCTAAAGTGAGAATTTGTATTGGGGGATATTGGAAATTCCAGTTAATAGAGTATTCTGGTTAGTAAAATGCTGGTTAATACAGCTTTTACTGTACAAAGACATACTTAAATAGTTCATCTTCATCAAACAGCAATAAATACTGCTTTTGTTGTAACAGCTCTTGCGAGTGAAAGAGAGATTTTTTTTTTTAATTACCTCTGGGACCTAGTAATTAACTTTAGGTTTGTTTTGCTTAAAGATGAATATGGGATTCTGGGCTCATATGATGATTTTGACTTTAATTAGATGATGCTTACATTTAATTCAGGACCAGTTCAACTGACCCCACTAAATTACCTGCCTTGAGAATATGCTCAATAAAAGCAAAACATGTTTGTGTGGTTTTTTCTCATAAAAGTTCAGTGTAGATATATAATTAGAAGAGTTTTTACTAATTCAGCAATATCTTCTCACCTATAGCCTCTGACAGGCCTAATATTTTGCTGACAGAACAAAGCTGGCCCAATTAAAAATACATACAGAGACAAAGATAATCCCCTTCCCCTGGAGGAAGAAAGCCCTACATACATCACACTACACAAATACGCAGGCAGAGAGAAGAGGGAACTTCAGAAAGTTCATCTAGCATTTGTCCCTTCAATTTTATGACGTGTAGCAAAGAAGAGGAGCAGCAATCCTTGTGGAGCCTGGATTTGTGATTAAGGAGATCCCCTGATAAGCATAATTAGGAAGGCATCCCCATTAATTAGATACTTCTCTATGTTTTTGTGGCAAACCTGCTTCCTCTAATTATATAGCTTGGGCAGAAGCCATAGAGTTACTGACTGTATTCCCTATGCCTGTGCAGTAGGAAGAAACCTCCCAAGAACTGGAGCACCATTAATTCCTAATGGGGCCAAGTGGGACAACATTGTGGAAATAGGGTGGCCATCACAGAGGACATTTAGGTTTTCTGCTACTCTGCCCTCTGTTGATACAAAACTCAATGCCTTTATGTCCTCTATTTTTCTCTTCTTGGTTTCATATCAATAGAGAACAGAGGACAACCAGACTGTCCTCTAGGATGGCCATCCTATGTGGAAAGCATCTGTCCTTCCCCGAAATACTGAGTATAGGTCAGGGGTAGGCAACCCCCGGCCCAGGTGCCAAAGTGTGGTACACAAAGGCATTTTGCTTGGCACATGCACTGTGGGGTGGACAGCAGAGAAGGGGCCAGGGCTGCACTGCCCCAACAAGGATTGGGCCCCTTGCAGCTCCCCCACCATCTGCCTCTGGCATGCCAACATCTTACCAGGTTGCGGGTGTTTTTGGCACTCTGCCCCAAAACGTTGCTGACCCCTGGTGTAGGTGTTAATAATATTTGCCAGTTGGCTACAAAGAGAGAATACCAAGTAATTTCCTAGTGAACAAACTTTTCATACCATCCCCACACATTTGGATCTTTTCATATTCTTATACAAGATTTCTCCATCTTTATAGTGAGACCTGATAATGCATGTGTAACATCTTGGCCATGAGCAGGCATTCATTTCTAGCATTTCTGTGAAATTCTTAGTGCTAGAAAACTACCCTAGAAGCTGGAGTGAACATGTGTTCCAGCCATGGCATGCTTAAAGTCTGCTCACTGGGCTACATTTGCCCTTATGGGAGCCTATTGATTGACAGACTGCCTTCTCCCCTGCCTGGGAAGGGGGCAAGCTGTCCGTAGGCAATTGGCAGATGCTGAAATGCGGATGCTGTCACAGACAGTCTTGGAAGGGTTCCCAGGGGAGAAAGCCTCCCACCTAGCCAATCAGCTGGTGGCTGCGGACAGGGGTAATTTTCCAAGACAAGCTATCAGGGACCCAGTACTCTCTCTCCCCTGCCCTTTCCCTTGCAAGGAGGGAGGGAGAACAGAGGACTGTGGGATACTAGGTGTTCTCAATACCCAAGAAAAGCACACAACTGTTCAACTTAGTGAAGAAAGAAGGAGACCTTTCTGGTAGAAAGTGACCAACTCTCATGCGGAAGAGCCAGTTCTCTTCTGCAAGAAACCCCTAGAATGACAACGCTTTTTTCATGGCAGGAGAAACATTTTTGCCAGGAAAAAAAGCTTAATACCTGTCCATGGCCCTGGATTCTCAGTCACCTGAGGAAAATGAAAGCCTCTTTGTCTCTTCTAAACACTTCAGCCTCTTTGTAGGAAATATTCCAAAACTCCATAGTCCAAAGATCCTTGTAGCCGTATCAGTTGCAGTCCCTGAGTTAATTATCTCCTCAGCTTCTAGCAAGTTCAAACTCTGTAGCCTCTGTCCAAAAGGGTGCTGGTATCGAGACGCAGTCTTCCAAGAAGACACAGCTCATTGTCCTGCTTCTGCCCAGCATCTGGGTCATAACCTTTTACCTCCTGATTTCTGATTAGCTCTGTCCTAAGGTGGTAAATATGTGGAATCTGTAAGAGCACCTGCCTTTATAAAAAGTTATTGAATAGCCTCAGAAACAACTATTTAGCATATTTAATAATTACCACACCACTCCTCCTGTCTTGGGGCCCTTCAAATTCAGGTGCTCTGCACTGCTTTCTGTTTGGGTACAGAGACATAAGAAATTGAACCAAACGTCTGTATCTCACCCTTTCTCTGAAGATCAGCACGCTCCCCAACCCCAAGATGCAGCGGTTCAATCTTATGGGTTACATATCCAGAGAGAAATCTGCAGGCCTAGAAAATGGCTATGGGAAAATGAACTCTTCCCTGGAGGAATAGATAAAGAAATTAGTTACATTTTCCTAGAACTAGCAGAACATTAGAACAGAAGCTGCTACCCCTCAGGTTAAAATTCTACCTTCTAATTGCTTAGCTAAATTGCATTGATATAATTACTATTATACATACAATTCAAATCAGACAATTAAAGTAAAGAGTTTGGTTCTGTCAGCCAAAATTCTCTTTGCTACAGTATCACTGAAGTCAGGGAGTTATACAACAATGAACTAGTAGGTTTGTTGGTCTTTTGTGCTTTGGCTAAAAGATTTTCCAGTATCTGTTTTCCAAAATACTTGGGATTTTCCATTGTGTTGGGATGGGGAGGGAACAGATTTCTTTGCATTCATGCAGTAAAAGAATTTTGTGAAGAAAGGAAATCCTGCTGTGGTGCCTCAGTCATGGCACTGAGATCAGTGAGGTAAATCACTCCATGTGGATCCTGGCTGTATCACCAGACCGCAACCTTGGGGCCATGCTGGTACATGTGTGTGTGCGCATGCAGGCAGAGGCAGAGCGTGTGTGTTTGTAGGGTGAGTCCCATGCACACACCCTACTATACACATGCACTCACCCCACCCTCGCACTGCGATTCATGCAGACACCCACACCCCAAGATTACGGTTAGAAAGTATAGAAAGCAATGCAACGGCTATACATTGCAGTGAAGTAGATATAGAACAGAACCTGCGGAAATGTCCTTACTGTTAGAACAGTGAGGCAGTGGAATGGATTGCAGAATCTCTAAGAGGAGGCTGGACAGGGTGATTTAATAATAGTGTAGCAGGCTTACCTTTTGGAGCTTGGGCTGAGTCCCAGGCTTGAGATTCTGCTGTTTTGATTGGTGGAGCCCATCCACCAATCAGGAGGCAGCAAGAGGACTTCCACCAGCGGGGAGCTGTGGATGGCTCCAGTGGTTAGGTTCTTGGTGCATAGCACGGCATCCGGACCCTGGGAGCTGCATGAGGTGGCTCGGGTCTGCAACCTTTGGCATGCGGCCAGAGACACAGTGCACAGACTGGTACACAGAGCAGGATTTTTGTAGCCACTTGGGCAGCTCAGGTCCCCAACCTCCACACAAGGCCGGGAGCTCGGTGCAAGAAGGCACTGCATGGAGGGTGAGAGACCCTGGGAGCCACTTGAGGTGGCTCATGTCTACAGCTGCTGGCACGGGGCAGCAGCTCAGTGCAGACAACGCTGTGCAGAGGGTCCAGGAGCAGACTGAGCCCCAGTGCTGCACAAGGCTGCCTGGGCCTCCAACCCCTAGAACAAGGCAAAGTGCCTGCTACACACAGTGGTGCATGTGGCCCTAAGCTGGGCCAGTGGCAGCAGAGTTGGGGGTCAGGAAAGCCCGGCAGGGAACAGAGCTCAACTTGGAGAATGGGAGGCAACCCTCTGGGACTGTGGAGTAGTAAGTTACCCTGGAGAGAGGGACCCACAGGGGAGGGACCCCCAGGGTTGTGAAGGGGCACCATGTGGGCCGCTCCTGGGTGATAGGTGGGGGCTTAGGAGCCTTTGGGGTCTTCCTCTTCTTTTCTTTCCCCCCACCTTCTTCCCTGTAGTAGTACCTTGGGAGTGGGGCCCCTGCCCTGGAGGGTACCCAGGCAGTCTAAGGATTACTTGTTATATTTTTAGACTGTGCCCTATAGTTTATGTGAATAAGTTGAAGTAACAGTTTGTATATTTATAGAGTTATAAGGTTGTCCAATCAATATCCTTTGTTCTGGGTTATTTTATTGTTCACTTGTAGTTTTGAATAATAATTAGGGGGGGTGTGTGTGTGTATTATTACAACAAAACCATTAAAGGGTAAGGACATAGACTATATATGTGTACAAAAGTACAAAACAATAAACCCTATACCGTATTGTATATACGTATACATTACATATATATAATATGGTATAGGGTTTATTGTTTTGTACATTTGTACATATATATAATCTATGTCCTTAACCTTTAATGGTTTTGTTGTAATAATAAATTTGTATATAGTTAAGTAATTGATTGACTGGGCCTGACTCTACAGGGGACAGAGGCGGCCGTGGGCTGCTGTGTTCCTTCATAGCACACTGCCCTGCCAATAATTCCCTCAGTTGGAGAGGGGTGTACAAACCTGTGTACACCTGGGCTACAATAGCATTACTGCATTTGTTCAGAGGGGTGGGCCGAATGACTCTCAAAGCCCCTTACAACCATACACTTCTATGATTAAAATAAAATTCCGTTAAAAGAATGCTGTGGAGGTGGCAAAGCCACGGTCTCAAAAGTGAGAATTTACAAGAGTTAAGGCTGACTGCACTTACAGCCATGTCCACCTATTCATGAATCCTGTCTGACTTCAGAAGCTAAGCAGTCCTAGGTCTGGTGGGAGACCACTTGTGAGTCCTACATACCATAGTCATATTCAGCAAGGAGATATACTTACCGTAAAGGAGCGAGGTGCATTCTCCACATCCTTAACCTGCCAGGCCTTGTTTTTACCCCTTGTTCTGTGCCATCTCACCCACTTCAGTAGCTTTACTGATACTGTCACAATTTCCACTGGCTAGCAACCCCTCTATCCTCTCTAATGTGATAGGGGCCTAAAATAGGAGGACTAAGGTCCTGCCTGTTCCATTGAATTCCAACCCAGGGGGACTCAGCCAAGCAGGCCTCTCTCAGCCATGGCAACACACAGTACTCTGGGTTATTTCCTACTCCTGGTACTTCTCCTTTTTTGGGATTCTGTCCTGCTCCTTCCTCCATGGTCAAAACAGCTCCATCCTCTCCAGGCCTTCAGTACAATCCCTACCTAGTTCCCAATGCGGTGGGCCACAGGTTCCCTATGTGGTGGACCCGTGGTTAAACATTCCCAGGCATAACTGACTCTCCTGTCCTGTCTTTTAGTTTTTATACTTTAGGCCATGTCTACATGAGATGCTGACTGCATAGTAGCCGGATACTACTGTGCAGTAGTGTCACGTGGCAAAAACTGTGACACAACGCTACTGTGCAATAGCATTAGGCTTCTGAGCAGTAGTATCAGAAAAAAGATGTTTGCCAGAACTACTGCGCAAAAACTCGGGTTACTGCACATTTATTTAGTACTTGTTTATACAAGTACTAAATAAATGTACAGTAATGGCTCTATAGTAGTGTCTTGTGTAGACACAACTCTGCGAATCTAAAGCTGGAAGTAATCAGTCACCTGAACCTTAAAGAAACCTTTATTTCTGGCTCATCTGACATGCTCCTCTTATAAACTTACATAGGGTTTACAAACTTCAGCAAACTGACCACAAACTGAATGAATGGAAAGATTTCATTTGGCCTTATTGTGGCTCATGATTGGGGGATAATAAAAATAATGACTGGCTGTGTGTACAACCTTAATTCATAATCCTTGTATTTAAGTATCTATGATGCGAGCATCTTTAGTTGCAAAAGCACATACAAAAATGGAAAAGCACAAAGAAAAGTATTACATTTCATAGTATTTTTTTCCCTAAGTGAGCTGAGAGAATTGTAGGGTCTTTCCTGGCTTTATCATCAAGATTTAATTGCTGGACTCTCAATAGTGCAGCACAGACATCTGATAACTCAGCTAAGAATTAACTAAAATAATTTATAGCAGGAGCTGGCTATTATTCTTTGTGAAACAGCCACTAGAGTTTATGGAATATGAATAGCCTTTGTATACAGGCAGCCTAACCAAGCACATAGATTTGCCAAGCTCATTTTGAGAGGCAGTATCCTGATGGGTCTTCTATGGTCAGTCTCTTTTTTTATGTTCTCATTGTTTATAGCCTGTCAGTAGGTATCAAGTCTTTAGTCATATGGGTTTTAAAAAGCATAATATAATTACCATCAGTTAAAAGTTTAATTTAGAAGTCTTCTGGTCCCTAGATCAAAGGGTATCTTAACAGAGTAAAGCAGGAAGAGGTAGAAAAGATGAAGACTGATTTTGTCTGTGTCCTGTCCAGAGGTTCAGTTCTGTGTGGCCTGCAGAACTGAGATACTTTAGAAAGCAAGCTCATTGTAAAGGGAATGTTGAGTACACCTATCTGTGAGCCTCTGGCAAGTTATACAGAACTTTATCAACCTGTAAATGGTGACTTTAGCAGCTCTTGCTCAAATCTGAATCAGTATTCCTGGGAACACATGAGTCATACCTCTACCTGTAGAGGTACCCCACTAGGTGGTTTCAATGACCTGCTGCAAATCAGGAAAGTGTTAGAATATTTCAGAATAAAAGGCTGGAAAAGAAAGTGTAATCGCGCACATTAAGCCATATAAATATCAGTGTCCTTGTCATGCCTAAAAATACTCCTAATTTTGGTTAGCTCTTGCACTTAGTCTCTGAAAACCTGCTGCTACAGTTTTACACATGCACAGACACACACTATATTACTTATTATTTTAAATACATAAATTGTATATTGGAAAATTAAAAGATTAGAATGGAATGTACTATTTTTATGGTATTAAATGATTTTTTTAGCATTATGGGTTAGATTATGTGACTTGTTCAAATTTTACAGCATGGGGTGAAGTGGATCCACACTACCCCACATGCAGCACTGGAAGAATGCCTTTTGGGAACAGAGCCTGTGCACCCAGTACTACATTCCTTAGCATTTTCCTGCTACTGGTTGGTGTGTGGGGTTTGAACCATATTCCAACCCCTTCTAGACTGCTAGATGTCTACAGCAGGAGTCAGAGGAGTTTGAGTTATTTTGCATTCTTTGGCACAGTATCTAAATATTTGCTTCACCATTTATGCAAGTCAAGGAAGGAGAGGGACAGGGAGGCATTATACAACTACTCCCCCCACAACGTATGCCTACAGGCCAGACAGAAGGTCCAGTTTTGGCCTAGTGATTTCTGAAGTGAAGAGAGCAACTTGACTATCTTAAATATGTCCTGCTTTTCTCTGCACGTTTGTGCCTCATTTGTGATGTCCATGCATGTGTTATCTTATTGTAGAGTTCAAATTCATCATATTGTAGCATTCAAATTGACAACTATACTGCATTTTTAAGTAGATATTTCTACCCTGAAAATTTTAGCGTACATAAAGATGAACTCTCTGGGGATTCTATCATTATTGTTTTAGTTGACTGAAATGGGAAGCAATTATCTACTGAAGCATTTACAAGGAATTAGAAGATCCATTAAAAAGAAGGCATTTGTTAAAGTAATACAGACCAAACACCAAGCTGGTGGCCTTACTCTTGGAGGTTCTGAATGTTGCATCCTGTCATTGAAAGTAATGGAAATGCAAAGTGTTCTGTATCTTTCAGGAGGCACTAAGCCCCTTACAGGATCAGGCTTTATCTTTGTATCAGCTTTTCCCTTTATTGTTATACATAATTGTTTATTTTAAGTATTTTCTTGCTGTTGCTTGGAAACATTTGATACGACGGCAGTGTAATCGCATCTCATTTAAGATTCACCTAGAATGAGCTTTAGTTTAGTATTACATGTATTCAGATTTTTTTTTAAGTACCATTATGTGAGAAGTGCCTTGCCTCAGTGGGGGTTCAGTGTCTCGTAATTCATTTGATCAAGGCATCAACATTTAGATAGCAGCTCAGGTGTTTGTCCTTGATCCTGCACTCTGCATAGGAAAAAATCTCTACCAAAAGCAATGATCCTTCTGTCTGAATAAGCAGTCCAGAATTGGCTGTGTTGCATGCATTACATATAGTTAACTAATTAGCAGTCAGTGGCTCTTCAGTTTATTGTTTTTTCCCCCCTCCTTGAGTATATGCATAGAAAGCTGTGTTTTGCCAATGGATTTACAAATCCATCCCTGATACAGTAGTGCATGGCACAGGCATTTTTCCTTTGAGCATTCCAGGGGTTTGAGTCTACAAAATACCCAACACCTCCTGGGAGATGCATAGCTACATCCGTTTCCCTTAGAGTCTGTGGAATGTAAAGGTGTACAGCAAGCATCAGCATTTTGTAGTATTGGGCCCAGGTCACTGGTTTGGGGGAGCTATGTCAGGAGCCGGGGCAGCAGGCAGGCCTACATTTTCCCCAGCTGCTCTGCCCCCATCTCTGGTTCCTCACTAGGCCTGACTGTCAGCAGCCTACCTACTTCCAATTGTCCCCAGTTACCTTCATGAACATGGCTCTCTGTTTATAAGCAGCAGCTCTTTCAGTGCCCAGCAGGCTGCTCAACACACTGTTTAGCCTTGGGTTCTTGACTCCTTGGCCCTGGTTCTTACCTGTTTATTCTTAAGTGTCCTAGGTCCTGCTGGTTATCTTCTAGTTTCCTCTTCCTTGGGTTCTGTGTGTTGGCTTCCTGGCTTCATCCTTGTTCTTTGTTTCTGTCTGTTGACTCCTTAATCTAGATCCCTTTGCTCTAGAGTGACTTCTTGCCCCCCGTGTGGCTTGAGGTTTAGTTTGGTGATCACCATGTCCTATATAGCTGCCTGTCCTGGACCTTCTGGCTAGTGACTCTGGTCTGGATCTCTGCTTTGCATTTCCGATGCCCCTGGCTTGTGGTTCTGCCCAGGGTCACCTTGGCCTCTTGACCTGCCTGCTTCTGATCCACCTCACTCTAGTTGGAAGCCTTGTCTCCTGAACTTGTCTGTTCCTGATCCCCTGGGTGCTGACCCTCTAGGATCAAGCCTCTACCACCCACTGGTCATACCCTTGACAACCTACAAGTCATTCACATGTGATGATAAATATTTTTTTAACAGGGATGTAGCCTGATGAAGAAGTGGCACCTAGCCACTCCTTCAAAGAGGGAGATAACTACATTTTGGCACATATATGCACTAGTACTTACTTTAGACTGATCTTCATGAGTGCTGGCAAGAGTGTAGACATTTGTCTGGCTCCACAGTCAGAAATTCATAGGCCTAAAATAGTACTAGTCAAATCATTAGATTATATCAGATCTCTGCAGGATTTCTGTTCCTGGTATCTGTTAGTTATGGGTAATACTTACCTTTAATTGTTTATTTTTTGTGCAGGACAGATAGGAATATGCCAACACTTATCAATCAGATGCTTTACAATACTGTTCATGGATCAAGGAGTAGGGCCAGAAGGTTCATCTGGTAGTGGATTACACTGTGCTAGGACAGTGTAGTCCAAAACCCCAGGAGACAGAAAGTTTTTCCCAAATGTGAAAGACCTTGTACTATCTCTTTATACATTGCAGACCTTATGAGTGATATGGTAGGCTTCTTTCAAATAAGACAGTTCTGAAACTACATTATGTCAGCTGCACTCCCTCTACTTCAGCATCTGCCTACAGTTCCCTAATTAAATGAGAAAACACTATTCTTTTCTGCATAAGAATTTCAGGCTGACTGACGCATGTTATTCTCAATATGCATTATGTAATTGAGATTCAAAGCACCCCAGAGAACTAGTGCCACATGAGCTCATTGGTCAACTGGTCTACAGTTTAATGAGAAAGATACTCCAGGGATACCCAGGGAGCTGTGAGTTCAGGACCCTGCGACATGCTTTCCAATTCTGTTTATACATTTTATCCAGTGCAAAATGCATTAACAGCAGGATGAGCCAAAGCCAGGGCTTTTTCTGTACCTCTGGCTGTGCCCTCACGAGCAGGGGCATGCTCTGTGACCAGTGGGGTCCCTCAAGACTCTGTCCTTGGACCTACTTTGTTCAACCTCTTCATTAATGATGTGGACATTGGAGTCAGAAGCGGACTGGCCAAGTTCGCCGATGATACCAAACTTTGGGGTAAAGCATCCACAACTGAGGACAGGGGTGCAATCCAGGCTGACCTTGACAAGCTCAGGAAATGGGTGGACGAGAACCTGATGGTGTTTAACACTGAAAAATGCAAGGTTCTCCACCTTGGGAGGAAACACCTGCAAAATGTCTACAGGCTCGGCAGTGCTACGCTGGCTAGCACTACGGACGAGAGGGCTTGGCAGTCAGAATTGAACATGTACAAGATGAACATGAGCCTGCAATGTGATGCTGCTGCTAGTAAAGCAAGCAAAACCCTGGCTTGCATCCATAGATGCAACTCAAGCAAATCCCAGGACGTCATTCTCCCGTTGTATTCGGTGGTGATGAGGCCGCAGCTGGAGTACTGCATCCAGT
Source organism: Alligator sinensis (assembly GCF_000455745.1). Taxonomy (NCBI): domain Eukaryota; kingdom Metazoa; phylum Chordata; order Crocodylia; family Alligatoridae; genus Alligator; species Alligator sinensis. The sequence goes on along the minus strand of NW_005842182.1, from coordinate 932,218 downwards.
TTTGGGCTCCACAATTTAAAAAGGATGTGGAGAAGCTTGAGAGACCAGAGAAGAGCCACGCATATGATCAGAGGTCAGGAAAACAGACCTTACAACAAGAGGCTGAGAGCTATGGGACTCTTCAGCCTGGAAAAGTGCAGGCTCAGGGGCGATTTGATGGCCACCTATAAGTTTATCAGGGGTGCTCATCAGAATCTGGGGGAACGTTTGTTCACCAGAGCGCCCCAAGGGATGACAAGGTCGAACAGTTATAAACTCCTGAGAGACCGTTTCAGGCAGGACATAAGGAAGAACTTCTTTACTGTCCAAGCCCCCAAGGTCTGGAACAGCCTGCCACCATAGGTGGTTCAAGCACCTATTTTAAACACCTTCAGGAGAAACCTGGATGTTTAACTTGCTGGAATCCTGTGACCCCAGCTGACTTCCTGCCCCTGGGGTGCGGGGGCTGGACTCAATGATCTTCTGAGGTCCCTTCCAGCCCTAATGTCTATGAAATTTGCAGCAACTACTTGCATCGTTACTTTGTGCTGCAGTGTACACCCCTGCTTATGTGGTTTGCACCAGGACACATTGTCCTGCTGCTCCATGTGCTGCAGGGGGTGCTGACTGGGCACAGGGTGCCTCAGTGTAGGGCTTGCTGACAGGCAGCCCCCATACTGAGGCACCCTGTGTCCCAGCCAGGTAGGGAGTGGCATGTGGAGACAGCTCATCTGCGACGCTTACACAGCATAGCCCCCACACTGAAGAACCCTGTACCCTAGCCAGCTGTTCCCCACCCTGGCTGGGGCACAGAGTGCCTTGAGATGGGGGAGCAGGCAACCCTGGGCTGGTTGCTCCCCTGTCTCTGTGTGCCTCAGCGTGAGAGCTGCATGCTGAGGCACACGGAGCCCCCATCTTGAGGGACCCTGTGCCTCAGCCAGCTCCTCCCCAGCTGGCTGGGGCACAGTGTGCCTTAAGACATGGGAGCAGGCAGCTCCCTGGGCTGCTTGCTCCCCCATCTCAAGGCACACTGCACCCCAGCCAGTGGCTCCACCCTAGGCTGCCTACTTCCCCGTCTCCACATTTTTCTCTGCCCATATCACTTTGGTGTGCTTTGCACTGGTTTTTTTTCCTTCCAGGGTTGTTTTTTTTTGCTACTGGGAAATCCCGGTAGTCAATTTTGTATCAGCACTGCAAATTAGCAGTGTCAGGCATGGTTTAACATGCATCATGTGCGGTTTGTGGCACCGCAAATAGGTCAGCAGTGCCACTAACCACACATGCCTGCATGTCTGGATCTGGCTAGAGTGTCTGCCACGCTAGGCTAGTCAGGCTTTCTCTTGATTGATTTCCTTCTGGCCCTATGGCTCTTTATTCCTTTTTTCCCCAGTGGTCCAGCTTTAATGTTAGAAATGAAGGATGCTCATAGCTGTACTTAGCCTAGTGGTAGGGCACTCTTGGGAAATGGGCCATGTTTGTTCAAATCCCTTCTGTTTGAACAGGGCTTATAGCCCAAGTTTCACTTCCTGGACAATGCCTTAACTACTAGACAAAAGTCCTGGTCCTTCCCAGCAGACTTGGATCTCAAGATGACAAAGGTGCCTACTTTGCAGGCCTGAGTGTGATGGCTGAGTGGTGGAAATGCACTTGTCATTTCCCACTGGCTTCCTGAAGGTGATTCTCCACATGTTTTTGAGGTACACATGCCAGAATGAGAGAGATCTATGTCTCCGCAGTAGACAAGAATCTTTCTCCTTAAGTGAGAAGCATATTTTTGTGGCTAGAAGTAAGGTAATGAGAAGCAAAGAACTGCTCGAGGAGAAAGGAGGATAGTTAATACTGGGAAAGATTCTAAACTATAGCTCTACCCGGACTACTCAGATACTTAAAACTGAAACAATATATTGATGCATTTTTCTGGATTAGGATTTAGCTGTCAAGTTCAACCACTTTTCATCAGAAAGTAAATGCAAGAAAAAGGAAAATAAGGCTTTTTGCTCAGGTTTCTGTAGTTTAGGGTATATTTCAAGCCACTATATCACCTACTTGCTGACCTTAAGGGAAATCTATGAAAGAACCCAAAAATATAGGCTGGGAGGAAAAATGTTGTCTACCCTGCTATTTAGGAGCAACCCAAAGCCTTAGTTACCGTGGCTAGGTACAGACAGTCAATAAGCCCAAGGCTGAATTGATTCAGTCTTTGCAGATTAGTCTAAACTGCTGAGATTAAACTGAAACAGAAGTGAACAGACATTTACCTTTGATTTAGGAAATGCAGCCACATGCCTACAGTGGCTCAGGCCAGAAGATTGGGGGAGGGTAGAGCATAGCTCTCTGGCTGTGTGTTCATTTCCTCTTCCTGCTTCACCTGCAGTCTCTGGGATTTGCAGTCCAAAATTACAGACTTTTCAGGGTTGCTCATCACGTCCTCTTCCTGCTGTCAGGTGCCTCTTGGATTTGAAGTCTACAATTGTAGCCAGCAGAAAGTATGAATGGGGGAAGAGGTGTTTAACCCCGACGCCAGCCAGGGTTTGCCTGGGGGAGCAGTCCTTCAGACTGGGCTGCATCCCCAGCTGGGCTTGCCCTCCCCCCTTGTCAGCCAGCCCTCACTGCTCCATCTAGGGAGCAGAGGGGCAGGGCTAGCCCTGCTCTCTGGAGCAGACAGCACAGCCCCACCCAGAGCTCCAAAGCATGCTGGGATACTGGGGGACTGTGATTTAACTTGAACCAGGAAGGGGTGTGGGACAGAATTTTCATAATCTGGTTTGACCCAAATCAGTTAAGTCTGATACTACATTCAACCAGGTTTATCTTAAACCAGTTTCAGCCATTTTGAACCTGGTTTATGTGCATTGAGCTTCTGTTTTGTTACAGGTTTAAATCAGTTTCTGATCACTTAAATTGGTGTGTGTGTAACTTCTGTCCCTAGCTCATAAGCTGTTGCTCCCTATCTATCTTTTATTCTGCAGTCTATTCCAAAGTTTTCCTTTTCTTGATTGGAGCCCTTCTATTTGGGATTACTTGTCTCTCCTGAGCTTGGCTCTAATTACAGATAAGAGAGGCCTGTGCCTATTTGCTATGTAGGGAGCAGTTGGCCTAAGCTCACGAAGAAACCTGTAAGCCTCCCTCAGGTAGGGAAACCACTAGATACACAACAAGTGAATCTGTGGGACAACAAAAGAGTTTTCTCCAACAGGGATGGGAGTGATAGTCACAGGTTCATAATGAGGGTTCCCAGGGGGAACATGGAGCAGAGAACACTGGCCAGAAACCAGCGTCCTTTGAACATGTCCAAGGATCTGTGGATGCTGCCCAGTGAAACTCAGTCTGGGACATGAGTGGAGGAGTGAAAAGCAAACAGCCTCACAGTTGCCCAGATTCTCCTTGCCAGGGCAACAGAGACAGGAAATGAGGTACAGATAGGCTGGAAGCCAGGAACAGGTTGTTGTGGGACTGCTGCTGCAGGACTTCATGCGATTGTTGGCTTGCAGTGCCTGGGAGAGGTTTGAACATGCTGCAGGCTGGGTTGAGCTAAGAGGCTGGTCAGCCTGGACAGTCGCTGGGGATTTTCAATGTACATGGTCACTTTATGGGCTTGAGATGCTCTGAGGTTGACTTTAAGGAGCAGTGTAGACATAGCTGTTGTTTAACTATGCTTTGGGTAACATTTCCAGATTGTAGGTAATAAATTGGGTTTTATGTCTACCTGGTGTTGTTTTTGGCTATTATTTAAACATAGGGATTAAAACATGTTTGCTTAATAATTTTCACATCATTTTCTATCTTCTACTACTCTTTGCGTGATCAGATTATGAACCCCTCCCAAAATAGTTCTTTGGTGCTAGGGACTTTCTAAAGACATTGAGGCTGCTCAGCCAGGTTAGAGACATCCAAATATACTGACTTACCAGGCAGCGTGTGTTGAAGTTTATGGGCTATGGAAGTTCCTATCAAAGTTAATGTGCAGGAAACACAACACAGCAAGCTCATTCCCTGGCTGAGATACTGCCCTGTTTAGTTTGGCCTACTCTCAGGTTGCAGGTTGGCAGACTGAATTCTATGCCAGGTATTTTTGTATTTTGAAAGTTTTAATTTAACTAATAAACATGTGCAAGATACAGAAAAGTAATTTTTCCTTAATTATATCCATTTCAACTTGAAAATTCATAGCTATTTTTGTACAAGTTTCCCCACCCCCATGTAAACATAATGAAACAGAAACATAATCTATTAGTCACCTGTATTTTAAAGTCATGTAAGGATATGATGAAACAGACAGATCATAATACAGTATTAATAGGTGAAAAAAAACATTCAGGACCAACAGGGCCAGCAAACATAACACAGTCCCTAACATACCAGGCGGCTTTATCCAATGAATGTAAATAAAACTCACAAGAGGCATTAGAAAATGCAGTGCTTTGTTCTGAAGATTCAACATTCCCATTCTAACCACATATCCATAATCATAAGTCATTCATGATAGAAACCAATGATCTTACTTTTCTGACAGCTTTTGTTCGCTGTTCTGCAGAGCTGCTTTCTATCTTCCCTCAAGAGAGTATTTAGAGGTTTAAGCTCCCTCTCTTTGCTTGTTTATTATGTACAGTACCATTCATTTGCAAAGTGACCACAGTGCCAAGTTCCAGCTTGGCACTTGTGGAACATTTTCTTTTCAGTCCCTTGAGAATAGTGCTTTAGCCTCCTGGGTGACTTAGAATTCCCAGCAGTCCCATGCAATGTGATCCCTGCTGAAGTAGGCAAAGATGTTGTCAGTGTCTGTCTGTTACTATGGCTGCAATACCAAGGCAAAAAGAAAATTGTTTACAATGCCCTTTCCAAGAAAGAAAATGAAGAAAACCCCCTTGTGTTTTCTCCTTGTAGTTAATATTGGCGTTGGATTGAATCATATGTCTTATTTACTTAATAGCTCACAAGACATTGATTTTCAGTTTCCTTTCTAAAAAAAATGCTTCTTTTGGGATACACAGAAAACAAAACCAACCAATCGAAAAACCTTGCTTCAACTTTGAAGTGAGACCCTGGGGGCTTGGATGATTCTGCACACATTTCTATATATGGTAGGAATTTTGATTATTTTGGGGTTAATGACAGTCTATAAATATCACTGGGCTTCAGTTGACTATTGTTACAGACAAAAAAAAAAATTACAGTATGTTGCAGTCCATGGCAAATTTCTAATCTAGCAAAATTTCCTTCGGTGATGGTATCCCATACTGTATCATCTCATGAAGGATTAAGTTATTCTGCTTCAAGGTAAATAACCATTTGCAATTAACTATATGGAGCATACATCAGTATCAAGACAATGGGGCTCTTTCACAAAATGGAAATCACCAGGATATTTTCTGTTTAAAAACACAATTTAGTTAATCAAAGGCACCTGTCAGCTTTTTGTCAATATTGCTAATTGATAAGCATGGAATAATTCATGCTGTTACCTGGAGACAAGATGAGGACATTGCTGTCATTGAGAAAACATGTAAGGGGTCTCTGAGTCTGTGCAGTGAATAGCAAATACAGAAAAGGTCTTTAAATTACTGTGGAGATAATATTGTGATTAAAATTTGGGAGTTCATTCCTCAGATTTCACAGTTAAAAATACCTAAAAATTTCAAATATTAAACTGATTTTATAATAAATTGATGAGTTAGCATATTCTTGAATATATTGTCCAGCAGCCCATCTTCTGGACATCATCATTTTACAGTATACCATTGTGCTCTAGCTTGTGGACCCACCGTAGAAAATGAAAGCAGGCAGACTGGCACCATAGGGCACTTTTACATGTGCTCCAGTGCATTCAGATTAGAATGTACTGGAGCAGATTCAATTAATCTAATCAGGGCATGCCAGTGTGCTGCAGTGTATCATGTATTTAGTGTCTCTGCATTTCAAAATGGCAGCAGGGGCACTTTAACTAAAGCTTGTTTGACGAGCTTTGGTTAAAACACTCCTGCTACCATTTTGAAATGTGGGATGCTGAATACATGAGATGCTGTGGGTATTTTAATTAGAGCAGCTCTTGAGAGACAGTCTAATTACCCCACACCCCCAACACAGGAGCATGTGTAAAGACACCTGTAGGGAATAACTGGTTCAGAGAGGCATAAGCTTTTGTTAGGCTACAACTTACTTCATCAGATGCTACAAATGGACTTGCAGCTCCCTCTCTCTATCATAGAAACAAAGACCCAAAGCACAGGCTGAGCAACATTTCTCTAAACAGAGATGTTAAATCAAATTAACTTTAGTTAGTTCCTCTTAAAGAGCCATGAACCTATGTACAACGTTTTAAAAAAAATATTATTTAGTATCTTAGATCACAGTAAGTAACTCTTTGGACCAGAGAGCATCACCAATTCACAATGAGTTTGTTCTCTTCGTTTGTCTGGACACATTCCTAATTATTCTGCTTTTAGCAGTCCTCTAGCTACTATCCCACACTGTACTGCTTTACACCTGAATTGGTCTGTCTGCCTCTGTGAGCCCTCCACTATTCCAGGGTCATCTTGACTGGATCTTGGTTCTTCATCTTAATGGCGGCAGGCACTGCTTCTGTATGGCCCTCCTCAAATGCCTAGGAGTTGGTTGCTCTATTTGGTAGCAATTGATGAATCACTGACATGCAAATGTCTGCAAGATACTATCACAGCAAATGAATTTATTCCAATGGCAAGTCAAAGCAAAGGAACTCCTGAATGGAAGTACCTGAATATAAAGGAGCAGACAAGAAAGAACCTCTGGTAATGTGGCCACTACCTGCACACATTGGAAGAAAATGTAGTGTATTTTTCCATGTGAGACCATCACTAAATCGGAGAGTGATCTGAAACATATTAGGTAGCATAGTTAACACATAATAGCAGAATAGCTTGTCTGGCATAGAAAAACCCACAGAAAGCAACCATAATCCCTTCTATACCCTGTATTCACATCAGACCGTATTATTCAGCAGATCTGCAAGCTACTTAAAGAGATAATTGTGTAATATGCAGTAACTTCTCCATTTCCTGTCCCTCCACCTCTTTATTTCCATATCACTGAAACAGTCATCTGACTGGAAAGGCACATGCATCAGCCTGTTTGTATTAATAACTGCCAGATCACTGTGTCCTGTGTGCTGCCTGACATGAAAGCAAAAAAGGAGCTGGCAAACTTAATGGATGCCAGGATTGGAATTATGGGAGTTTCTTAATTTGACTTTTAGATCCGACTTCCTGCTGTTTTCAGTAGGCATCCCACCCAAAGCCAAGGGTGGAGCAGCTGAACGTTGCGCCATGAGACATCTGTTCAGAACACTGAACAGTTCAGTCAGACAAGCACGGAGGCAGTGATTAGCAAGGAAAATAACTTACATTGGCATTGACAAGTTGTGTACCTGTACTTCAGTTCAGTACAGTCAAATAGCTGCAGTAAGAGCCAACAAACCAATCAAATGAAACATCCCAATGTACTTGTGCCCACAAGCCTGTTTGCAATCGAGACGATCTGCACACACATGCACCAGTATCACAATATCATGGTATCCTTTAGAGCAGTGGTTCTCAACCTTTTTTGTACAAGGACTCATTTGTAAACATCAATGGCCAGTCCTGACCCAGTACCCCTTGCTCTTGACCTGCTGCCCTCTGCCCCCAGGCTCCAGCTCCCCAGTGTGTGGGGCAGGGGGTGGGTGTGTGGGGTAGGGAGAGTATGTGTGGGGCAAGGGAGGACCCAAACAGCCCCTAACAGCCCCCCTGACAGCCTGCAAGGGAAAAGCTGTGGTTTCCTATGTTTTTCTCCTTTAAAGGGATATTCATTTTTTAAGCTTGTTTGTGACCCTTTCATATATTCTTGTGGCCCACTTTTGGGTTGTGACCCATGGGTTGAGAAACACTGCTCTAGAGGCTCTGCTAGATGGCTGCTCTACAGCAACTAAATTGTATCTTCCACAGCAGCCAAGTAGAGCACTATATAGTTTGGGTTTGGAGCTTGAAACATGGCCTTTGCATTCCTTCAGTTCTAGACTGGTTGCATGCTGGAAGCCATTCCTGGCTGAAGAGAGGAACCTAGACGATGCTTTAATTAACCCCAGCTGCTACGTATCCCATGAGGATGTAATGGCAGCTGGGAATCACTGGGGATAGGGAAAAACCAACTGACAGCTGTGGTGCGGTAGGGACATGGATAGAAACCAATGTTGCTGCACATCACTGGAAAATCCCTATATGCTGAGAAGATATGCTCAGGCCTAGATAAGGCATTTTAGTGCCATTATTGTGGTGCATCCACTTAAATAAAAAGTTAAGGTGCTCCCTGTCATCTCCTGTCTCCCTAAAAACAGTGCTCCAAGTTTTCCTCTCTGTGGTTCCTTTGCAGATTTGGTGGACTATAGGAGTCTCATGTCAGCCTTGGTGTGGCACCATAACATGTGGCTGGCATATATAATACTGAATTGTAGCATCAGACACTGGGGATATTTCTAGTGTTGATCTAGCTCTCTTTAAAGCCTAGAAACATGGAAGATGGTATTAATTTAAGTATATTACAAGCTCTAAATTGCAGCTAGTGGTTTTATGCAGGTTGCACATGAATAACAGAGGTTTGGATCATCTTACTTCACTCTAGGCTAATATATGATATTAAATAGTGAATTTGCATGCAAGGGAGATTACACAGGAATAATGACATTTCTAAACGTATTTCAAAGCAACATTTTTATTCAGCAGCCAATTATTGTAATTTTACTACACATTTATGCAAAATTGAAGTTTCTCATTAAATAAGTGGAGAGAAATGGACCCTGTTAAGATAGAGTAATGCTACCTGGATATCCAGCATTTCATTCAAAATTGCTTATGTACTTTTAAAAGCATTTATGCTGTATTTGAACTGATACTTGTTTATATAACACCACACAGGTATTTTAGATAGGCTCCCACAGTGAGGAAGTTACATTTAAAGTAAGTTACACATCACATAGAAATAACTGAAGGCCAATATACAAGTGTAAGAACAGACCAAGAAAGGTCTATCAGTAAAGAAAAGTCAGGCAAAAGAAGCACAATCTCTTCAGGACAGTGGCTGTCATAAGGAGTAAATCAGTAGGACATTTCTTAAAAGTGCAGGAAAAAAAAGAAATGAACATATTATCTTTACAACCCCATAAGCAGCTGAGGACACTTATTTCCCTTCTGTCTTGAAAATTATGTCTTAGCCTAACCTTACTTATCTTGTCAATGCTTTCCTGCCAAAGTAGCCCACTTCAGAGTATTGATCAGCTCCTTTTATAGGCAGTGCTCTGGGATTGCTAATATCGATCTAGCTCTTTTATAGGCAACTTCCAGGGAATGGAGAATATACACCTGTACAATTACAAGTTAGTTGTACAGCTGGTTCTGTGATTCTGCCCAAAGGCCTTTCTGACTTATTCTAAAAGGAACAAAGCCTGGGGCATTCCTCCAGATGAAGTGACGCTTGGAGGAAAACAAAAGTTGTTGGATAAACAAAAATATAAAAAGGGATAATATGGGTATCAAAAACAGAATGCAAAATGACATGAACAAGTAGAAAAAAAGAAATGTAAGTTTCCTTCAACTTCTTATCTATTGAACACACAAAAAGAATTCCTTAAGAGATTCCATTTAATAAAGAATATTTCCCTGGGGCATGGTAGACAGAGGATCTTTCACCATTTGCTTTAAAGAGCTGCAGTCTTTTAAACAGAGTAAGTGACTATATCAAGAATTCTCTTCCCTCTCCTGGATTACCCTGACAATAGAGTTGGTCAAAATTCTTCCACGTTACAATTAATTTTTTTGTAAAAACACCTTAAACATTGTTAATCCTCTGAATCTTTCTTGTTGTCAAAACAGAGACATAACTGCCCTGGGCAGTGGCAGCGTATGGTGCAAGAACAACAGCCAGAGGTTCCCTGCTGCAGGGAAAGATGTCACCTCCTTTTTTTGCCATGGTCACATGTAGCATTTAAACATCAAATTTCAACAACAGTAAAAGGAGGTGACACCTCCCTCCGGCAGGAGCAAACTTCTGGCTTTTGCTCCTACACAGCGTATCACTGCTGCTGCTCTGCCCATTGCTGGAACTAGAATAGGGAAGGCTCCGGGGGAGGAAGAGGGTCATGAGGCAGCGGCCTGGAGGATGAGGGCCCCCTTGCACAGCTCCATTGTGGCATACACCCTCCTTAGGCAGGCCTGGGGCTCATGCCCCACCCACCCATCCATTATGCTGGTGCACTAAAAGGAGAAGTAAAAACTTGGAGATTTTACAATAAAAGTTTTACTGCTTTTTAAATAGCTCATTGCTCAACTGCTGCCTTCACCTAAGTGCTAAGTAAAAACAGCGGAAGGAAAAAAAATTCTACACAAGCAGATTCCACATCGTGCTCCCTAATGAGCAAGCTTCCATTTCTGACTCTTTCAGGTTCCTTTAAGCCTTCTGCTGCTCACTTTACTACACTCTACATAAGGGTTAGCATGACATAAAGCTCCTGAAAATCCTTTCGGCCTGTCTTAAATTATAAGCGAGGTAGAAAAGATTCTGTTTGATTATTTTTCAGTAATATTGCCTTGCCTGTAGTATATACATTCCTCTTAGGAAACAGTTCTGTGCAGACCAAACTTACTGTATTTACTTGAATAGAAGACGAGCCCCTGCCCCCAAATAGCATGGGGGGAAAAGCTCCTTGTCTTATATTCAAATATGAATTGGAGGGGGGAGCAGGGGGCTGCTGCAGCTCTGACTCTGGCACTGATTCTGGGTTGGGGCCAGAGTCAGACCCACTGCAGCTTCCAGCTCCCCCTGCAGCTTTTGCACCCCTGTTCACCCCCTTCCCTCCCCCTTACTGTCAGGTGCAACTTGGCTCTGGCTGGCCTGGGATCTCTCCTAGGCAAGGAGCACATGGAAACTCCTTCCCCTGTTCAGCCAACTAGCAGCACTAACACTAGTGCATTGCCTTCCTGGCCGATCAGCAGTGCTGACACTGCTACATGTCCAGACAAAGGCTGAGCTTCCATGTGCGGTGCTCTGGGTTGGAGCAGCCGGAGCAGTGTCTGACAGTAAGTGGGGGAGGGGAAGAGGCAGAAACTATAGGGAGCAGGGAGGAGGGACAGAGACTGGGGGAAGTTGGGGGGAAGAGGGAGAGACTGGAAGGAGTAGGGGGAAGGGCAGAGGCTGTGGAGAGCTGGGCAGGTGGCAGGGGCACAGGAAGACGTCAGAGAGAAGAAACAGGTGGGGCAGAGAGCAAGGGGACCACCTGACCACCCCCTTTCCCCTAGTCACTGCTTTCCTTGCTGTAGCAGTGCAAGCGGGGGGATTCAAGACCCCCCCCCACCCCCCAATAATAAGATTCTATATCTGGAAAATGTATAATTTTTCCAAATATAGAACCTAATTATTGGCAGGGTTGTATTATGTTGAGAGTCTTCTTATAGTCGAGTAAATACAGTAGTAGTTCAAAGGCTTCTATTCCCAAGGTGGAAGAAAGCTACAGAAAGACATATTTGTGTGACAAATGTGCTTAATCTTAAAAATACTATTTTTTTATTTGAAGGGTAAGCAGAAGCTAAAAAGCAAATCTGCTAAATTTATAGAGGGATGGTTAAGGTGTTTGAGTGTTGCTTTCCTTTGGTAGAGTTGGAAATAAAATAGTATTTTTCTGCTTATACAGTTTTCCTTTATTCGGTATGATATTACCCTGTTGATATAATATTTTTTGTTTTGGAAAATAATTTTTGGATTGTGTTAAAGACTGTGATTGGAATTAATTAATTTACTGCCTCGTGCATGATGCACTGGATTTGTGGCTTCAGTTTTGGCATAACAATATAGCTCAATATGAGTCCTGGAACCAGAGTTAAATATAATCCACAAGCACTAGAGCCTTTTATAGCATGAAAGACTGTTCCATTTGTAAGACTGTGAAAGGCAAACCTAGGACAGGAATATTTTCCATAGAGGTGTCTTGACTTATATAATGCTCAGTACACCTGCTAAAGCTCATTCACTATTTTGCTAGCAAAGCTATGTAGCATAGGCCAGGCTGTAGTGGGATAATAATACCAAATGTGATTCCAGTAGACAAAAACACTATGAATTGGCATTGTGGTATTCTCTCTTTTGGGTTTATTGTATGTTTGCAACTTTCTTACTTAATTTTATCTACACCCACATTAAATGTAGATTTCTACTGTCCAGCACTACAAACTCAACTGAAACTTACATATTATCAAAAAACTATTTTTTTTCTGACTGGCCATCCTGCAAATAGTACGGGCAGGTTCAAGAACAACACTTCCATTTGCATTCCTACCACTGCTTTCTCTCTGACTGTTGGTGACCTGCCATTTTGGCAGCAGCAATGGCTTGGAGGGTTAAGTCTGCTAATGCCTTGAATCCTCTTTGAGACTAATAGGAGAAAGTTGTGGAGTGACGAACCTATTCTTCCTGTGGACCCCTTATCCCTTCATTGTTTACGGTCACACAGACCTAAATAAGCAGAATAGGAATGAAAAAAGAGGATTATCCTGGCTGTCTTCAGCTTCTGTTTCTTTCTGGTCCTCTGCAGCTGGCCACAGTCAACTGGATCAGAGTTTAGAAACAGCTGCAACTCTCTTGGAAAACCGAGGGAGTGTGCTACATAGAACAGAGTGGACATCAGAAGAAAAGTTAATTTTAGGTAGAGATAATGTCAGATAGGGTGCATCTACACAAGACACTATGTCACTATAGTGACGAGCTACGGAAACATAGCATTAGCAGGCACAACCTGTGATGCTGACGCTACTGCACAGTAGCAACAAGGGTTGGAAATGACTCGTGCGCTGCCCGGCAGTTAAATAAGCAGTAACGCTAGTTACTTCACAGTCATTTAGTACTTGCTAAAGCAAGTATTAAATGACTGCACAGTAACAACTATACAGTTAGGGGCACATGTAGATGCGCCCAGCCAGAACAAGCTTGAATTGTTAGAGTGCTGAGCTAGACTCAGTTTGGGTCCAAGTTCTGAATATCAACAACTACAACCCTTTCCCCACTGCTCCAGAAAGTAAAATTTCCCATTTTACTTCTTCTTTATTTTTTTTGAACTGCCGTCTTCTGTGTTTCAACCATCTCTACTTACTTCCTTTTCCATAAGCATACCTCATAGTGAATAAACTTAGTGATAGGGGTAAGGCTATTATCAGGGTTCGAATTACACTTCGACTCTGGCTGGGGGTGGTCTGCAAAAAAAATTGGGCAGCCCATCATGATGCCCTAATAGAATTGAAGACCCCCCAGGGTATGATTTTCAAATCTTACAGGGGGGCTCTTGTCTCTTATGGGGAAGGGCTCAGTCCCGCCCCACTTCCACCCCCAGCCTCCCCCTGGTTCGAACCCTGGCTATTATGTATGTAGGTGTGGATTTTGGGAACATTGAATTGACTTATTTACTATCATTCAGTTGTGTGCTACAACGTGACTTACAATTTAACACCTGAACATCTATCTCATCTGCTTCAATTACAATGCAGTACTGTGTGGACACGTCCACAAATATAGGGTCCACCATCAAGTGCAATATACCTGTTGAAAGGTCAGCCTGGCAGAACCTGGGCCACCCACCCAAGTACAAATTTCAAGCAAAGATAAGTGTTCAGAATGTTAATTTTAGTAATGCACCCTTCCGTTTCATGTGGGGAATGAAGGACTATTGCATAGAGAACAGACCTTCTCTGTCCTCCTGGTGAATCTTCCGGCCAGTTATACGCAAGTTAAAATTCTTTGCAAGCTTTTGTACTGGATAAACAGCAGGTCTAAAAGACGCTGTCCCAGATTATAGAACTATAGGGATTGTGTGCATCTTGAATGTTAGCAGACATTCAGTGGAAGACAAGGGACATTTCAGCTTTGAAACAGAACCACATCATACTTTTTCTGAGCAATTACTATCACTCTGAGTGACCCAAAACTCAGCATACTCTGTGCAAATTCTTTATTGAAACAATGATCAATTTACAAGCTGGATCACGGTTTTTGCCACTTTAGCATAAATTAGTTTCTCTTTGTGGTTTACAGCTGTGAATTATAAAATCTTAGAATTGTAGTTCTTAAAAATCAAAATACAGCGAAATTATGCTTCTTAACAGAACACATTCATAGTTGTCTTTTTACATTTGTTGTAACAAAACAGAAAAAAATCAGAATTGCTGAAATATAACTTAACATTTACATTAGTGCAAGCATTTTCTTTGCATCTAAGAAGCTTTAAGCAGTCCCACAAAGTATGACAGCTATCTAGGAGGCTAACACTTTAAATAGTGCATTGCCAAGATTCTCTGGGTAGCAATTTTCAACCCTCTAAATTCAACACTATTAATATTTAAAAAAAAAAAAATTAATCGGAATCAAGTTGTAAGTTACTTTAGCAAAGGTCAGGTGACCCTGGCTGTATATTACAGTACTTATGTGGTCAGTTCTTGACATACAGGGGTTACTTTAAAGTTACAAGTCAGTAAATTGATAAATATAGACTAAGAAAATGGATGTGCGATGGGCAACCTTTAAAAAGGCAGTATCTGTCCACAATAAGTCATTCATTATAATTTGTGGTTCTATAGTATCTTTAAGTATAAACTTGTATCTCTGATATCAACTTCTGTATCCCTGGTATCAGTAACTGGAGCTATTTGCTGATTTTAAATAGGAATCACTGCAGAGTAGGTTTCTTCAAGATTGCTTATGTCAAAGGCAGGAAAAACATAAGTAGCAGTGTGAAAAAGGTGGGGATTCCTTAACTTAATAAATCAAAAACAAAAGTAGCAGTGCTTAATGAGAAGCTGAGAAAAATATTAAAACTTTCTGTTCAATATTTTTTTAATGTTCATGCAAAACAGAAAAAATAAATGTAAGAAAATAAACCTGAGTCTGTGATTTCATGCCTGGTAGAAATGACGTGCCATTTCACTTGAGATGAATTTAAATATTTACAATGGTGCAACTATATTATGTAAGAAGATCACCAATAAGATGTTTCTAAAATTGCATTATGTGTTTAGAACTCCAAACACATACATCTAGGCAGGGACTTTGTCTATTTTGACTGCTGTTTGGCACCAAACAAACTACTGGTGCTTAGCCAACAATAAGTAAAACAGCAACATACAAAGCTATGCCTAAGCCAAATAATAGGGAACTTATCACTCCAATGCCTCTGAAGTCCTTTAGGTGCATGATGAAACCCATCAAGGACTCAAATTAAAAGACAATAATATAAATACTAGAAATATAATTATGGCTCCAACAAAATAGTTACTCAGTGCCAATTTTTTCTTGCACCATTAAATATGTACTGCGGGAGAAGTGCCTACTGTGAAATGATGCAAAATCAAACAGTTTAGTTTATTTGTATTACAAGCACAAAGGCTACACAGGAGGAGATGGAAAGTTTTTAGACCTTGTTTACCACAGCAGTCTTGAATGTGTGCTTGAAAGCATTAATAAATGCTATGCTTATAGGTATAATACAATAGATACAAAAAGATACTGAAGATTGAGCAATGTATATGAAAATAGAGATCAAATGTATAAAATAGATTTTTTTTTTATAAACCTACATTTCCCTCATATAAAGTTCTGTCTCACTCTGTTTAGTAGTATGCTAAATTTCATCATGCTATTAGTTTCCCCCTCCCTCAACATTTATATGCACCTTCCAATTTTTTTTCCAGGTATACAAAGGAAAGAAAGTATTTAAACTGCAGTTACTGGATCAGCATCCAGTGGGTGAAATCGTTGCTCCATGGAGGTCAAAGGCAAAATGTATTCGACTTTCATAGGGTTTGAAATTCACACATTATATTGTATGAATACCTGGTCCAGATGATATAGGTAAGAATAAGTTCACTATGCACTTATAAGTCTGCTTATACCAGACTTTATTTATTGTGGTCCAGCCCTTTGGAAAATAAAGTGTAAACTTGCTTGAAGTTACAGAATTTGTTTTGAAATTCTCTTGAAATCTATGGAATTATTTATTAACAATATAACCCAGAATGCAGGCACTTTGATTGTAATGGGAACTGCATTCTGCTAGGCCTTCTATAAACACATGGGATGCCATTATCCCGGGCTGTCCAACTGGTGGCCCACAGGCCGCATACAATCTACAGGCCCCTGCAGTTACCTCTCCCACTGCCGTGCTGCAGAGTTTGAAAGGGGCAGGAATCCAGGGGAGCCCATTGAAGTTGGACAGCCCTGCCATGACCCCTACAATCTTGGGAAGTTTACAATCTTGAAAGGTTAAATTTTCCTAAATATATAATAGCACTCTGCTGTGAAAGAAAGCACATTTACAATACTGTTCTTCCTTAGGAAAATTAAGCTGAAGAATAGGCAAGTCTATTTAAAATGCAAAACTATTTGTTATTAATTGCTATATAATTAGGAAAAAATCAAGATGCCTCTGTTGTGTAAGTAATTAAGGCAAATTAAAAGAAGTCAGTGCAAATGTCTACCCTTGCTTTACAATGCATCTCTTCTTTCTTTGCCAAAAGAAATCTAAAAACAGAACAAAAAGGAAAAAAGATGAGAACATTAAAGCAAGATGTACTTTGGACTGAACAAATTACTAAGTATATTTCAATCTTGTGGGTCAGGATTCTAGCTCACACACGTCTTTCTTTCTGTACGGTATGTTCTAGATTTGTTCCAATTCACTGCAACTCGTTTATTTTAATTCAATTTTTAAAAGGACTGTACTCTGTCATAGTTTTATTTTGCAAATGCAAATGTTTCCATTTAGATGTCTAATTACCAGAGTGGTAAAGGCAATTAAATAGTGAGACATCTGTATATCTGTATGCATCCTCAAACACTGGAATTCAATAAAAGAATCTGGCCTTGTATTTACTTATTTTTCCCCCATAGACAACATGGGTGATTCAATACAAAGATTAAGATTTTTTTGCATATTTTGCAGTTGGTGGTGGGTGCAAGACTTAGCCACCTTGATGCATCTCTGTGGGTTTTAACAGGAACATATACAGACAAAGTACAGACAGTGCTCAACTCTCTGTTCATTATTATTAATTTCTAATGGCTGTAACTGCAGTGACCTTATTTGGCCTCAGTTTCTTATACAGTGAATGTATTTGAGCTCCAAACCAAAGACAGGCTTTATTACTAAGTAAGCGAATAGGATAACAAGGTTTGCAGATCCAAAAATCTCTTTCAATATAAGCTTCTGAGAACGTGAACATATGTTCAAGGAAATAGGGGGGAAAAAAAGCCAAAACTTCACACAACATTTTACTGTAGCTTCCTGGCAGAAATTAAGTGCTTTCCCTTCTGTATAAACAAATTTAATGTTTACTCTCTGTGTGAATGAGCACTGGTTGGCATCTTCATTCCAAGGATGAGGGAAAACTATTTCCCTGGGGTCTAAATGTAAACAGCTTGGTCTCAAATTAAGTGGACATATTTAATTTTCTTTAATAGCTTCCTCATTCACGACACAGCTCAGCAAAGATGTTTGGTAAAATGGGATCTGCTAGCATATTATTTGGCTAAGGAGTGCTGGCTGTTGGACAAGATTTCAAATTATGGGACCAGTTTCACAGAACTGCAACAGATGAAAAGGAGAAGGGAAGAGAAAAATGAAAATCAGCTTTCTGTTTAGTAAGTTCAAGTGTTCTACATTAAAACACTACAAATGACTTCCAGGGGTCACTATAGGTGACCAAACCTGGAAATAGCTGAGGTAAACACTTCTGAAAAAAAAATCCTAAACCGAAGAGAGCAATTAATATTAATATAATAGCAATTACTCTGTCATAAATCACAGTAAACTTAACTCAAACTGAGAAGAAAGTGCCAAATAATCCACATACATGCTTTTACAATGATAGTCTCCAGGTAAGGCTTAGCGGCAGGTACAATATCTATTTTTAAAGGTGCACCTGATTTTTCTTGCTATGCATAGATTTGCAGGGTAACCATCATACATGGCTTTCATAAATAATACAGGTATTTTTGTCAGTTGCCAATACTGTCTCATTAGAGTCGAGTTCAGTAGCAGGGTCAGGAGGGGGGTCTGTAGGAGTTGCTTGTATTTGAGGAATCTCTTCTTCCTTAGTTTCTATCTGTACACTGTCTTGTGACTGGCCATCTATACAGTCCTTTTTGGACAAAGGGTGAACTGACACTTTTATTGCTATCTGTTGTGGTGGTTCATGAAGTGATGATGCATCCGAGTCAGCTGTAGGAGAGTCACTGCGCTTCAGAGCATTAGGAAGCATGTATACCTCATCTCCTACAGTGGTCTCCTGGCCTTCTGCTGTTTGCCGTACAAAATTCTGTCCCTGCTCCTCCAAGCCCACCACCTCCATGATCTCTTCCATTATTGTCCTGCAGTTCATGATGAGAGGAGGCAGAGGAACACTCCGGGCAAGCTCCTCAATGTAGCGAGCGAATTCCATAGTCTTGAACTGAGTTACTTTGGCAAGTTCAAGAGTTTTGGCTGAAGTTATGATTGGGATACGCTTAGCAATCTCGAAGGCTTTTTGGAGTTTTTCTGCTCCTTCTGTTCTGAAGAACTCATTGATAGCTTTCTCTGTTTTCTTCAAGTGGCTGCTCATCATACACAGCCTGGTAATATTCAAGATCATAACGATGGTAAAAGCTACAAGGCAGACAATCATGTAATAGATCCCCATATCTCCAGAGGTAAAGATGACCCTCAGAGTCACAGTGTTGTTCACACTGCCATAGATATTAGAAGCAACACATGTGTATTTACCTCTGTCTTCAAAAGATACCCTGGTAATGTTCAGTAGCCCACTGTCAAGAAACCACCATTTTCCTGAGGAAAGGATATAGAAGAATTTCATCAAAAACAATACTTGTTCATGTTGCTACCATAACATTTTAAATCATCAACTTTATCATATATGTCCATGTTTTAGAAAAAAAGCTTAGCTCTCTTTGGGATTCCACCACAGTAAAATTTGGGGTACCGTCAAGGTCAACAGTGACATAATCTCTGAAGTCAGATCTTGTTCTAAAAATGACTCATCACCCACAATAAATTATATTTTATATCTATTGTAGCAAGGTAAATTACAAGCCTAATTTTGCAGAGAGCATCTTGACCATATTGTATACCTCCTAAACTGCTGAATTTAAGGAATAGTAGGAGTGAGAGAGAAAAAAGTTCTTTTAGGACTCACTAACAATCCTGTATTTCCTACAATAAGTTGTCTAGTATTACAGTAAGTAATAGTATCTCATATCGTTTTGTTTACAACACACCAAAAAGTCTGCCATGCATCTTACAGTGTAAATATACATTGTCCCTGCCCCCAGCTTAATAAATTTTAAAACATGATTTGAAAAAACAAGTAATGAGATAGGGGTCTCATAGGTGAGAAAAGAAGAGGCCACAACAACAGAATCATGCTTTTGCCCAAAGACTTATGCACATCATGGGAGACCTATTGTCTTTACGTATGAAGAAACTGTTCTGGAAGAACTTTCACAGAGATGCACAATATTATTGATACCTTAGATGATTATATTTTACTGAAAGTTAAAGTGCCCATTTTTTGTTAGATGGCCCTAGTGTGGCTTGTTAAGTGCACAGGCATTCCCTCTGGACTCAAAAAATGCAGGCACATGCCTGCAGTGGCTCAGGCTGGAAGCTCAGGGCAGCCCACCCTTTCTTCCAGCAGTGCTGAGCTGAGGGGGCTCAGCAAAAAGTCCTAAGCCAACACAGTCCTGTCTGCCTTTGTCCTGTCTCCCACAGCATGGACCACAGCCAGCATGTGGTGTGCTAGCTAATGCTGAGAGGTGTCTGTGTAAGGCAGAGGGAACAGGGGAATCCCTGATTCAGCAGGGAGTGGTGAGGGGGTGGGCAGGAGTAGGCAGCCAGGCAGACACCACTGTACCTGCAGTCTCTGCCGGAGCTGCAGCCAGGGAAGGGGGGGGGGGATTATTCTAATCTTTTTGGATTAGAATCATTTTCAAAAACTTTACTAACTTGTTTTATACCCAGTGAAAATCAACTCCTGATTACTTTTGCCATTATATAGGCAAAGTTTAGATTAGATTCCAGTTCCATAACCACACTTCATTTTAAGTGATTTTAAGTGATCTTTAACCAACTATTTCAAGGTTAGGGAGATATTTATGCCCTATGACCCTTAACTTTTGAGGGAATTTAATTCTTTAGTTGTTTTTCTACAACTGTATAAAGTTCTATAATTTTTTATGGAGTTATACCATCAAAAAGCTCTTGATTCTATTTTCATTTTGTGAAAGCATAAATCTTTGAAAGATTTTTCGTGTTTGTAGGTATAATTTTGTGCATACTATTATGGAAGATACAAATTCTATAATGATGGCTCTACAGCTGCAATTTTCTACTCACCGTATAAAATATAGTACAGCAGAATACACAAAGAATGTATATACTAAAGTACAGTTATGATCACAACTAACATAAAGCAATACTAGATTAGAAAGACAAAGTTATCACTTATAAGAAATGAGGAAACATACAGTTAATGCTTCTTTAAGGAAAATTCAGTATTTTGGTAAACCAGTTGATTACAGTATGCCACCTCAGAGTAAATTATAAGTTCAACATGACTAAGGAAAGGGCTGTAAGTTTTCTGTGCAATTATATATAATTATTTAGGCTGGCATGTACAGCTCTATGAGTATATCCAAAACTTCATGGCTGTATGAAGATGTTTGTTTCTACTAGAAAAAATTTAGTCCAGTAGAAAAATTGCCTGGAAGCTGTACTGATGTTCTTCCAGCCCTGCGGCTGGAGAGTTTCACAGGCAAGCTCTCCAGCTAGGGGGTGCTAGAGGGCTGCTCCTTGGGCCACCCTTGCCCTTACAGGAGCCCATTAGCTGACAGCCGGTTCTCTCCCCTGCCGGGAAGGGGGCAAGATGTCAAGTGGCGGTTGGCACTTGCTGAAGACGTGGGGCCCCAGCCCCAGGAGAACATCCCCATGTTCCACCACTCAGCTGATTGGCAGGAAGGGGGCATTCTCCTATGGTGGGAACCCTCCAGGCTGCCCTAGGAGTGCAGGGAGAAGGTGGGGAGAAATCAGCCACTGCAGCAAGGCTCCCTGCCTCGCTCTACACTGCTTTGGGCTTACTTAGAGCAACATGGGGTAAGGCGGGGGGCATTTCATGGTGGTGGCAAGGCCTTGAGCCTTGCT
This sequence comes from Alligator sinensis, assembly GCF_000455745.1. Taxonomy (NCBI): domain Eukaryota; kingdom Metazoa; phylum Chordata; order Crocodylia; family Alligatoridae; genus Alligator; species Alligator sinensis. The sequence goes on along the minus strand of NW_005842182.1, from coordinate 911,007 downwards.
GCTGTTACACAGCAGCCTGTGTCACTCTGTTCTGCTTTGAGTTAGCTGGGCAGTGTGGGCAGCAAGGAGAAGCCAGAGCAGCTGAGACTTGGAGCAGCTGAGAGAGTTTCTCCCAGGAGAATGAATGCCTGCACACTTTCATCGGTCTTAACTTGTCCCAGGGACCAGGAGGAGTGGAGTATAGAGAAGGCATGAGGGAAACTTCTCCTGCCCTTCCCACAGACAGAGGGGAGGGGTGGAGCAGCTGCTGGGGTCCCCCATCTGGGGAAAGTGTCAAGGGCTTTTCCTCATTGCTCCCCTCCCAGGCTGCTGCTGCTTCCTGCCTCTTTTTCAAACTGGACACTGAGGAAGGGGTTCAGGGGGCTTTCCCCAGAGCTCCACCTGCTTTGTTCTATGCCTGGATACCAGAGATCTGTAGTCACCCCCAACAAAGTATGGCCTTTGACCTCTTCCTTATTTGAGCCCAGGAGGTTCTTCCTCCATGGTACCTCAGAATCACAAGGGAAAAGAGTGAAAGCAAAGAGATTGGGTTCCTGCTTTCATTTCTGGTGCCCAGGCCTGGTTTTGCCTATAGCAAGTCCAAATCTCAATTTTTGGGAAAGGCCTGCTCAGTCCTTTGGGATTAAGGGTGTCTTTACACATGCTGCAGGGCTGGAGGGGGGCACTCCAAGAACTGCTTTAATTAGAGCACCTGCAGCACCTCCTTATTCAGCGTTCTGTGCTTCAAAATGGTGGCAGGGATGCTTTAACTTTGTTTGATGAGCTTTAGTTAAAGCACCCCCACTGCCATTTTGAAGCACAGGCAATCTGAGTATACAGATGAGGAGGCTGCTGGAGCATGCTAATTAGCACGCTTCAGATGACTTGATTAATCAAGTCTGCTCTGATGCGCTGTAATTACAGGACTTTGGAGCAGCGTCCCCACATGTCTACAGGCACCCTAAGATTCTTCAGTGAATTTAGCTTCCAAGCTCATCAGTATTTAATGAGCAAGCACAAGCTGAATGTGTCTACATGAGACATTTACTGCAAAGCTGATCAATTAGCTCTGAAGTAAATGTCTCATATTTACATGTGCAGTGCTGTTAGGCAGGAGTAAACTGCCTAACAATTAACTCTGCAGCAGTTTAGTACTTGTAAATACTATTCTGCTGTGGAGTTTTTTACTCTGTAGCAGTGCATATGTAGACGCTGAGCCAGCTGGTTGGGGCATGAGGGTGCTTCATGAGGGGCTCCCGGCTGGCTAGTCCCACACTGGAACACCCTTGTGCTCCAACCAGCCCCTCTGCAGCATATTGAGTTGGGTCGGAGCTTCCCCAGGCTGGCAGACTGGCCCCCTGAACCTCCTGCCAGCCAGAACTGCTCTGATCTGACTCAACGTGCCACACTTCCAGGTGCACATGTAAACATGATGTCTAGGAAGCAATAAACTTTGGTACGATAAGTGCTGGAGTTTCTTGCTTTGACTTAATTGCATGTGTAGATGCACCCACTGATTTTGAAAGACTTATCACTTGGCTAAATTCATGGAGATTTTCACAGGGATCCCTGTGCACATCCCTGGTACAAAGGCCACCTGTGCCAAATGTTAGTTCCTTGTCCCAGAGCTTTAAAAAAAAAAGAGCCTGAACTTTTCTGACCCAAGTTTTCTGAAAATTATTCAGTCTGAGGCAGAAATTTTGAATGGAAAATTTCAGCCCAAACAGTTCAATTTTCAGAAAGGTTACATGAAACTGAAGAAAGGTTGTTACAATGAAAAGTGTCAGCAAGTTTAAGAGAGTACTATTGGCCCCACTATGATAGAGTAAGATGCAATGTATTGGTATTGCTAAATTCTTTAATCAGTAGGTCCTTATTCATTGTAAAATGACAAAACAACTTGCTGATACAGCCTTAGTGCAGCTGTTACCAGTGACATAATGGCATTCAGATTGTGCCTCAGTGAGTGGTTTTGTGCCAAAGGATTGTGGCTGAGAATACAAGCCTAATGAGACAACAATTAGACATGGGTAAAAGGAAGGTACCAGTGCTGATTCTCAGGTTATATTTGCACTAGATAAACTGGAAAGTTATCCAAAGATCTTCAAAGATCTCAGTCACTGGGGGCAAAATTCATGGAACAGCAAAGGGCCCACACAAAGCCCTTTGGGCTGGGGACAGACATTCAAAAAGCCTGAGCCTGAATTGATTCAATCTTTGCAGGTTAGTCTAACCTGGCTAGGCTGAACCAGTTTGTAACTGTACAGACATCCCAGACATGCAGGCACATGCCTGCAGTGGCTCAGGCGAGAAGCCAGGGACACTAGAGCAGCCCTCCCATCCCTTCCACAGAACTGAGCTGAGGGGGGGTGTGGCCAGGTGCCAGCAGGACACTCTGATTGGATGAATTGATAACACCCCATTAAGAAAGCAACAGAGAGACGTTATCAGCTACCTGTTGATTCTGCCTGTGATTTTAGCACAGAGTGTAGCCAGTATGTGGTCTGCTAGCTAATACACAGACACCTCCTCAGCAAGGCAGAGGGGATGGGGGGAATTCCTGCTTAGCAGGGAGTGGTGAGGGGAAGAGGGCAAGGGAGCGGCCCGCAGTCTCTGCCGGAGATCCAGCCAGGGAGCACAGGGGAGGGGTCAGCCCTGCTGTGGAACAGAGAGCCCTGCCCAGCCCAGAGAGCATGCTGGGAGTGTCTGGTTTATCTTAAACTAGTAGGAGGTCTGGGACAGACATTGCATAAATCAGCTTGAGCCAAATCAGTTAAGTCTTATATTACATTCAACCAGGTTTATCGCAAACCAGTTTTAGCCATTTTCAAACTGGTTTATGTGCACTGAACATCTGTTCTGTTACAGGTTTAAACCAGTTTCTGATCACTTAAACCAGTTTATTTATAATGTCTGTCCCTAGCCTTGAAGTATTTAAATTCTATTTAAGATGCATTCAGGCTTTAAGCAGACCCTCTACAGTGGTATGAATTTAATTCTGTATTACTTTAAATTTCCAGTTATATGAATAATATATAATGGAGTGATACATCCCTACAGAAGATTTATCTTGTTTTCCACTTCGGTTCCAAATCATGTAGATTCCTCATAAAATCAATGTTTTACCTATTCTAAATTCTACGTGACCCTTGCCCTGTGATTGCCTATGCCACTGTACAGAACTTTGACTGCTGTATTAAGAGGCCTGGGTGAGGAAATAACCATGACAGGAGAAAAGAATACATTTCTTATTGGACAAATATGCTAGGAAGGCCAAAGCTGAAGTAATATAATGCCTTAATCTTCACCCTACTTTGGTTGCTGTTCAAAGAGCTCTACTATAAAAATCTCAGAACCCCAGTTACAACACACTCCCATATCTCCTATTGATTATGTGCATTTAATAGTTCAGTCTGTTCCTTTCTGTACCAACACACAGAAAATGGCTGGCTACTTTTGGAAAAAACTAAATAAACCCCCCCCCCAAGAAAACAACTCACACATATCCAGTTCTACAGCAAGTCATTACAGAAACATTATGCTGTGGTACAGATAGCTGGGTCAATCATTATCTCATCATGCCAGGGTTCTCTTTCAGGTCATCTATTAATAAGACAAGCCACCCTGCATTTAATATGAAAAAGACTTAATTAACTATGTTGTGTTCAAAGCGATCAGTGTGAAAACTTAATAAAAGAACTAAGGGCATCTATACACATGCATTGGGGTGGGGTGGGGGGCATTCTAATTAGCGTGGCTCTTGGAAAAACTGCTGGTTTAATTGTTTCTCTCAAGGTTGTAAAATAAATGAATTTACAACTGCCATGATCCCAGGAGACCGATCCCTTTCAGCCCCCGCTTGTAACTCTTTACGGGAAAAGAATACAATAAAGTTGTTAAAATTCACATATACATACTTAGTCTTCTATAAACAAGGTATTGGCTTTAACATTCTTGTTTGGCTACAATAAATTACTCAAAATATTAAAACCTTACTATTTTTCTCTTCCTCCTTCAGCAAACGGCCATTGGAATTGTACCATTTGTAATGAGGACCAGGATTGCCTTGGACATTGCAGTCTAGCAAGGCACTACTCCCTTCTTTTACTATAATATGATCGATTCTGGAGATGACCACAGGCACAGATCCCAAGTTCATGTCAGTGCGATTTAAAGTGCTATTAGTCACATCCTCAGCAGTTGTCAAAGCTGTTAGTAAGATAAAAAGAAGTATGGCAGGCAAAAAGTTGTGGCCATTCCATATGGTCATTCTTCTCCAGTAGGCTGCCAGCAGGGAGTTAGGGGAAGGAGTCGTCTGTTGAGTGCAGCCCCTTGAGCTGTGCAAGTCAGAGGAAGGTTTTGCTGTGATCCATGAAGTTTTATATCTAAGAAAAAATCCTATAAAATAAATAAATGAGAAAAAATGAGACACGTTATATAACCATTTCATTAAATATGTTCCTTTAAAATAGTGACACACACTCTTTCACAATCACCATTTCAGTGTCTTTCCTAACGTCTATGTTATCACCAGGCATCCTGGTTTTCTCTGATAAAAAATTGCAATTTTTCTTATAAAAAATAGCAAGTTCTCTGATAAAAAACCCAAACCCACAATTAACATGCTACACACACACACACATAAATAAAATACACAAATACATACACACACATCTACACACATACACACACACACAAATAAAGTCAATTGAACACAACATTTTATTGATATATTTGCAATTTTGAAGCAATTTGGAAGCCTTCCAGTGCCTCAATCACAGTGTAATAAAATAAATTCTAAATACTTATAAATTTTGGTATTCGATTTTTGATTTTGGGGTTTTTATCATGGAAAATCAGAACTCGCCCTGCCTCCTTATCTCTCAGAACCCAGGTCTAGGCCTCTCACTCCCAAGCCACAGCCCCCTGGCCCTGCTGGTGCCCCTCACTCCCCCCAGTGCCTCTCCCAGCCCTGCTGGTGCCTCTTGCCTCCCACATACAGCCCCTTGCCCCCCTCAGCCCTGATGGATGGGGCCCCCAGCTGCAAGGGCTACAGAGCCAGGGACTCAGGTCCATAGCCCTCTGCCACCAGGAGCTGGCAGCTGCTGCAGTGTACTGGAGTGTGGAGCCTAGCTCCCCTCCACCTGTGGGCAGCACGGCTGAAGCAGAGCCCATGGGGAGTGGTGGGTCTGGGCTGCCTGCTGCAGGCTTGGGCCAGGAAGGGCCAGCTCCCTGCCACTACATACACTCCTGTGGGGGCAGGAGGGACCCATGCCCTCCAGATCTGTGTGCAAGGTGAGGACAGGTATGGGTGCAGGCTCCCTGCCCCGCTGCCCTCCCCGAGGGCCTCTGCAGCATAGTGGGTGGAACCCAGCATGGCAGGGCAGAGCAGGGTGGGAAGGGAAAATCCTTGCTGCTGTGAACCCTGGGCCACCCTGGCAAAGTGCTCCCTGCCTACCCCGCAGCAGCGAAGGAAACAACCGCTGCCCCTGCTGCTGGTGGGCGGGCTGTGGGCATTTAATCAGGGTGACGTGAGGCTTGCAGCAGCAAGGAGCTTCCCCACCCGGCCCCACTCTGCCCTGCCCTACCACGCTGGGTCCCACCTGCTGGGCTGTGGAGCCCCAGAGAGAGGGCAGCAGGGCAGGCAGCCCAGGTCCGCAGCCTGTATCCACCTTGTGCACAGATATGGGGGCATGTGCCCACCATACCCCACCAGGAGGACATAGAGCAGCTGGGAGCTGGTCCTATCCCCCGCCAAGCCACCCGTGGCCCCGTCCCACTCCCTGCAGCCATGTATTCTGGCCCCGGGCCCCAAGCTCCATGCACTGCCTGGCTAGGCAGCAGCACCAGCCCCAGCCCTAGCCCTGCCCAACTCCCTCCTTCCCTCCCTAGGGAGCCTCACACCTCACTTCTCCCCGCCCTCCAGACTTACCTGTGGGAGCTGCTCTCCAGGCTGTCTGGCAGCCACGTACATATGCATGCACATCTGCCCCACCACCTCTGCCAGCCTGTAGAGAGCTCTTTGCAAAAGTGGAGAATCCACATGGTTCTCTCTTAAATTGAAAAATGTGCATTGTTCTCAGGTAAAAAGGGAAATCCACATTTTTTTCCAGTTTCTGTGGGAATCTGAAAACCTGGATCCCTGGTTATCACAATCCCCATTCTTACTAGAGAAAGATGCACATGTTTTTCAGACAATAACGTTGTCCCAAATGACAGGTATGGGAGAAGCCCAGGCACTTAGAAGCAATTTTGCTCCAGAAGCAGTTACAATTTTATTCTAAAAATTCTACTTATAATTTTTCCCCCAAATATAGACAGTCAAAATGGAAAAGAAAAGGCCTGTCTTGTTGATATGATCTATGCAACCCGTTCAGTACAAGAGGTTCTGTTTCAAGTAAGGAATATTCAGGTAAGGACTGCTGGAGTTGATGTCTAGGTTCTTAAATATGTGACTGCCCAAATGCTATAGCAACACGGGTGATAGATCATTCATTTTTCTGAACTCAATTCAATGTGTTAAGCTCCTCAGGAACAATGGAATTCGCTCAAGCTGGAAGAATATACTTAAAGAAGAGTACCTAATATTTTATAAACATTTTAACTTAAATTTTTATAGCAACCAAATCTAAAAGGCAAAAAAAGAGCAATTGGAATGTAATTATGGCTAGAATGTAATTGGCAGACTTGTTTTGGCTGTGTAACATTAAGAGTGCATCTACGTCCTCAAACAACTGCACTTGGGGCAATACAGTAAAGCAGGGCGCACCTGCCCTGTGCATGCTACACCCTACATGTTTGCAAAGCAGCACCTTAGAGTGGTCCTGGCCATAAGCCAGAAAATACTGCAGACAGAATTTCACCTGCACATGCCAAGCACTGCTCTGTGGTGGCCATATAATATTCATTTCAAGTCACTGCCAATAAAGCTACTTCAGTGTGGCTACTGTCACAGGAAGAAAGAGGGCATGCTGTGTCTCACCAGGGTCCTTCTCAGCACACTTGGCAATGTAGATATGACCCAAGTGTTTGGGGTAGAGTATCTGTGACCAGTCTTATTAGAGTTCCTTTCCTTAACTAACCATCCTGCCTACTCCTTAAGTCCTGTCTTATAAAAGTGACCAGTTTGGACGTTAAGGGTAAGACTTAAAAGAACACTGACTACTGGCCTCATTATACTCCTGCAGAAAGCAATGGAAGTTTTATTGTTGACTGACAGGAACCAGAGTTAGTTCAAGCTAAGCATTTTTGAAAATCCCATTCATAATATAGTGCAAGGAACCCAATTTATGATAAATCTAATGATGTGTAATGATAGTAGTTTTACTGATAGGTTTCATTCTGTCACTCATTCAGCTCAAGTTACTTAGCAGAAATAAACTCTTATATTTGGCATCTCACTATAAACTACTGTAAACATGTAGGGTGCTGACATGTAAAAAAACCCCCCAAAACTTAAACAAACTGCACTTCAGTGGAAGAGGCAGCATGTTAGTTAGACTCGCCTCCATAACGTCTGTATAGATTGGGCACTTCGGCAGGACTTCTTGAAAAGCCCCGCTGAAGCGCATGATTTATACAGACATTGAGTAAGCTGGGTCCAACTAATGCAGTGCCTCTTTTGCATGTGCACTGGGCTTAGTGCAGTGGTACACCGAGTTTAAAGTACAGCATCTTTTTTGTTTTTTTCTTGGGTTTTTTTTTAACTTTTAACATCTGTAGGCAGCCTTAATGACCCCCCCCGGCCAAAAAAAAAGAAAATCAACATTTTCCCTTGCAAAGTAGTTTAATTTTATTTAAGGATTTTGGTTACTAATAGAACACACTGTTGCTTTTTATTCATCTAAGCGTGGAAAAATGACTCTTGGCAAGATTAGTCACTTCCATATATTAAAAGGAGCAATAGAAGTTGAAAAGGGCCTCTTTACTGAGTTCTAACTGAATGAATACACATTATTGTCTTCCATTGGCAATATTCAACTTAGTTTTTTTTCATTCCCTGCAACACAGAACAATTTACTCCATTACATACACATGGGCATTACTGTTCTTAAAAGAGCAAAACATTTCCATTTGTTTACCAGGAAGGACCATTGTTATAGACGCCAAACAACATTTTTAAAAGGCTATGTGCGCTTGTCAACACTTTAGAATTTGCAACTTTTTTCATGTTTTGATCATAATCAAAATTTGAAGAATGTCCAATTTGAAAAGCCACAACAAAGATGTCATTTGTAAAACTTTTAAAATCAAATACAGCCATCTCTAGTGGTGAGCACAAAAAGAAAACAATGAATGAGAAGCTCAGAATTCTATTTTCTATTCTTCTACTGGCCTTGGGCAAGTCATGAGCAATTAAATGACTTGTGTTTGCTACTCTCAGAGAGAGACAGAGAGAGAGAGAGAGAGAGATCAGATCCCTCAAGGTACTTAGGTGGAAGTTAGAGGTTTATATGATTAAACCAAATCACTTCTGAGCACGGATAGAAGCCTTAATAAAAGTGCATAAGATTTTTTGCAGTACAAAATGGAGGTGCCGCAGCCACAGGAGCAGAGCCAGTTTGGAGTCCTCTTTGGAACCTAGGCACCTAGATTCCATACAAGTTCAGTTTAAGAGGACCAATGTGGATACACTTATGGCCTTAGAATCTTTTACATTGTTTAAAAATCACATGGAATCCCTTTCTGAGACAAACTGTCTGTTTTCTTCTGGACCTGAGCACTCATACTCCCAAATAAAGGCATGTGGAATGGTTGGCTCTCCACACCTCTGAAAATAGGGCTCTAGTGTCTCATGTTCATAGACATTAGGGCTGGAAGGGACCTCGGAAGATCATTGAGTCCAGCCCCCTGCCCAAAGGGCAGGAAGTCAGCTGGGGTCATAGGATGCCAGCAAGATAAGCATCCAGTTTGCTCTTGAAGGTGTTCAATGTAGGCACTTGAACCACCTCCGGTGGCAGGCTGTTCCAGACCTTGGGGGCTCGGACAGTAAAGAAATTCTTCCTTATGTCCAGCCTGAAACGGTCTTGTAGTAGTTTATGACCATTCGACCTAGTTGTCATCCCAGATACTGGCGGTCACCCCTGATAAACTTATAGGTGGCCATCAGGTCTCCCCTGAGCCTGCGCTTTTCCAGGCTAAGGAGCCCCAGGGCTCTCAGCCTGTCATCGTAGGGTCTGCTTCCCTGACCTCTGATCATGCGCGTGGCTCTTCTCTGGACTCTCTCAAGCTTCTCCACATCCTTTTTGAATTGTGGAGCCCAAAACTGGATGCAGTACTCCAGCTGCGGCCTCACTAAGACTGAGTACAAGGGGAGAATGACGTCCCGGGATTCGCTTGAGAAGCATCCCAAGGTGGAGAACCTTGCATTTATCGGCGTTGAACACCATCAGATTCTCGTCCGCCCACTTGCTGAGCCTGTCCAGGTCAGCCTGGATAACCTGCCTGTCTTCTGGTGTGGATGCTTTGCCCCAAAGTTTGGTGTCATCGGCGAACTTGGCCAGTTCTGATCGCTTCTGACTCCAGTGTCCACATCATTAATGAAGATGTTGAACAGTATGGGTCCAAGGACAGAGCCTTGGGGGACCCCACTGGTCACAGGACACCACGATGAGTGACTTCCATCGATTACTACCCTCTGGGTCCGACCCCGGAGCCAATTTTCCAGCCAGTGGATCGTGGAGGACCCAAGGCGACAATTGGCCAGTTTCTCCAAGAGGCGATCATGGGACACCAGATCGAAGGCTTTTTTGAAGTCAAGATATATGACATCAATCTCTTCTCCCTTGTCCAGGTGATAGGTCACCTGGTCGTAGAAGGAAATGAGATTGGTCAAGCAAGACCTACCCGCAACAAACCCGTGCTGGCTATCCCTTAAGATGTTGGCGTCGGCCAGTCCATTAAGGATGGCCTCTTTAATAAACTTTTCTAAGATCTTCCCCGGGATAGAAGTCAGGCTGATGGGCCTATAGTTAGCCGGATCCACTTTCCTCCCTTTCTTGAAGATAGGCACCACGTTGGCCTTCTTCCAGTCTTCGGGCACTACACCAGAGCGCCAAGAGTTTTCAAAGATCCGTGCTAGAGGCTGGGCTATGATGCTCGCCAGCTCCCTGAGTACCCTGGGGTGAAGATTGTCAGGGCCGGCTGACTTGAAGGTATCCAGTTTCTCAAGATGTTCCTTCACGAAGTCAGCATCAATGGAGGGCAGGGGATCACCCTCACCCGGACTTCCCTGTCCCGTAGCGGGCATGGGCGTCCCATGGGACTGATGAAAGACCGACGCAAAGTACCTATTTAATAGGTTGGCCTTTTCCTGGGCATCAGTTGTCAGGAGGTGACTCCCATCGCAGGGGTCCAATGTTGCCCCTGCTTTTCCTCCGGCTCCCCACATATCTGAAAAAGGACTTCTTATTGTCCTTGATGCTCAAAGCTAGTTGGAGTTCAGTTGCAGCCTTGGCTTTCCTGGTCTGCTCCCTACAGGACCGGACCAGTGCAGAATAATCCTCCTTGGAGGTGACTCTGATCCTCCATCCTTTGTAGGCCTTTCTTTTTAGCCTCAGGAGGTCTGCTAGGTCCCTGGAGAGCCAGGGGGGCTGCTGTGCCCTCTTGCTGCCTTTCCTCCAAGATGGAATAGACTTAGTTTGTGCATTGAGGATCGCTCCCTTGATGGACAAGGACACGAACATACCAATAACTCTCTCACAATTTCTGTTTCTGAAACTCGTTAATACCTACCTAAATGATACCATCTTTAACTTATTTTTTCCTTTCATTCTGAATACATGGTTGCTAAGTTGTTTTTATTACCTTTGTCCTGAGCAAGCCAACAGAACTCAAATCTACAGGAATTGAGAACCTGCAGAATTCAAGTATTTCTGTAGAATTTTCTGTTTTCTAGAATGGGAACATTCATGTAAACAAATAAAGAGCTGTGCTATCTCCTCACAGCATGGCGGAAGAAATATAAAAAGCAGTAAGCCTGGACTTCCTCCCTCTTTTCCTGCCTGTTGTTTTTAAATAATTTTATTCCTTTATAGTTAGTACCCTTGCTCTCTACAAGTCCATTCATAGCATTTGATGAAGTAGGCTGTATGAAAGCTCATTTTCCTCTGAAAGAATTAGTTTGTTACATGCCATTATAGGCTGTCTTCATTTTATAATGCTTTCAATTAACCTCTTGGAAAAAAACGGGGGAAAGACAGACAATGTAGCATTAGTCCTCCACTGCCACTATCAAAGTGCATGTAGAAACAACATGCTAAATTACCATAATAATCTACTCTATTAGGTATTGCATCTGTGCTGAAGTTAATGCTGACTTTTCAGACCTAACACTTCTCCTTCAGAATGGATGGTCTAATCAAGAAGGAAAAGAGGAGACAATGCTACCACGGTTTCTTGAAGAGACAATCTGACTGCTGAGAGAGTAGTATGAGAGGGCTGGCCCTCTACATAAATACTCAGACCATGTGGTAGGAATGCCACCTCCAAGTCCCCAGCAGCTCAGCTAGTTGAAGTTTCCATTTTTTTGCCCAATTTTGCCACTCCTGTGGCATTCTTGTTGGAGTGTGCAGACATGTTGCAAAAATACAGTCTTTACAATTAACCTTACAGAAAAACATGGTGTCTGTTAGGGCTGTGTGAAATGGCACCATCCCATCTCGACTTGCATTTCGATGTTTCAATGGAACAGCATTTTGTTTTGACTTGAAACCGCTGTTCCGTTTCATTTTGTTGAAACAGTGTCGTTGTTTTGATGTTTCGCTCATAGGCTATAATTGGGAAGCTCGAAACAGCCTATAATTTTGTCCTTTCTGGCCTGATGTGGATGAAACTTGCAGGAATGGTAGCCCCTTCTGAGGGCATGAAGCCTGCCAAGTTTCAAGGAGATAGGTGCATGGGGTTCGGGGAAAATCGACCTCAAATTCTTGAAAGCAAAACTTATGTCACATGTACAGTAAAAGCTGCCTTAACCGGCACCTTACAAGCTGGCATGCTCTATTAACCAGGGGGCTGTGGGTGGGCCTTTAATTGTAATCACAGCGTTTTGGGTTTTTATCAGAGAATTTGCATTTTTTTATCATGGAAAACCAGGATCCCCGGTCATTAGTATGCTAGTATGTATCAATATGACCATCACTTGCAAGTCAAGGGAAGTGATTCTTCCACTTTATCCAGCACTGACAAGGCCTCTCTGGATTATTATGTTCACTTAGGTCCTACGCTTCAAGAAAGAGGTGGAAACATTAGACAGAGTCTAGAGAAGGTCTAGGCGACATGGCTTATAACAAAAGGCTGGAAGAACTGGGATTCTTTAGGCTGAAGAAGAGAACACTGAGTGGGGATTTGATATCAGTCTTCAAATATCTGAAGGTAATAAAGAGAACAGTGAAAGACTATTATTCTCTGTAGCCACAGGGGTAATTTGTTTTAAATTACAAAAGGAAAATTTAGCGAGGAAGTTCTTAATATCCAGCCTAAGAAAGTGCTTAAGATTGGAACAGAGCAGGTAGAAAAGTTGTGATATCTCCATCCTTGGAAGTTTAAAAAGATGGACACCTGACTGGAATGGTTTAGACAGGAATGCTGCTGCTGCTTGGGTTGGAAGTTAGATGACTTCCTGAGGTCCCTTCCATTCTTATTTTCCTATGATTTTATTAAGTATTTTGACCTGTCTGAAATTCTTTATTTCAATTTTGATTGAAAGTTTTCATTTAATTCAGCAGAAATTTGCTAATGGTTCCAGGCAACCACATCTACATTTTTCAGTGAATAAAATATTTAACTGAAAAAAAAACAAAAAACCTCACTGAACTCTAGGAATAATAGTTGAAAAAAAATTCCTTTAAACTTGCCTATTCATCACAGGAACTATTCATGTGTTACCGTTAGCCCATTAACACTGCATCTAGTCATGCTTTATAATTGCACATTCACTAGTATAGGATTGCATACAGAATTAATTTAGACAGTGCTATAGATCTGCACTGTGCTATGCAGAAAAGTTACAAGACAAGTTACAGTGCTTGGCAAGACAAAAGGAACAAAAAACAGTTTAGGACAATGGGAAGGGCAAAGCTACAACATAAACAAATCAAGAGGTTTATGGCTCCTGGCAAATTAAATCACTGGGAAAATCATGCCAGATAGGGTACAAAATGAGCAGGGTAGAAATGACTGCCTCCTTATTATTGCGGTAGAACTGGTGTGTGATCAATTAAAGAAATTAGACATATATAAGTCAGCAGGACCGGATGAACTTCATCCGAGCATGCTGAAGGAGCTGGCTAATGTCATTGAGGAGCCGCTGGCAAAACTGTTCCAAAACTCGTGGCACTCCGGAGAGGTCCCCGAGGACTGGAAGAGGGCCAATGGTGTGCCCATCTTCAAGAAGGGGAGGAGGGAGGACTGACCCAGGTAACTACAGGCCAATTAACTTAACGTCTATCCTAGAAAAATCCTGGAAACAGTCATTAAGGAGTCTATGTGCAATAGGCTTGAAGAAGGTATGATTCTGAATGACAGCCAGCATGGCTTTGTTGCAGGCAGGGCTTGTCTAAACAACCTCATCTCCTTTTACAATTATGTGACTCGCCACCTGGATAAGGGAGAAGTGGTAGATATTGTATAACTTGACTTTGAAAAAGCCTTTGATCTGGTATCCCACAATGTTCTCATGAGAAAATTGGAAGATGGTGCGCTTAACTGCGAGACGGTTAGGTGGGTATGAAGCTGGCCGTAGGGTAGGACCCAGAGAGTCCTAATGAACAGATGTATGTCTTGGCAAGAAGTGGGCAGAGGTGTCCCGCAGGGGTCAGTCCTTGTTCCTGTACTTTTCAACATCTTCATGAAGGATTTGGATGAGGCGGTAAAGAGCTCACTGGCCAAGTTCGCAGATGACACCAAGTTATGGGGAAGTGTGGTCATGCTTGAAGATAGGCTACAGACACAGGCGGACCTAGATAGGCTAGCAAGTTGGGCGAGTCAGAACCAGATGAAGTTCAACATCGAGAAATGTAAAGTGCTCCACCTGGGGACGAACAATCCCTTGCACACCTACAGGCTTGGCAACGACAACCTGACAAGCACTACAATTGAAAGAGACCTGGGGGTAATAATAGATGACAGCATGAATATGAGCCTGCAAGACAACTCTGTTGCCAGCAGGGCAAATAATACTCTGGCATGCATCGATCAATGCACCTCCAGCAAGACCAAGGAGGTGATTCTTCGGCTCTACTCGGCACTGGTGAGACCCCAACTGGAGTACTGCATCCAGTTCTGGGCGCCGCCCTTTAACAAGGACATGGTACAACTTGAGAGAGTCCAGAGAAGGGCTACCCATATGATTAGGGGCTTGCATGGCAAGCCATGCAAGGAAAGGCTGAGGGACTTGGGACTCTTCAGCCTAAAAAAGAGAAAGCTGAGAGGGGACTTGGTAGCAGTTTACTGCTACGTCAGGGGAGTACATCAGGGGCTTGGTGAATAACTGTTCACCAGGGTGCCTTTGGAGAGAACCAGGAGTAATGGCCACAAACTCCTAGAAGACTAATTTCAGGCTCAACATTAGGAAAAACTTTTTTTCAGTTAGGGTGTCCAGACTGGAATAAGCTCCCTCCAGAAGTGGTGCAATCACCTACCCTGGAAATCTTCAAGAGGAGACTGGATAGTCATCTTGCTGGGGTCACCTGACCCCAGCTTTCTTTCCTGCCTGGTGCAGGGGGCTGGATCCAATCATCTTCTGAGGTCTCTTCCAAGCTTACAATCTATGATTTTTTTTTATTTTAACTTTCTGTATTAGTTTAGGGAACAAACAATTTCAGGATAGTGGTCAAAGCAGAGTTTAGCTCAGCAAATAACTGGAACCTGAGTAGAGGCAGGAGTGAAACTGGAAGGATGTTCCAGATAAGGGATGAAGAAGAAATATAAAAAGCATGAAAAAAATATGCAAAAAAAATCAAAATTGCATGAGAAAAATCAGCAACGCAGCAATGAGCACTGAGTTAGAGTAAGGGACAAATGGGAGCATAAAGGGTCACAAGACAAAATGTAGGGCAGAGCTATGCAGGACTGAAGATAAGGATCAGGCATTTGAATATAATATAGGAATAAAGAAGGCAATGGAGGACTGATTATTCTACTAACTACATGTTGGATGGCTTTATTTTGTAGTCTGGGGAAATGAGAGAGAGAGAGAAAGTAGGTGAAGCAGCAAAGTTAAGGGATGATTTGGGCAAAGACCAATGTTTCAGACATACAGACAAGAGGAAAGGACAGATTTTTTGGATATCAAGGTAATTTTCTGTGATGAAACAAGAAATACTACAGCTTGGCAACAGTGCCTGGTTGTGGAGGGGAAGAACCATGTAAGAAGTTAAGGTTATTTCATATATGTGTGTGTGTGTGTGTGTGTGTGTGTGTGTGTGTGTGTGTGTGTGTGTGTGTGTGCGCGCGCGCGCGCGCGCATAACGCATACACACATTCTACTTCCACAGGTGTGACTAGAGCCATAGTTCCATGATAGACTATGCGTGACCCACTAGCCTATCTTCCCGGGCATACTTGGAATTTACTCAGAAGTTTGGTAACTTTGAGCTACAAAAGTATTTATTTTTATCCCCTACTAAAATTACATGGCTTATGGCGCAAATAGGAGACAGCTGTTTCTAAGGAATTCCAGTGTTTTAGGATTAGTAATTTAAGGTTTCATATCCTGAAACACCTCATAGGATGACTGTATTTAAACCTTTTCAGCAATACAAAGTATCTGTTTCTAGCACTGGGAGTTTGCAGGCTAGCAGACTTCACAATCACGACATCCATAAATTGTGCAAAAGGTATTTTAGATACTTAACCTCCTTGTATAAATATATTGGCACTTATTTCTGTCACTCAGATACCTGCACACCCTAGGTAACTAAGGCAACCTGGGTTTATAGCTGAAAGGATAAGGAAAATAGCTGCATTATTTTTTTTTAAAATGATGTTGCTAAAATTCCTTCCTAAAATGATATGCCATAAACATAATACAGAATGGGATGATGTAGATGTTGGGGATAAACTGCTTACATTATTTGTGGCTTTGTTGCCTGTGAATAATGCACCTATTTCTAATGCCACAGCATGCAATGTGTTTGCACTGTTTAACATACCTTTTTTTAGACTATGTGCAACGTGGTGGCATTCTAAGAGTCCCTGGTTATTACGGTGCTACACATCATGGCCACATTGAAATTTCCAGTGGCAGAACTCAGATTCTCTTGCTACAAAAATTGCTTTCACCTGAGATCTGACAGAAGCTATGCTTCTGTTTTAGGACAGTCTGAGTTCTATTGCTCTGAAAATCTATATCAGCTGGGTGCACTTCACAGTGATAACAAAGTCACAGACCTGTTGTGCTACTATCAGAAAGGCGAAACTCGAAGATGTGCTACCATTGAAACTCGAGGATGAGCACTATCTAATTCACAGAGTGTTTAATGAGCCAACTAGTATATATACACACAACTCCATTCAATGCTGAACAAAGTCAGAACTGCTCATTTGCATGTGCTCTCTATCTTACTGCAACACCCACTTTTCTGTTAGCTCAGGTGCAGAGGGGCTCTACTATTAGAGGAGGAGGAATGGAGTTTCATTGCCTTGGTCGCTGGAATTCTCTGCCTGGCTGTGCAGTGTTGTGGCCCCAGGAAAAAAGTTGAAAGCTAAGCTTTGCTATAGCGTATGGTGCTCATATATCACAGTAAGGGACAGAGTATGAGCATCTAAATAAGATAGCCTGTGTTATACCCATTTTGATTTTTCCCACAAGACTCTCTGTCACTTGTGTATGCCTCATATTAAACTACAGCCTACAATGAAAATATAACCTTACAGTAGGTCTGGATAGTACAGCGATGGACACTTTAAAAACCATGCATCTTGACAATAAGGCTTGGGACAGACATTCAAAAAGTCTGAGCCTGAAATTATTCAATTGTTACAGGTTAGTCTAACCTGGCTATGCTAAACCGGTTTGTAACTGCACAGACATCCCCTCTGGACTGAAAAAATTCAGGCACATGCTTGCAGTGGCTCAGTCTAGAAGCTACAGCAGCCTTCCCTTCCATAGTGCTGATCAGGATGCTCTAATTAGGGAGGGGTTCCCACCCCCACCCCCCGGGGCAGCCCAGCATGGAGCTGATAATAGTGTTTATGACCCCTAACTCAGTGTTTATCAACCCACTAAGAAAACAACAGCTTCTCTCCATTAGTTCAAGCTCTTCTTAAACAGCTTTTCCAAGGAAGGACATTACCAGCTACCTGTTGATTAGCTCCAAAAAGCCTGTCTGCCTTTGTCCCGTCTCCCACAGCACAGACGGTAGTCAGCATGTGATCTGCTAGCTAATGCTGAGAGGTACATGTGTAAGGCAGAGGGGAGGGGAGAATCCTTGTTTGAACAGAGAGTGGTGGAGGGGATGGAGAGCAAGCAGAAGGAAGCCAGGCAGATCCTGTTGTGTCTGCAGTCTCTGCCAGAGGTGCAGCCAGGGAGCAGTGGGGAGGAGCCAGTCCTGCTGGGCTGCAGCAGAGAGCAGAGCTTCACCCAGCAAAGCATCTGGGATTCTGGGGGACTCTGATTTAACTTAAACCAGGAAGGGGCTTGGGACAGACATTGCATAAACCCGTTTGACCCAAATCAGTTAAGTCTGGTACAAGTTTCCCTCGCTTTATGCTGTACATGCATTCCTGGAAAGCAGTGAATAACAGGAACCCACTTTACAATGTGACAAATAAGGATACATTCCAAGAACTTGACTGTACTGACCCACAGACCCACTTCTATGACTTTTACAAGACAATTTTGGTACTCACCAATAGCAGACAGTACACACAAGCATAGGGTGGTGGTGAATGTTACCATAATGGGGATGGCAACTACAGAAACACGTGTCGCAGACATCGAGTGAGAAGCACAGATCCACATGGAGACTATATTTTGGCATGTGTCACTCACACAATGCACTGCACAAAGCAGCTGACTGCAGGCTTCCACCACCCTGATCACATAAGAGTGAATTTACCTTGCATATACAGCAAAAGCTCCATTATCTGGCACTCATGGGAAATGGGGGGTGCCGGATAACCAAATGTGCTGGTTATTTGAGAGGCGTCTTTACCTTGTCGGGCAAAGATGCCCCTCCTGCCGCATCCCCATCTCAGATTAACCGTGTCACCCCTCCCACCCCTCCCCTGATGTCAGTGTGCCGGGGGAAAGGGAAGAGGAGCTCCATGCAGGCTGCTTTCCCCCGGGCTGTGAGATTCGACAAAACAGGAAGTCCCACTTCCGGTTTCCCTTTTGCTGCGTTGACTGGCGTCAACTGGCATGCCATTTAATACAGCATGCCAGTTAATGAAGTGCCGATTAACGCAGCTTTTACTGTAACAATTTTTTGTATAAAAAAGGTCATCGCATAAGAGCAAATTTGCACATACAGAACCTGCATAAAATGAGGGAAACCTGCACTACATTCAACCAGGTTTATCTCAAACCAGTTTCAGCCATTTTCAAACTGGTTTATGTACACTGAACATCTGTTCTGTTACAGGTTTAAGCCAGTTTCTGATCACTTAAACTGGTTTATGTGTAATGTCTGTGCCTAGCCTAAAAATACAAGACTTCAGCTATTCTGTATTAATGCAACAGTGCTAATTTATTAGTATGAAAACAACAATTAGATTATTATTATTAATATATCACTTCTGTTTAGATATGTCAAATTTAACCTGTTCTTAACATGACCAACATATTATCTAAACATACTTACCAAAAAACTTGTTATTCTGGCACTGTACATGCACCATAAACTGCAATACTGCTTATAATAATTCATGCCTACTGTAGAGGATAACAGTAATACTATTTCTATGATTCCTGGAATGTACAAGGTTAAGACAATTTAATGTATTCTTACTGAGCTTAAAATAAACAAAATTAAGCTTTTGGATAGTGGGAGAAATAATCAATTGATATTCTCAAACCACGCTGGAATGAAATGACAGTAGTCTCTGTTTTTATTTTTTTGCTTCAGGAAAATTTCCTGATGCTCTATGAATATATTCCAGGGTACAGAGAATAGGCAACTTTTGAAAAATTTTAAACAGTTATTTAAGACTTGGGATTTTGACAGCAAGTGTTTTCAAGCACTACAAATATCCCTAGAACAACTGAAAAAAAAGAGAGAAAATCCTTCTCTCTGTGCCTAAGCTTTGCTAGAGAAAAAGAAAGAATGGAAAAACAAAACGAAAGATCCCAGCTGAAACTGCCACATCTGCAATTTTAGCTTGATTCTGAAGTCCTCACCCAAGCCAAGTTTTCACTGAGTTCAAGAATCCTGAAATATCTTTCTTGCTCTTTCAGTTTCTCATGTCCCAACAGCTGGAGCAGTGTATACTAATGAATGCCATCTTTTTCATATATACATGGTGTCTCTGTTCACATGGAGACCCAGCAACTGTGAGCATTTTTATCATTGAACAGGGAATAGTATAAATAAAAAATCATTTTTGATGCTGGAAATAACTTTACATTTCCTCTTTGGTTCCTGCACAGACATGTATACAAGCTATTTGCTGAGGTTACAAGACCTTAAGCCTACAGTGGTTGGCTTTTTTGTATCATCATATTATCTTCTTTTCTGGGGGCCTGTACAATCCTGTCATCCATGGAAGCTGGTCCATGTATATGGAACATCTGTCTTTCTTTGAAGGTCCCTGGGTTGTCATGCTTGAAGTGTGGCTACCTTTAGTCCCTAGTCTAAACACTACTTCTTCTAGCCCAGAGAAGCAAATGATGAAAAACTGAAAGCAGCACCATTAACTTTCATGAAGGAATCCAGTGAGAAACTATATTATGTGAGGGGATTGTAGCATGCATCTCCAAGGGACATGACCACAAAAATTACACTGCAGTGTCAACTATCACTCGTGTGAAGGAGTCTCCCTAGAGCTTGTTGTACTTTATCTGGCATTTACATGTACTGTATCTACTTAGCACTGGGGGGAAACAGCCCCTGGTCTTGGAATTGAGTATGAGGTGGTGGGGAAACAAGCATCTACTGCTGCTTTGGCCCTGGCCCTGGCCCTGACCCTGACCCTGACCCAGGGCTGGGGCCAGAGCCACACCTGCTGCTTGCCTGCCCGACCTTTGCCCCTATGTTACTTTAAGGGAGAAGCTGCATCAGGGATGTCTCCAGGTGGGGAAAACAGCACATTATAGGCTAGTCATCATGCCAAAAAGAAGACCCATGTTGGTGGCTGGAGAGTCACCTGACAGGAAGGTGCAGGGCTTTGGAGGCACACAAGGCCAGTGCCTGGGAATAGGCAGGCAGTCTGGCCCAGCAGGCATCAGGGAGAGGAGCTCCTGTGCAGGACAGCTGCAGAGAGGGACTGATTGGCAAACAAGCTCTCCCTGAGAGATGCAAGTAGAGAGCTAAGAGGGACTTAGAGCTAAGAGGGAAATTATTGGCCTAATATAGGGATGTTTTTCTTTTTGTTATACAGCCAGTGGGGTTACATTTTGGTTCTAGTTTATACCAGAGGACTGGGTGTGGCTGGTAGGGGGCGGAAAGGAGCCACAGGGGTGCCAAAGGGGGACACTAGTTTTTGAGCACATGCAACCTGAGGCCAAGAAGGCCAGGGCCTGAGCCAAGAGTGGGCAATGGGGGCAGCCTAAGGCCAAGAGGGCCAGAGCCTGAGCTCAGAGGGGGGCAAGGCAGGTAGCCAGGGGCTGTTGAGAGGCTGAGATTGAAAAGTCAGGCCAGAGCCAGTGGGCCTAGGCTACCAGTCTATAGCCAGAGTAGGCTAAGGTTACGAAGGTCGAAGCCTATACAAGGGAGTAACTGGTAACCGAGTGACATCTGTGAGGGATGGGTGTGGCTGTAGGGGTAGGAGGTGGCCATGAATAGCCCTCAAGGCAACTGGTGCCCTGGGGCATGGACAAAGCCAGGAGGGCTTCACTTTGTGCTTGAGGAACAGGACTAAGATCAGCTGGGTCTAGGAGAGACCTGCTGGCCTAAGAATAGATAAGGGCTCACTCTGGGACCCTGGAGCAGCCCTCTCTTTACAATCAAATAATTCCATCAAGGCATGGCGGGAGAGAGGAGAGGGAGGGTACCCAAGGAACTGGAGTGGGGCAGCAGCTGCATGGCCACCAGGGGGCATCATGGCTGCCCTGGGGCTCGGTTCTGTTACACCCACCCCTACACGGCCTCTGCCCTCCTGCCTGCCCATCCCCACTGTGCAGCCTCGGGCCCCCCACCTGGCCCTCCCCACTTACACTTCTTCTGGCACTGGCAGGCTCCATCTCCACTCCAGCCTGGGGCATGGAGCATGGCCCCAGCCTGACCCAGTAGCAGCTATGCTGCTGACACTGCTCTTGAGCTGGGCTGGGAGCATGCTTCATGCTCCAGGCTGGAGCAGGGATGGAGCCTGCTGGCGCTGGAGCAAGGCTAATGGAAAGGGGACGGTGGGGGGAGGTACAGACAAGGGAGCAGGGGCTGCAGGAGGGAGGTGGGGGACAGAAAGCCAGAAGCTGTGGGGAGGGGACAGAGGCAGCAGAGGCAAGCTGCTTCACCACCCCTACCTCGGCCAGCTTCCCTCACTGCCTTGCCCCCTAATGCCTGCCTCCCTGCCACTGCTTTCCCTGCTGCAGGGCTGGTGGTGTGGGAGCAGCAAATTTAAGATGACCCTCCAATAATTAGATTCTATACATGGAAACATTTATAATTAAAAACATTTTTCCCCATGTATAGAATCTAATTACTGTGGGGGTGGGAGGGGGTTCTTTTAAATTCAGCCCCATCTTGGATTCAGGTAAGCAGGGTATTTGCTCTTACCTGTACAACACAGAAGAAAGGTTGGAAGGAACTATAAGACTTTGTGAATCTTATTATTGAAGTTAGGTAGTGTTGTGGATGTCCTAGAGCAGCGGTCAGCAACTTTTTTGCAGCACATGCACGTCTGGGTGGATTGCAGGGGAACGGCTTGAATTGCACTGCTCCAGACCCCTCCCCCGCTGTGCTCCTGGAGGTGCACACGTAGCCACAGCTGCCACTGCCATGGAGTCTGGCTAGAGCTCTGGAGCCCAGTGCAGCTGCTTGCAGCCTCCTGGGCAGGTATTGCTAGCCACGGAGCCTGGGCTACTTGCAGCTGGGCTCACAGCCTCCTGGCCACCTGCTGCAAGCATCCTCGGCTATGTGGCTGGTGGCAGCTGCCCAGAGTCCAGGCCAGCTGTGGCATGCTAAGTGAAATGGCCTCAGTGAGCCATGCTCTAGCACACGTGCAAGGGGCTGCCAACCTTTTTGGCAGACATGACACAAATTAGCCATGCACCCTCCCCAATTCCCTTTCTTGGCCTGATCTGTTGCCCAGTTTTCTGCTCCCAGCGCTGTGCTCCCTGCCAAATTTGCTGCTTTGTTTTTTGCTTCCTGCCATCTCCCTGATCTGTCATGTACTACACACGCCATGCCACTTTTGGCACCCATGTCACAGGTTGGCCACTCCTGCCTTGGAGGGTAGGATTAGGATTCAGAATAAACCTTGATAAACTGGAACAAGGCCCAAAATTAGTCAAATGCGATTGTCCATACTGAGTTTCAAAGACTTGCGCTTGGGACAGAATAAGTGCATGCACAAATACAGACTAGGAAATGACTGGCTAGGTTGATAGGCAGACAAGGTTCCTTGAGTGAATTTGATATCTTTTAGTAGACCAACCCAAATAGTTGGAGAATAGTTATTAAGCAAGCTTTCAGGTTCAAAAACCCTTCGTCAGGCAAAGGAAGCTTCAGCAGTTGGTGTGTGCTCTTCCTGGATGGAATGAAAAGTAAAGAAGCCAGGGGCTAGTATCCAAGAGGTTGATGAAATGGAGTTCTGTCTTTGATAGATTTCCGGTGTGTGTTCATTGTTGTTTAGTCTCTCCTACATATTTTCCATCTGCGCACCAGAACGGACGCACACCGGAAATCTATCAAAGACAGAAATACCCAATTACCGGTGGGGGCACATTTCTCACAGGAGGGCCACTCTCTCTCCAATCTCTCAGTCCTGATCCTCAAGGGAAATTTACACAACACTTCCCAGAGACGAGCCTATGAACTCCATTTCATCAACCTCCTGGATACTAGAGATCATGGACTAAACATAGACATTGGATTTTTGATACATTAAAATCTGCCTGGCAACTGACTCCCCAGCCCAGCCCAGCCGCTGGCTTCTTTACTTTTCATTCCATCCAGGAAGAGCTCACACCAACTGCTGAAGCTTCCTTAGCCTGACGAAGGGTTTTTGAACCCGAAAGCTTGCTTAATAACTATTCTCCAACTATTTGGGTTGGTCTAATAAAAGATATCAAATTCACTCAAGGCATCTTGTCTGCCTATGTCCTTAGACCAACACGGCTACAACCTAAAACCCTGGCTAGGTTGAAGCATTGCAAAAAAAGACCTGGAGGTTAGAGTGACTGTAAGTTGAATATGAACCAACTGTGTGGTCTCTTTGCAAAATAAAAACAGCAAATAGGATCCTGGGATGTTATTCTCTTGCAAGTCAAAGAAAATGATTCTTGTATCCAACTTTGGTGAGGCCTCATCTGGAGTACTGTGTCCATTTTTAGGCCTTACATGTCAAGAAAAGTATGAACAATGAAGGTGTTTTAGAGCCTGGTTCTTCTGTCTGCCGTGGTTTGATTGTTTAGCCGAGGCCATGTGGTACTGCACATTCAGCTCTTTTCTGTGCCTGGGAGATCCTGGGATAAAAAAAACCCAGACACAAAAAAGTGGAGTGGTGCACGCAGGGGCAGTGCACGCTGCCCAAAGCTGAAGCCTGGCCGGCTGGAACCAGACTCCAGCTGCTGCCAGGCTCTGAGCAGCAGGATTGCTACTAGTGCAGCCCCAAGAGACCCCCAGGACCTCAGGTAAGGTTGCTGGGGCCAGCCCTGAGCTGGCCCCAGCCTCCCTTACCCCACCTGGGGTAAGTTGCCATGCACCAGAGGGCTCGTGGCACAGGCATTGTCCAGGGACAAGAAGCAGCAGCACAAGGTGTGCCGTTGCTTCTTGGCCCTGGGGAGACAAACGTCCATGCTCATGTGGACGTGGCCTGTAAATCCTTTTTTGGTATTGTTGTTGACTGTTACTTCCTTGCTTTTCTCATGTGCACAGCTATAGCAGCACCACTAAAAAGAACAAATAGATTGGTAATGGAATTGCACTTACGTGTATTTTGCTGAGTGACAGGCTGACTGAACACAGAGGAAAAGAAGGATGCTGATGCAGAACTTGGCTTACCTTGCTGCTAGTATATTGGCTTATTTGTCCTGTTCTATGAAAGTGTAATCCTATTATTTAGTGCTACGAAGTTATCCAATTCAGTTGCAAACCCAAAGAAACAAACTCAATGTGCAGTGAATAAATGGTATCTCTACAGCTTAAGAAACTCTTAACAGCCCAGCGTTAATTTGCTTGACTAGTAGGCAACAATAAAGAAAAAAGAGGAAAGAGAAATTTAGCTTCAGCCCATTTATCCACAGCTCAAATCGCAACACCTGACTGGAAGTCAGCAGATCAGTGCAAAAAAAACAAAACCACACATACATATATATATTATTAATAGAAGGGCCTAAACACCCCCCCCCTATAATATATATATATATACACACACACATAAACTATAAGGCACAGTCTACAAATATAATCAGCAGTTCTTAGACTACCTGGGTGCCCTCCAGGGCAGGGGCCCCACTCCCAAGGTACCACTACAGGAAAGGAGGTGGGGGGAAAGAAAAAGGAGAGGAAGACCCCAAAGACTCCTAAACTACCCCACTATCACCCAGGAGCGGCCCACATAGTGCCCCTTTGCAACCCTCAGGGGGTCCCTCCCTTGTGGGGTCCCTCTCTCCAGGGTAAGTTACTACTCCACAGTCCCAGAGGGTTGCCTCTTGTTCTCCAGGTAAAGCTCTGTTTCCCGCCAGATTTTCCGGCCGCCTAACTCTGCTGCCGCTGTCCTGGCTTAGGGACATGTGCACCACTGTGTGTAGTGGGCGCTTCACCTTGTGCTAGGAGTTACAGGGCTGGACAGCCTTGTGCAGCACTGGGGATGGGTCTGTTCCCAGACCCTCTGGGCAGTGTCATCTGCACTGAGGTGCTGCCCCGTGTCAGCAGCTGTAGACCTGAGCCACCTCAAGCAGCTCCCAGGGTCTCTCACCCTCTGTGCAGCACCTCCTGCACCGAGCTCCCAGCCTCGCTCTGGGGGTTGAGGACCTGAGCTGCCCCAGGGGCTCCAAAGATCCTGCTCCGTGTACCGGTCTGTGCACCGTGTCTCTGGCTGCATGCCAAAGGTTGCAGACCCGAGCCGCCTCACGCAGCTCCCAGGGTCTGGATGCCGTGCACCGTGCTGTGCACCGAGAGCCTAACCGCTGGAGCTGTCCCCCACTCTCTGCTGATGGAAGTCTTAAGGGGCTATTCCTGGGCTACTGCTTCACCCTGCTGAGCAGCTCTCCTCAGCTTTCTAAGCCCCGCTCTTCTCTCTTCTCTGTCCCTGATGCATCTGCCCCTCATGCTGGGCACACAGCTCCTTTTATATGCTACAGGGCTCTGCCCTTGAAGTCTTCCAGACCCAAGTATTGCAGTCTTCAATCAGGTCCGGGGCAGCTCTTTTCCCCTTCCCCTCAGGAAAGGGGCATGATGTTATTTCTCTTGCTGCCTCGTTATTGGTGGATGGGCTCCACCAATTAAAACAGCAGGATCTCAAGCCTGGGACTCAACCCAAACTCTGAAAGGTAAGCCTGCTACACATACACATATATACACACACACATATACAAATATACATACATACATACATACATACATATATATATACACACACACATACACACCCACACACCCCCATATGTGTGTGTGTGTGTGTGTGTGTGTGTGTGTGTGTGTGTGTATTTCTGTTTACACCAATCCCCTTTTCTAGTTTCAGCCATGAGCAGTGGGGGAAAACATTATTTGCGGGGGCTGAGCCCCACCTGACCCCCATCCTCCCTTCCGCAGGGCTGTTGCGGGCCCGGCACATGCTGGTGCTGTATGTGGCGGTGGAGGAGCGGCTGCATGCCGAGCAACGCTGGGCACTGTGGAATGCAGCGCTGTGGGGCTGCTGCTGCCGTGAAAAGTTTGTGGGGGCTACGCACCGATAACCCCGGCCTTCCTCCCCCTACAGTTTCAGCAGAACATTTTTATATAATGGACAGCCATAAAAAGCAAATGGGTTTCAGTGGAGCAGAATGCAGATGCCAGGAATTTTCTGTTGTACAGAAAGTTAAAAGTCCACTGGGAATTTGTAGGCTCATGAGTGTGAACCACCAAAAGAGAAAGTCTGTCTAGACCAGGGGTCATCAAGTGGCACAGGCAGTGTCTGTGTGTAGCACACGGTAGCCTGGGGAGGGGACAGTCAGCACAGCAGAAGACAGGATAGGAAGCAGGAAGAGCAGCAGATGGGGAAAGGAGCACAGGCAGGGAGCAGAACCCAGAACAGCTGATTGGGCAGGGGAAGAGGGAGGATTGTAGTAGAGCTTGGGGAGGATGTGGGGCTAATTTGTGGCATGCCTGCCAAAAATGTCGGCCCTCACTGGGCTAGACCACTGCTGTCCAACTTTTGAGTGGCTGGGGGCTGCAGAGCCTCTGCCACACACTGCACAGGCCACACTATGGGGGCAGGCAGTGGGAGCTGGAGGAGGAAGGGAGAGCCCAGAGACTCTGGCAGCAGTGGCAGGAAGAGCAGTGGGGGAAGCAGTGCCCAGACCAGGAGCCTGGGGGCTCCAGTTTAACCCCACATGTGGGCTGTCAGTTGGACAACCCTGATCTAGACAGTAACAGTAACACAGTTCACTTACAACTGGCAGCAAATAACTGACTCTTTTTGATAAAGCAGTAGTCTCTCAAAAGGGACACAACAGTATCTTCTCACTCTATCTGAGAGATTTCATTACTTGGACCTTCACAATGTCTTTCCCCTCGGGCAGTGGCAGGATGATCTTACAGCAAAGACTAAATGCTTCCTTTTGAGCTTCTGGCATCTGGTTCTTTGACTAGCATCGTGGCTTGCAGCTTTCTCCTCTGTCCATACAGCTGCTTTCAACTGCCTTGGAATCCTTCTGAGCCTTCTCCTCTAGCGTCTCTGACATCAGTCGTGCCACCAGTCTGCTGCTCTCACCTTCACAAGAGAAGCACGCGATGTATCAGGGATAGTGCCCCAGCTGGTTGGACCGATGGTGCAACAGCCAAGCCACATGGCTGACCGAGTTTTTTTAGCCCTGTTGCACACCACTTGTGATAAGAACTCATGTGAGACTTGTTCTAGGGACTCCAAAAAAGAAGAGAAGGAACTGTGATATAATGCGGGTTTTATAATCAAGCCTTTAAAGCACCAAGGAAAAGCTAGGAATCACCATGGCAACTTCCCTATAGCATGCTTTTATACTTTTGAGTAGATGAATTCTTGAATAAGAAGATAATTAGTGAAAGTAACAATCTGATAGAAGTGGAATTAGAGCCTGGAAAGATCGGACTTGTACTTTAATTTATTTGCCTTTGCTTTACATGGCAAGGCCCTTTTCAAATGACCTGTTTGAAGATTTGGCAATAGACATAACTCCAGATCACCAAATACCGAAGTAGCCATGGGTGTGCACTGGAATACTGTATTTTGTGCAGACAGAAGGAATCTAAAGTGTATGCTTTTGATTCATAGTACTAATTAATTTCTTGTGTCCAGAAATTGAGTTCAGCTGTGGTTACCTCCATATAAATAAAATAATAAAGCAGAAGTAGAATGAGTTCAGAAGCTTACTAGGATAAAGGCTAGAAGATTATTTATCTTGAAGAAGAAAAGAGTAGTGAGGATATGATAAAAATAATACAGAAAAAGACGAGCACTTCTGTTGTACCTTTTCTCACAATACACAACAAGAGGACCTTCAGTGGCATAGAAGACAGCATATTTAAGCAGGTGGGAGAAAATAATGTTTTATGTAGCAGCATTAAAAATGGACCCACCTGAAGGAATAGAAAGGGCTGCCTTGCAGAGGGACAGAGCGCAAAGAGACGGAGTTTGTCCCAGGAGGTACACCGTTTGCCCCAAGGGTGAGTGAAACTGTTTTGGAGGTAGCCCTCTTGGAAGTGGAAAGGGTGATGTAACCCTAGCAGGGGCTAGTAAAAGCCCGGAAGAGTCCTGGCCTGGGATTGGCCGAGAGGCTTGGTTAAAAGAGAGGAGCAGTTTTCCCAGGGAGAACAAAGGAGAGAGAGGGGTGAGAGACAGGCTGGAGACCAGGAAAAGGATCTCCCCAGGGCCGTCCCTCTGAGAGCCCCTGGCAGCACCCTGCAGAAGTAGCAGCAGAGTGTGCTGCGCTGTGTCTGTTCTCCCTCCCTTCCCCTGGGAGCCCTGCCGGGGCAGGACGAGGGAGGAGCTGCCTGTGAGGAGACTCTGAGCCTGGGAAGACCCTCCTACAAGCCCCAGTGCGGCTGGGTGAGCACAGCAGGGGAGGGGATGCAGGGCCAGGGGGAGACTGCTGGAGACTGCCCTGTTTTTTCCCCTGTGAGTGAGAAGGCCCTGGGGAGGGGCAGGCTCAGGGTGCTGGAGGGAGCGCTAAGCTAGAGGGGCAGGGACTGCTCCAGCCACCAGAAGCCCCAGGGTAGGCAGGGCCTGCATTTGCTGGGTGCTGTGAGACTGTGCTGTTACAACCTACAGCCCAGACACTGGTCCCTGCTGAGCCAGGGAAGGGAGGGAAGGGGTCTGGGCAGGAGTCAGTTCTTGCAGGGACTGCAGGGGAGGAGCCACTGCCTGCTGCACAGAGACCCCTGGAGCTCGTGGGAGGGACGCCAGCACCAGGGACTGCCCACAGATCCTGTGCCAGGAACACAGATGCAGGCAACAATAGTATGCCCTGCCAGGGGCTGGGCACACCGGGTCTTACAAGTTACACTGTAAATAAGTTCTTGATGGTTTATTAGTTGGAGTGTCAATGTATTTATTTATTGGTTCCTTATTTATTGTGGCTGATTTGTATCCCTCCCCCTAGTGTAATGTGTATCCAAGAAGCATTAACCCTTAAGCCACCATCACCAAGTCATGCAGTGTAACATTTGTTCTATTGCATTGGCTATATGTTACCTTGTAAATAATTAAATTCTGTAAATAGTTTTAATGGTCTGCAAGGTTTTTTGATTGTAAGGGGTGCTCAGGGACCTTGCAGCAGCTACCCAGGGAGCTGGACGGGGCCACTGGCTACTGGGTACCCCAGGATCCCACTATTCAGGTGAAGGGGTGGGTAGTGTCGCGCCCAGGGTTACATTTATATAACACACTGTTAGCATGTGAAATTCATTGCCACGAGGCAATGTGAGGCCAGGAATGGGGCAGGATTCAAAGAGTAATTGGATATTTATGTGGATAATGAGACCTTTCTATTAAATTAGTAACAAGACACTTATAAGTGGACACACCTCTACCCTATGTTCGCATAGTCCTCTGAAGCAAAAAGTACTGTCCTTTGTCAAACATTATATTGTAGAATAAATAGCCTGCAATGTGTTCGTTAGTCTCAAATTCTTCACGTAAGAAAAGTATACAAAATAGTAGGGAGCTATAGCCTAATTTTGTCTGCTTTGAAGGCACCCTACTAAGCATGCAAAAACCTGTCAACCTGTTTTACAAGGTGGTAAGCAATGAATAAATAATGAAAGACCGGAAGATAGAGAATTCAGGAATAGACACTGGCTCTGAGGAGGACTCTGTTTTTCTGAGGAGTAACAGAAAAACTAACTGTGGCAAAAATCAAGTCTAGTTAATAATGAAACCATTCCAAAACGGTTCGTTACAGATCTATCCAATCCTGCGGAAACAGGGACTGGTTAGTTTTCTTTAACCTTTGTTTCAAGATTCAGCTGCATGACAATAAGTTACCATAATAAGACACCACGTATTAAGACACAAAATCTGATAGAAGTATATAGGGTTAAAAAAAGTGTGTGATATAGTATAATGTCATTCACTCAGTTTCAGGAGCACTTGATTTGAGCAGTAAATAAAGTTAAAAAGAAAATTCACCGCCACTAAAGAAAAATACTGCTTTGCAATTAGGTTTTTCATTTTAAGGCCAGCATGAAAAATCCCACGGCTACCACTCTTGTAATGCCCTGAACATGAAAGGCTTGTAAGGATATGAGCCCCAAGGAGACACTAAGTGGAATTGGGCAGTTTTGAGGTTTCCTTTCCCATTTGTAAAACTGAAGGAATTTGTAAATATATTTTTCCAGCGGACAGAGCAACTTAAGTAACTCAGCAAAAAATAAAACTTATGAAAAGGTGAATAAAAACAGAGCAATATTGTAGCTGCTGAGTTAAAACAGCAGCATTCTGATGGACATATTCTGTTAGTGTACTGGAGTTACAAGATACAGCAATATCTGCTGTGAAATCAGTAGCAAAGAACTTTCTAAGGTTAGAAATTGACATCCAGCTAGTTATCAGGTATGTAGTCTTTGTAGTGCTTTTACTATATAAGAGTATAAATACTATATACTGTATAGATAGCTCTGGTACATAAATCATCTGGCTTTATTAACAACTGCATTTGTTCAGAGGTTATGCAATCACCACTTCATAATTTGGTACACAAACAGCTGTATCATTTTATTAAATAGTTGCTTAACTCCTTACAAGTATACCCTTGGCTACAGCTTGTAGCACATCTGCTTCTTTGGTGCAGCAGTAAACAGATGGATCAGAGACTTTGGGTGGAAACAGATGTCGCCTTTCATTGCCTTTGTGCCACCACAAACATTATTGTGGCAGCACAGAGGTTAAGCAAACAGCTGTCCATGCCCCTTGCCACATCACAACACAAATTTGTGGCCACAAAGATGGTATTCATTTGTGCTGCTATTTAGCGCAGGAGATCCTGGGCAATGTAGAGCTACCTGCACTCTCCAGCTACTCTGGGCAGGTACTCAGGAGTCGAGGGGGGCTTATTCCTGTAGATCCTGGGAATTTCCATGAAGGATAAGGCCCCTGAAACCCTAGGGCTAGGGACAGAAATTACACATAAACCGGTATAAGTGATCAGAAACCGGTTCAAATCTGTAACACACCAGAAGTTCAGGGCACATAAACCACTTTCAAAATGGCCAAAATTGGTTTTAAATAAACCTGGATGGAGGTAGTAGCAGACTTAACTGATTTAAGTTAAATTGGTTTGTTGAACTTCTGTGCCAGATCCCCTCCAGATTCAAGTGAACTCACAGTCCTTCAGCATCCTAGGATGCTTTGCGCCTTCCTCCCAAATCCCCTCTCACAGGGTGGGCAGGCTAGCCTTGGTCCAAGCTGTCTGCTCCAGCAGAGCAGAGAGGGATGCTAGAGCACCCCCTGGCTTCTGACCTGGGCTATTGCAGGCATGTGACTGCATTTCTGGAATCAAAAGTGAATGTCTGTTCACTTGCTGTTCAATCTACACAGTTTAGACTAACCTGCAAAGATGGAATCAATTCAGCCTTGGACTTTTTGACTGTCCGTACTTAGCCTAGAAGTGCCTACCTGACTTTCCCTTCTTAGAGACACACCCCAGGGATGTGTCCCAGCACAGCTGACCAGCTTCATTTGCTGACATCTATTTCTACCCCTAACTTCCTTTTATTGCTGGTAGTAGTAACAGAGAGGAGGGATGTAGAACCTCTCCATCCTGTCCAAATACCATTTCTATGAGTTGTTTCATGCCAGGTGACTCTGTGTAATTCTCATTTTCTTAATGTCCTTTCTCCCTTTTATTTATATTTGTGACTGCAAAATCACACTTGGGTGGCTTGCAGGTGGCTGCAAAATCCTGCTAGTTCTATAAATAATGGAAGACACTTGGTGTATGAGTAAAAGACTATGCAAGAGAAAAAGGCAAAAGGCAATGCAGACACAGGCAAGTACATCATCTTCCCTTTCCCTATTCAATGACCTTTCTGGAAAGGTCATCTTTGCTTATGGTGTATCTGGTTAATTTTTCCTAGATGACGGGGAGAAAAAAAAAATCCTTTGCTTTTTATACTTTCTAAAAATAGTCTGTAGATACTATATGTTACACACATTTGAAGGGATCAAATTACAATTATAACCTAAGTTTAGTTTTAAAAGACTTTTTAGGACTCATAATTTAATACAGACTATCTGCTTGGTGTCATATGAAAAATTGGAAATGTTTAGTATTTTCAATGTACTCAATGTAGTATTAATTAAGAAACAGAATTTTAACAGAAGGACTCCTTTCAGTAACAGAAGCATAATGAATTTGTATATAACAACTCCCACCAGATTATTTGGTGACTTTAGGCAGCTACAGTGATTATATAAAAATTTGTAAGGATTAATTTGCAAGATGCAAGTTGTTACCAGCTGTTATTAAATCTCTTTGGATGTGTTTACGTGTGCAATTAATGCGACTGAATATACTTTGCTTCAATTTGCGCTGAAGCAAACTAATCCTAACGGAACCGTCCACACATGCATTTAAGTGCAGTAATTTACTGTACTGCCGGATACCACTTTTATCTGATGGGACTATTTGGCAGAGCAGCAAAGTAGTGTACTGTGCCCTAATTGCCACGCACATGTAGACGGTGATGTTATACTGCACAGCAAATTAGTCTGCTGTGCTGTAGAGTCTTGTGTAGATGTGTCCTTCTGTGCTTATTCGCCTCCAGGAGATGGTGTGAAGAGGTTAAGTACGGTCATTGTGATTATGACCACTTTAGAATTCTCAGAGGTGGTTTTCAAGGAGTAATTTAGCAGTCATTTAGGTGAGTTAATGATGGCAATTTAAAGTTTAAATTTCTTCACTTACTAGTAAAGAGCTTTTTGGTGATACTTTGTAGTCTCCTGTACCATGAGGCAACCCAAAGTAGATCTCTGCCTTGATGTGGAGACAAACTGAAGAGAAGTGGGGCCTGGTCCAGGGGTTGGGCTTCGTTTCCATGCCTCTACCACACTGGAGATCTAATCGTATTTAAATTTGAAAGATTGGATTTTCCAATTGTCTTTTCATTGTTTTAAGTTCTTTTTACCTTTCATGTTTTGCCCTTTTCACTGCTGTGATAATAACAATGCAACTCTTGCACAGTGCCGTGTGCAAAAATCAAGCCCCGCCCCCCCTTCCACCCCGTGTATAGTCGCCGATTTTCACCTTACATGATTTTCACCTTATGCGCCGACTTCAAAACCTAACCCCCGTGTAAGATGCGATTCTACTGTTACTTTCTTACTCTCTCACACAGCAGCCATGAGGCTGTAAGTGCTGTAGGTGAAACTAAAAAATAGGTTTATATTTTATAATAAAATTGTAATGAAAACTGTCGCATAATCATATCCAAACTATAATTAAACAACTGAATACAAACAAAGAGACTAAGGTTCTGACTTTCTTATGCCATAAGAGGACTTAGAGCAGGTCTACTCAAAATAAGCTTGAACCGGTTTAGCTATTTCAATGCATGATCTGATTTTCACAATAATACCGCCCAAAGCCATTTTACCTGAAATCTGTTTGTTAGATCTTGCCAATGGACAGAATTTATGCCATTAATACCATTTTAAGTATGCAGCTTTGAAACTATAGTTAAAGCAGTACAGCCTGTTAGTGTGGATGTATTTACACCATACCATATGCTATATACAGCTTATCTAGTCATATAACTTATCCTGTTACAGCATGGTATGCATCAGGAAAGCATTGCCAGTATGGCTATATGCTGACAACAGATGAGCAAAGTGTTTCTGGGAAGGTCAAAACTATATTGTCCTAGCTGCACTTCG
Source organism: Alligator sinensis (assembly GCF_000455745.1). Lineage (NCBI taxonomy): Eukaryota > Metazoa > Chordata > Crocodylia > Alligatoridae > Alligator > Alligator sinensis. The sequence goes on along the minus strand of NW_005842182.1, from coordinate 877,161 downwards.
TACTTGTATGGAAAATCATTTTTTGTGAACGAACCAACAGATACTGTTTTGCTGGTGCAACTGTGTCTACATTAAAGGCTTCTTCTAAGAACTAAGAACTATATTGGAGAAATGTAATTAGCAGTATTAGTCTGAAGTTGAGTAGAAGGCAGGGTAGATTTGCATCTCATAGGCTAACCAAAGCATGTGTGTGGTGGGGGCAGGGTATAATTGCATACACACATACTATATAAAATATAGAATGAACTCTTGTGAACTGAAGCTCACTTCATCAGTTTACAAAAGCTTGTGCTTCATATCCCTAACATACACATCCCTTCTACCAGAAGTCAGTGGTGTGGCCCTGACATATGGAATAAGCTATGCTAGTATAAAGCACATTATAACCACGTAATCTTGTGCTTTAATTATTTTTGTTAAAAAAAAACATAATATTCCTAACCAACATATGTAAATGGCTACAAAGCCTGTGTGTAAACCAAGCCTTAAGGCTTTTCTGCATCTGGAGTTGTTTTGAACAAGGAGTTAATTGGAAGCACTTATTCTAGAGTAAAACATGCACACATGGAATTATTTAGGAAGAGCTCCATATGCAGGCATGTCCTCTTTGACAGCAGCTACTTATATTCTGAAATACAGAGTGTCCACATACCACCCTTCACCAAATAAATAAGTCTGAAGTCACACGTTCTATTACCTTGGTACATGGTTGCAAGTCAACCAACACTCAGCCAAAACAAATGACT
>NW_005842182.1:867895-876384 GCF_000455745.1 Alligator sinensis | reverse complement strand
GAAAGAAGCTTAATTTGTATCCTCTCAGTTCAGTCTTTCTGTTCAATGCACATTGTGGTGCTTTACAACTTGGATATGATTGATTTAATTAAATCACAGTATGATGACCGGGGAGAAGTGATCATATCCCCATTGTTTTGGTAATGGCATTTCTAGAATGCCCTTATAATTTCTTATCCACATATATTATCCTAGCTAATGCAGGATTTTTCAGTTTTAAAGAACTAAATTAAATTAGTATTTCACCCAAAGGTGTCTGCATGATGCACATGCACGCTTATGTACAAAGTCACATATTGGCTCTAAGTTTTAAATGTTTTTTGTCCCAGCAACAAAGAATCCCATAGAATAGTTAGAACCAGATCTCACACACCAGACTTTTAATGTCATAGTAATGTTCCATGTGATCTGCTCTGATCCCACCAACTAGGAAAAACATCTTGAAGACGTGGAACAGGGATTCTTACTATTACAATGCAATCCCAAAACTGTAGCTACTGAAATCACCAAACCAGATTCAGACCACCCTTCGACTTGCTACAATACCAACCCTGAGACACAGACAATGGAATTCCTCTGGTTGTCACCTACAGCCCCCAGCTTGAACACATCATTAATAACCTAGTCATCCTTTTCAAGGAGGGGTTGTGTCTCAAAGTATCCTGATGTAGAGACAGCCCCTCAACCCAAGTGCCATCTCTCAAATCTAAGTCCCATCCTCACTGACGTACCAGGTCTTGCAATAGACCCAAATGCCTGCTGTGCCCCATCACCATAGACCACATCATCACTGGACTGAATAACAAGGAGTGTAATATTCAAGGTTAATTCACCTGCAACTCTACCAGGCTAAGTACAGACAGTCAAAAAGCCTGCAGATGAATCGATTCAGTCTTTGCAGATGAGTCTAAACTGCAGAGATTAAACTGAGAAGCAAGTGAACAGACATTCACTTTTAATGCAGGAAGTGCAGCCACATGCCTGCAGTGGCTTAGGCCAGAAGCTGGGGGGTGCTACAGCTTGCCTCCCAGCCTGCCAGCCACTGCCAAGGGGAAGAGACTGAAGCTCCCAGGCTATTCTCCCCTCCCTGCTTGAGTAGAAGAGGCATGCCCAGGCCCCAGCCCTGGAGCTGAGGCCTGGAGGAGGGGTGCTTTAAACCTACTGTGGCCCACGTGAGACCCCAGCCCAGGTCTGGCTGGGTGGGGTCGGGGGACAACACCTGCCAGACTTCTATCTCCCACACTGCTCCCCGCTCAAGGGAGAGGGCAGCCCCTGCCAGGCTGAGGAGAAGGTGGGTGGGGAAACAGGCGGTGGCATTGAATTCATAAAAGCTTGAATAAGAATAATGCTTTCTCTGAAGCACACAAAGAACAACAAAAATCTTCGCCTAAGCTAAGTTATGGTGCAGTAAAACACAGTGAGAGCACATATACCTTAGTTTAACTTAAAATGAAATGTAAGAAACCAAAAAGACAAGAGAAAGTCTTGCATAAGTCTTATGTAATTCTGAAGGCAGTGTCGCCTTAAGCCAGGTATTAGAATCATAGAATAGAATCACAGAATCATAGGGCTGGAAGGGACCCCAAAGGATCATTGGGTCCAGCCCCCTGCATGAGCAGGAAAGAGATCTGGGGTAAGATGCCCCCAGCCAGGTGACCATCCAGTCTTCTCTTGAAGAGCTCTAGGGTAGATGATTGCAGTACCTCTGGGGGGAGCTTGTTCCATAGTCTGGAAACCATAGTTGTAGAAAAGTTTTTCCTAATGTTCAGCCTGAAACTATCTTCCAGGAGCTTGTGGCTATTGTTTCTAATTTTCCCCCAAGGTGCCCTGGTGAACAGTTGTTCACTGAGCCCCCTGATGTACGCCTCTGATATAGCGGTGAGCCACAATTAGGCCCCCTCTCAGCCTTCTTCTCTTTAGGCTGAGGATTCCGAGATCCCTCAGCCTCTCCTCATATGGCTTGCTATGCAAGTCCCTGATCATGCGGTTGGCCTTTCTCTGGACCCTCTCAAACTTTAGCACGTCCTTGTTGAAGTGTGGCACCAAGAACTGGATGCAATACTCCAGCTGCAGCCGCATCAATGTTGAGTAAAGTGGGTGAATCACTTCTTTAGATTTACTGGAGATGCATCGATTGATGCATGCCAGAGTTTTATTGGCCCTAGCAGCTACTGTGTCATATTGCTGGCTCATATTCATGCTGGGATCTATTGTTACCCCCAGATCCCTTTCATCTGTAGTGCTGGTCAGGTTAGCAATGCCCAGCCGTTAGGTATGCTGGGGTTTTTTCCTTCCCAGATGTAGCACTTTACATTTCTCTACGTTGAACCTCATCTGGTTATGTTCTGCCCAACATGCCAGCCTGTCTAGGTCTGTTTGTATCTGCAGCCTATCTGCGGGTGTGTGCACACAACCCCATATCTTGGTGTCGTTCGTGAACTTGGCCAATGGACTTTTCATCCCATCCCCTCATCCAGGTCGTTGATGAAGATATTGAACGGCACTGGGCTAAGTACCCACCCCTGGGGTATGCCACTGCCCACATCTCACCAGGACCACACCAATCCATTCATTTGGACTCTCTGTGTCCTACCCCATAACCAGTTTCGCACCCACTTGACGGTCCCACAGATGAGCCCGCTATCCTCCAGTTTTCTGATCAGTACCTCGTGGGATACCAGGTCAAAGGCTTTCTGGAAGTCGAGGTATATGATGTCAATTGCTTTTCTCTTGTCCAGGTGACAAGTCACCTGATCATAGAAAGAAATGAGGTTAGTTAGACAAGACCTGCCCACGACAAAGCCATGCTGGCTATCATTCAGTATCATACCTTCTGCAAGTTTGTCACATATAGCCTCTTTGATGAATGTTTCTAATATTTTCCCTGGAATACAAGTTAAGCTAAATGGCCTGTAGTTCCCTGGGTCTTCACGCTTCCCCTTCTCAAAGATGGGCACAACACTGGCCCTCTTCCAGTCCTCTGGGATTTCTCCAGAGGCTCATGATTTTTGAAAGACCTTTGCCAGGGGCTCTGCGATTACTTCAGCCAATGCTTGCAGCACTCTTGGGTGGAGTTCATCTGGTCCCGCTGATTTATATACGTCTAATTTCTTTGATTGATCATACACCAGTTCAATGGGAATGGTGGGAACGATGTCAATCCCGCCCTGCTTGTTCTGTGCCCTACCTGGTGTGTTGTTCCCCTTGGTCTTGTGAAAGACCGAGGCAAAGTAGTCATTTAGGAGTTCCATTTTTTCCTGAGTGGTAGTGACCAGGTCTCCTGAGACACCGAGCAGCAGCCCCACACTCCCATTAGTTTTCCTTTTACTTCTATGTGGCTAAAGAAGGACTTCTTGTTGTCCTTGATTCTTGTAGCTTTAGTTCGGTTTCTGCCTTAGCTTGCCTAATCTGTTTTCTACAAGTGCGGGCCATTGTTAAGTAGTCTTCCTTAGAGGCTGTCCCAAGCTTCTATTATTTGTACACCTCTTTCTTTTTCTGTAGGAGGGCTGCAACTTCCCTGCTTAGCCAGTAGGGTTTTTTGACCCTTCTGCTACTTTTTCTCCTAAGGGAATGGATTCAGCAAGTCCTTCTTGGGGAATCAGCAGGTGGCTTTAGGTGTTGGAGTGGAGATCCCACAGGCCTTATCTCTACCTGGGTTTTTATAGGCGCACTTGCCCCCCTTCTTCCCCTTGCGTGCCTTGACATTAGTATGCTTGTCACCTATAGCACCTTCGGCAGCACTCTCATGCAGTCAGTGTCTTTTGTCTCTGCTTAGGTATTCCAGTCTCCTACCTTTTACAGGTTCTACTTTATAATGTAAATATACTTCTCTACTTCCTTTGGTCACACAAGTCCAAGCAGTCTGGGACCCTCTCCTGTTGGCCAGCACACTGAGCTGGGGAAGGGGGGATTAAAGCCCCGCCCAGACCCCAGCTGGGGTTAGCCTGGGGGGGGCCATTGCCTCCCCAGACCTGCCTCCACCCTCACCACTCCAGCGGCGAAAAGTCTGGCAGGGGCTGCCCCCCTCCCACCAGGCAGACCCAGCTATGGTCCCCAGCTAGTTTCCTACTCCCGGCTCCTTGTCAGCCAGCCCTCACTGCTCCAACTAGGGAGTAGAGGGGCGGGGCCAACCCTGCTGTCTGGAGCAGATAGCACAACCCAGCCCAGGGCTGCATAGCATCCTGGGAAGCTGTGGGACTGTGGTTTAACTTAAACTAAGAAGGGGTCTGGGACAGAAATTTCATAAACCAGTTTGACCTAAATCATTTAAGTCTGATACTACATTCAACCAGGTTTATCTTAAATCAGTTTCAGCCTCTTAAAAACTGGTTTATGTGCACTGGACTTTTGTTCTGTTACAGGGTTAAACCAGTTTCTGATCACTAAAACCAGTTGATGTGTAACTTCTGTTCCTGGCCCCAATGTCATATATACCATCACCTGTTTACAGTGCCCCTCTGCTGTCTACACTGAGTGATCTCTATGTGCATGAAGGAATGAACACTGATCTGACATCAGCTGCAGAAAAACAGAGGTTTCTGGCAGAACACTTTAACCTCCCTGGATACTCCACTGCTGACCTCAGGATTCCTGTTCTCAGGCAACAGAATTCTAAAAACCAGTCTGAACAGGAAATTGTAGAACAAGAAATCATCCATAGACTGGATTGTGTTAAGCATGGGTTAAACAGGGGCTATGGATTGTTATCCCATTACCTGGATTAGTTTGTGACCCCTTTTTCCCCCATAGGTTCTCTTATTATTTGCTGCCCTCTTCTCCCCTCCTCTCTTCACCACCTTTTGTGTTCAAATCACTCACCTCACTTCATCAGATGCTGTGAGAGGACAAGCATACAATGTATAAAATAAGATGGAGTTCACGAAAGCTTGTGCTATCTCATTTAGTTAAAACATTGCTAATACTCCCTGGGCTTAAGACTCCAGATTCTATGATGTATGGCCTCACCAGCAATAGAAATGCAAATGGTTCTGATCCCATTTACTTTGCTTCCCTGTGCTCTTAACCTTGCAGGAGATGACACGTTTGTTGGAAACATCTGAAAGTCATTTTGTCTTCTTGTGAAAATGGGATCAAGCTATGTATGAAGTGCTTCTTTTCCTTAACCATTATACAGCCATGTCTGTTAGCAGTGCTATAGAACACATGGGGAATATGGTAGAAACAACTTGGTACTGAGAGCATATTTCAATTTTGTTGGACAGTTAATGTACAGTATTTTGGGCAGTTTCCTAAACACAACAATTATTGCAGTATAGACAGGAGCTGTCACAAACTGTTGAATTGGGGAAGATAGCTGAAACTGTGCAATCTAAATTTTTCTGTGTTCATAAGTATGAAGTGCATATCAGCTGCTTGCACTAATTACAGTTATTTATTTAATTGTGTTTAAAAAACACCCAATTTAAACTGCAAACTCTTCAGGACAGGAGATCTGTCTCTTTGACAAACACCACACACCTCTATGATGCTATATAAGTACTATAATAGTTATTGTCCAGGGGAAGATTCCCCTCCATTCTTGCTTCTAAGTTTGCTATTTGGAAGTGCTTAATTCAAAACTTGTTTTCTTAGAGTTGTTTAAAGTTATGAATATTCATTGTAATTTACAGTACTGTAGTACTGTATTTTTTTTTATTAAAAAAGTAGAGAAAAAGCCACAGGTTTTTTGTTCAGTAAAATGGTGTTTGTATCCAGTAGTTTAAGCTAGAAGGCTTACTTGGTAAAGAAAGGGATTTTTACTATCCCTGGCACAAACACAACCACAATGCTTTTTGCTGCCTGTAAACAAATAAACCAAACAAAAGATGCATACCCTGCCAACAGGATTTCCACTGAAACTAGTCAAAATACAGCAAAGCTCTAATTGACCCTATTGCAACCAAATAAACTGTTAAAAATGTGTGTATTTAAACAAGTATAAATGCTATATGTTACTTGCACATACATTAACTGTTCTACTGTGAACTGCTATTTCAGTTTTACAGCAGAGATATATACTGGAGGAGATGCTACTAGTAGCATTTAGGAAGGAAAACAACAGCAGGCAGGATGTCTATCAGGAGATAAAATCAATTAGAAAAAGCTGCAACTTATCGACTGTCAAAGACACTAATGTTGTCTGATAGTTCAAAACTTTAGTTCGTAGTCAAAAAGCCTGGGCAGTGCAACCGAAGAAGTAAATATGCAACTGCTCAGTGTCATTGTTTGTTCTTTACAATAGATCATCTGATGTTATAGTGCTTGTATTGTATTGCTGAGAAACATTATATGATGGCATTATGTAAGACCGGTTGGACGATTTTTAGATTGTATGACTGTTGTCCTTGCAGGGCACTAACAAAATGCAGATACCTCATGAGTGTATTCCACTGAGCAAAAATTTTAAAATTAATGCAGAATACTACTTTTAATTAAACCAGTACAATTTGAAAACTTTCCTGTAAGGTTTGCTTTATCCTACTTAAAGGACTACATGCTTTTCCTTTTCCAAAGAGGGACAGTTAATATGGAACAGATTTACTATGTATCACCCGGCCAAAGATGAAAAGGTCTAAGCGAAACAGGGAACACAACAGTTCAAGATCCCAGAGAAAAAGACTTACAGTTTACTGAGAAGCACCAGAACCAATCCTTGGGTTTCCAAGCTGAATCACACACTATTGTAAAAACTGGCATTCAGAATTGTTATTGTTAGGATTATTTATTCATCTTTCCAACTATGTTCTTGCACCTTTTTCTGAACCATCTGGTAATGGCTAGTCAGATGGGATACAGGCCTATTTGGACCACTGATCTAAGCATCAATTCCTGTGTGTGTGAAAAAAGGCTTAATAAAACAATGCAAGTCCTAGGTATACCCCACACACCAGGCTGGAGGATCTCACATTCTGCTGCAGTTCATGATTTGGTTGCCTGGAATCAGCAGTGCTGCAGATTAGAAATAGCAACAGGCTGTACTGCTGCAGATCCTTATCCAGAGCAGTGAATAGAGCACTAGAGAAAAAGGCAAAAAACTGAGGCCAACTCTCACCAAGCCCAGCCCATAAACCAGGGTGCTATGAAGAGCAAGTAACACCCAGAGAGGTGTGACTACTGACATAGTCAATGTGACATAGGCAAAAGCAATGTTGCAAGGATGAGGAAGAGAAATGAAAACATTTCCTCAAATGATCAGCAACCATAACAGCCATCTCATCCGAAAGGGATGAGGAAGCCCCTTTCCTGCAGTCTAATCTTAGGAAAGAGATGGCAATTTACTGTGCTGCAGCCTGCCACCAGGTCAGGAATGGACAGCAACCACCAAAGCACCTTGAGGAGCAAATCCCCAGCACAGTACACGGCGATTTACCACGGCTAGGTCACATGTGGCTCGGACCTGAGAAGTCTGCCTTCTGCAAAACGTGGTAGCACCTGCACAGCTTGCCATGCCCATGGGGTCTGAACTGAATGGAGGCAAATTGTAAAACACCCCTCCCACCCCCCAAACTCATTTCCTTGGGTGGCAGCTGTAGGATCTCTTCCACAAACCGCTGCAGAGAAGGCAGGTGAAGGACCCCACCACCTCTGATCTTGAGGCTTCCTAGGCCTCCCGGAGCTAGGAGTCAGGCTCCCCCTCCTGGCACAGCTGGGTCGGGGCTCCCCTCTCGCCTGACGTATCACCAGCAGCAGGCTGGAGCCCAAGAGAAGAGCAGACAGCCGGTCAAGCTCTCTCCTCCCGGCCCCTCACTCAGTCCTACGTGCTTCCCCGGGGTTCCCGGACAGCAGTTTACTGTAATTCCCCCCACCCCGGTGCTGAGGACACGCTCCGCAGGCACGGAAAAGTTGCAGGAATAAATCCAGCCTCCAGCTACATGCCGATCCTTCCCTCCCCCAGGAGCAAAACCTCTTCTGCTCCTTTCCCCGCTGTCACTAATGCGGGTCCCCCCGAGATCCGGAGCTATCTCCCCGTATGGCTCCGCCGGAGGTTGCCGCGCAGCCTTTCACCTTCATCCGCATAGAGAAGGCAGAAGAAACTGAAGCGAAGCCCTGGAAAATGCTTACGAGAGAGAGGTGGCTCCGCTGCGGCTGTTGCCGTCCTCCTCAGTCAGTGCTCTCCCTGTAGCACGCTCGGGCCAGCCGCAGGCGATCTCAGCTGCGTTCGATGGTGGAACGCTCAGCTGTCGAGACGTTCGATCGTGGAACGTTGAGGTACAGCAACGTTCCAAAGAAGAAACTGAAGCGAAGCCCTGGAAAATGCTTACGAGAGAGAGGTGGCTCCGCTGCGGCTGTTGCCGTCCTCCTCAGTCAGTGCTCTCCCTGTAGCACGCTCGGGCCAGCCGCAGGCGATCTCAGCTGCGTTCGATGGTGGAACGCTCAGCTGTCGAGACGTTCGATCGTGGAACGTTGAGGTACAGCAACGTTCCAAGAGCCGCTGCCGAAGACAGCCGCACCGGCTCGCCCCCCCTCCGCTGAGCCGCCCCCCGAGCACC
>NW_005842182.1:834088-867843 GCF_000455745.1 Alligator sinensis | reverse complement strand
GCCGAAGACAGCCGCACCGGCTCGCTCTCACTCAGCTGAGCAGCCCCCGGAGCACTCCAGACTTCAGCATACAAAAGTAGGTCAGAGCTGCACTGAGCATGCTCGACCTAGAGCCAGGCTGCTGTGAAAACGCGTTGAGTTGCCCGGCTTCTTCTCTTCCACCTTCCTCGTGAAGGTTACAGAACAGAGTATCAAGCGATTAGGGGATCGCATCTTCCGGGGGGAGGCATAATGTAATAGGTTGTGCCTCCAGCAAAAGGCGATGCCAGCGGATTATTACTTGGTTTGAGAGAAGAGCGTTAACAACACTGCTTTCCTGCTTCATGTGATTGACAGAAGTCAGGCAATATCATCCTAATGAATCTTTCACACCTTCTCATTCCCTTAAAAAAATAGCTATGTTTCAAAAAGTCTAAAACTTGAGTGCTTCACAAATTGTCTCCATCTTTTGGGACAAAAGGAGGAATTTGAGTCAGGATGTAAATAAGCACCACTGAAGGCTTAGCATCTTAAGGTCTGTTTGAAGGTGATTTAACATCTGATCCACCTTGTGAAAATGAATCTTCTTTATAGATAATGTCTTTTTCTTATCTGGAATAATTTATTCCATTTTAACTCCTTTTTGAATTACAGAACAATACAGTTTAGGCATTGCAAATTGGAATCACGACACTGCGTCTCTTCTCAATTATATTGTCAGGCTAAAGAGCGCTGCAGCAATGGTGTAGTGCAAAATGATGGGGCTGAGAGAGAAAAGTTCTGAATATTATTTCCAGTTGCCTGCCAAGGCTCTGTTAATGTTGGGCGAAATCCACAAAGTGACTGAGACACCTAATTGTCTCTTTAGATACCTGAAATCCAGCCTTTTGGTGCCACTGAGATCTTTCAAATCCAGTAGAGATGCTGTCTAAATACAATAGTTATATACGTTTCTGGTGCTGGTGACTTCCCCACATCCAGGAGTCTGATGTTTAGGGCAGTCACCTGAAAGGTGGGAAACACTTTAAATCCCCTCTCTATTTGGAGCAGGACTAAAAATCTCTCAGGTGAGTGCTGGTAGGATATTGTGGTCTCCCTGTTGTTAGAGTTGTTTCACTTTGTACAAAAGAATAAATTAGTCTCTGGAGCAAGAACTAGAAACCAGATCTCTCAGATGAAGGCCCAAATCACTAAGCTACAAGGTCATCCCTATACTCTCCCTGGTGCAGAGTGTTTTTTATACAAAGGAAAAGATCTTTAATAGCAGTCTGAGAGAGTCCAGGCTGCTGGATAGCCTAATGATTTTGATGCTCTTGTTAGAAGCTGAGAGATGCAGGTTCAAAGCCCTGGTCCAAGTCAGGTGGATATAGCATTTGAACCTGGGTCTCCCACATCCTGAGTGAGTGCTCTTGGGTATAAGGTGAGAGGCACAAGCACTTTTTACTTCCATGAGAAAAAGTGTAATTTAGCTTAGATGCTAATTGGAGGAAAGGATTCACAGTCCAAGTCCCAGGGAAGGGATGTACGTCTTTCTTTGAGACAAGCAGAACCAAAGTCTCAGACTCATTTCCTTAGCACTTCCTACACCACTTGTTTGGGTCCCTGCTAATCCTGCCGAATCCTGTGAATTGTAATCTTAAAGCCCTAACTCTTGGCTTAAAATGCATAGAGAGTCTGGGCACCTAATTCAAGGCTATGACTTCTAGCGGTAGCAAGGAAACTAAAAATTAGCCATTGCATCACTGAGCATTGTGGCATTTAAGCATCACAACAAGTTTGTCTACATTGTGTCAATGGTGGGTGTGGGAGAAGAAAAGACTGAGCACACCTGTCCACACCCTGCCCAGCTGAGATTGCTGATATGTTCCAGAGCTGGGAGCTCACTTGTGAGACTGCTCTGGATTTGTCACCTGCTTTAGGTGTTTGGGATGTTTTCAGTTCTGTCTTCCATCAACCCTGCTGCTGATCCTATATAGACAAGCTCTAAGTCTCTTTATGGATTTACTCTAAAAAGTTATTCTTTTTCTTGTGTTTATCATTTAGTCTGCTGCAGCCTAAGTCTATGATTTTGTGGTTGCTTCGCTGAGTACATTTTACTTCTTCAGTAGTGTTGGTTTAATTATAGGCAGCCTTTTACACTGGTGTAAACAGAGAGCTTTGGTATTACTGATAATTATATTTAGACACTGTGATCTTGGCAGCTTTGTAATCACCTTTTTAGAAATCTAGGTAAGATTAAATTGTATTTTTCATTTAATTATAGTCCCTACCAGCACTGGAAGGAGTGACCGCAGGTGCCTCTAAGCATTGCTTATAAACATTACAATATAGGCTGACAACAAAGCTGAGAAAGAAAGCAAAGTTGATTTTTCAAACGTAATTTAGAAGAGTAGTCATGTTATATAGTTTAGTAGCCAAAACAGGATTATGGAACAATAGTGCACTTAGAAGTTTGATTGTTAACTTTAAAGTGAAATGGAAGGAAGTATTTGATAGTGAGGAATGGCTTTTTTCAAGAGAAAGATGCTGTATTTACATTTAGTGACTTCTGTATCTTAACGTTAAAGTTTTTTTTTATGCCCAGTGAATACTTTATAGATCTTTACTCCTTTGCATCAGGGTCATAAAATAAATTGGTTATGCTTGTCATTACAATAGGTGCACTAAAATGTGTCTGAATATACATGCCCTGTCCTATTTCTGTTGATGTCAGAAACTTCACCATTTTTTAAGCGAGCTTTATATGTATAAATAACTATATTTTGGTTCTTTGATAGCTAAAACAAATATTACATTATTCACAGTTACTATGTCTGTGATTCTCAACCTTCTATAAGGGTCTTTGTTAGACTCAAGGCACCCCTCAGAAAATGCCAGCTCTTAGTTTTCACTTTTTTTTTTTTTTTGACTACAGAAAAATAATAGAGAAATTCTTCTGTTGCAAAGAATTCAGAAAGACCACAACAGGAAAACATGTTTTTTAAACTATGAATTCCTATTTGAAATCTCTGGGTTTAGCTTGTGTGCTAACATTGTGGCACCTTGCAGCAACCTTGAAAGGATCTCAAGGCACTCCAGGGTTGAGAATCTCCAGTTGAGAATTACTGTACCGTGTCATCACATGAGAATAGGTGGATTTACCATTCCAAATCAGACTGCTAGTCCATCTGTGGGGTAGAGTGGTGAACTGCTTTTGAAGAGACAAGGCCTCTTGATTAAGCGTAAAGGTCCGGACTTTCAGTTTACTTAGTTTGGGCAGTCCTCTGAAACCCCGTGGACAGTAGGATTCTGTTCAGGATCTGATCTCTATCCATGTACAGCTGTTCTCAGGATCAGTGAGAGCGCCATGCTGCATCAGAGCAGTGGCCCATCTAGTCTGGTATCCTATGGTTCTGCAGAACCCATCCAGACCAGATAATTATAGAATAAGTGCTAAGGAGAAACTTCATGGCATGTCAGTTAGAGGTAGGCTTGTGCCCTAAAGAATGAGGACATCTCTGTCTCTTTATTCTGTCAAAAATAACAGTGAACATGTGTGTTCAAACCTCCTTTCTGAATCTTACTAAGCTTTTGGTGTTACTGGTATCCTGTTACCATGACTACTATTCTATTATGTGGGGTATAAATAAAAAATATTTCCTTTTACAGATTTAATTTTTTATTGCTTTCCAGTTTCATTGAATGCTTCCTTGTCTAATGCAAAAGCATGAGTTAGGGTTCCCAAGTTATCTTATATAAAATTAATTATTTCATTTTTTATCATGCTTTTTATTTACCCTCCCTCAAAAAAATAGTTCGTGTCTCTTCAACTTCTCTGCATATGGAGGACCCTCCATCCTGTAGTCTACGCTCATCACTTCTCTGTGTGGGAGATGTTACTTCCTGACCTAGGTGCAGCATGACATTTGATTAGGTTTATGTCAATAACAAATGTTGCTAATAGCACAATGATCTTATTGCTTTTGAAATCAAACAAACCTAAGTTGCTTATTGCAATCAAAATGATTTCTCTCATTTACTTTTTGTGAGCAGTGAGTGCATAGGAAGAAATTGAAAAGACATAATTCTTTTTTGAGAGGAGGTGCATTCATTTTTATTCATCAGATGCTACAGTGATGTGGGCAGTAGAACAACTTAGATTAATATGTTTATTAACTGAGAGTAACTTATGCAAACATATTTTGACTGGCTCAGAAGCAGAGTGGATCCATACCTTTTGCGGTCTGAAGAGAAATGCCCGAGGGGCTAACAAAAGATGTTATTTTAATAATGCCAACCCTTTAAAACACAAGGAAACAAAAAGCACCATGAGGAAGAGGAATATACATTTAGAAGGGGAAAAAAAACCCCTTTAACTGTATTTCAGGCATTTAATGCATCATCCAAGTATTAATTTGAGACGTTTTGTTTGAATTCCAAGCTAGACAAAAACTCCAAGAAAAGTAGTGAAAAAAGGTCTGTGGTTAACAAAGGGGTTGAAGTTTCCTGGTCTCCATAGATGTTGCAAGGAAGGTGTCCAGTATACAGGTGAAGATACTGTGAGCTCTATCCCAAATTAATGTTTTGGGGATTTTTGAAGCAGCATACTAAACGTGTTTAGTTTTGTTACACCTCATCATACGCTTTTTCTCTCTATTTTTTTTCTCTGAATCCCATAACATTTCCATTTTACCAGCTAATTAGAACTGCAGCTGGACATAGGATACTGCCTACTGGGACACTGCAGGCTGCACAAAATTTAGGTCCAATCTCACCAGGGCCTAAACCAGGAATATGGGATGTTAGTACTTTGTTTAAGCCTCGCTTATCTTCTTGCAGCAATACTAGATGGTGAATGGAATAAATCAGCATGGGATGAAATCAGAGTACTGAGGGGCACTAAGTTTGATTTAGTTTATCCTCTACATGGCTCAAACTTTGAAAGTCTTCTTTCCAGGCCATGCACTCTTGAATCTTTTCGACCTGTTCTTGCATAAAATACTGCTGTTCTCTGATAACTCTTGCTGCCATTCTCTGGCTCATAAATCACCAGCTGAGTAAACTGATATATGGAAATAAAAACAAATCTGTTCTGACGATTAGCTTTTGAAACCAGGGTGTTTACCATTCACTGTGTGAACCACATTTGACACATTAAGCCACCATGGAAACAACCTACTATTGTTTGCCATGACTGTAAAATAATATGAAGCACAGAATGCAGCACTAACTTGCACATGAATGAGAGAGATACAGGGCATGCTACATGACCTTCAGCAAAATTCAGTATTTATGTAATCAGGGAGAATTAGCCAAATTATTCATGAGGCTGAAGGAAGGGAAAAAGAATTGTGTGATATTAGATCAGTTAAAATAGTACTGTTCTTGTGAAAAAATATCAGGATGAGAATTTTTATTGTTATTAGTTTTAAAATTTAATCACAGAGGGGTCATCTTAGGAACAGCCACATAATTTGTTGGGTTGCAATCTATTGTAAAAGGATTACAGTGGCTTTTTTGGTTTGCAAAATACCAATCAATATGACTCCTCTCTCTCTCCCCGCTCTATAAGGAGTAGTGTTTTAAAAAGAACTTGACCTACCTGATAGGTCAAAGACATTTTAAGAAAAAGGACAACTTTCAGAGGGGAAAAAAAAAATCATATTGTAATATTTTTCAAGAAACAAAGATTTATTTTTATGGCTGTTTCAAGGTTGTATTGCAAAAAAAATTTTAGCTTAATAATAAAAAGCAAATCCAAAGCTGATAAGCACACACATGGCCCTGTGCTCCCAGTCTGGTGATGCAGTTGGGATCCACATGGTGCTGGAGCACTGGTGGGGCAGAAAGCAGGGAAATGGCTGGGGGTGGGCAGGGCTGGGCTCCTGCCAGCTCCTTCTGGGTCCTACTGCCCCTGGCTCCTGTCATCTTTGGCAGGCAGAAAGAAGCAAATCATTATTAATTTACTAAAATGTTTAGGGACCCTGTGGTCTGGATAGAATGGCTTGGTTGGCCGGATGCGGCCTGTGGGCTGTATTTTGCCTGTCCTTGCATTAGGGTGACACTTGACTGTGCATAGTCTACTGCACAGTAAAGTGTCTCATGTAGACTTGGCCTGTAAAGTGTTGCAATGAGCCTTTTCTGGGATATAAAGCATATGGGGTGCATTATACTAGCCCTCTAAGGCAGCTAAGCACATTAGCAGTAAAACTGAACACACTGGGTGTCTACATGTGTGCATTTACTTCTCAGTAACTGAAATTACTGCGCAGTACGGACACACAGTTACATGTGCACACCCATACTGCACAGTAAATACAGCAACTTATGCCAATTTGAATGTAAATTTGATACTTGCGTTGTATGGGTATCAAATTTAAGCCCGATTAGTTAGATCAGTTAAAATAGTACTGTTCGTGTGAAAATTTTTGCATGTGTAGATGCCTTACTGTGCAGTAACAGTGTGTGGACTGACTTGGGACTAAAGTTAGTACACACATAGTGTTTATGTGCTTTAACACCTGCATGTGTAGATGCCAGCCTATTCCTGTTTACTGCACAGTAACTTACTGTGCAGTAAATTTAAACCAGTGTAAATACACGTGTAGACATGCCCACTGTCATGCCCACTGAAATGAAGCACATGCTGGCACAGGAACATGTTGTTCTGTGGGAAGGTGTATGTGCATGCACTCATGTGGGAAGAACCTCTCACCTCCTTTGAATTTTAGCCACTTTATTGAAATGAAATCTTCATATTTTCCCAAGCAGGAAGCAACTGTGACCACCAGAAACCTGAGATCCTGCTCCTGCCTTTGTTTCAAGGTAATTTGCATCATCACAGATCCTCACTGGAGGTGAGAAGCGCCATACCAGCTATGAACTGACTGCCCAGAGCAGTTTTCCACCTATTGACTTCTCTGTGAAATCCTATGAAATACGAACTTTCATTTCTACCCAGGAGAACTTTTACAACCTTTTCTCCAGTGCCTGGTGAAGGGTGTTTGTGCCCGAAAGCTTGCAATTAAAGAATTTTGTTTGCAGAAATCTTGTTGGTCTAATAAAAGATATCATCTCTACTACAAGTCCTGGTTATCTTTTCCTTTAGACCAATACGGCTACAACCTGAATACCTTACTTGAATTGAAGAATTTTACAGAGAGGCCCTGGACAACATTGCAGCATAAGAAGAATGGACAGTCGGCCTGAAAGCAAATGGAACATGTATTAAAGCTGGACACTAGTACAGAAGCCAGTGTGGTGTTGGAAACAGTGTTGTTAGTACTGAAAGGAAAGTTAGGTACAGTAGAAGGTAAAATGTAGAGGTTGTGTTGGTGAACTAAATAGCTGGATCAAAATAATTGGCAAAGAATTTGAACAAACCTTCCAGGGGATAGAGAAGTTTCAACTAAGTACACAATAATATAGAGCTGAAAGGGTTCACTTAACTGGTCCTTTTTGTCCTGAGGAAAGTTTCCCTCCTCATCATGTGAGTAGAAGTAACAGAAGAGTAGATTCACTGACTGGTTGTTGTAGAAAAAGATATGAAATCCTTTGCTTACACATGGCCCCAAAGGAACAAAATATATAGGGTATGTAGAAAGGGAACGTTTTCCACTGCTTCAAAGGAGAGAATTTCTGGGAGAGTTGGCTGAAGACAAATATTTCTGTGTGTGATGCATCAACAGGATTCTGGCAGGTGCCCTTGGAAAATCTAGAGCATGGGTTTTTGTACATTCATTATGCTTTTTGGGAGATACTGCTTTCCTATTTGCACCTGAGGCAATTGACAAGGAAATGTAACAATATTTGATGGGATTCAGATTTACATAGATGATGTTTTGACTTGAGAAAACCAACAGAAGAGCTTGACCAGAGGCGCTGAGATAGATCCAGAACTGCTGAGCTAAAGTCAAATGAACAAAAATGCAAATTGTGTGTAAAGGATTTGGTATACCTGGGAGAAAATTTAGTATGGTAAGGTAAGTAGGAAGAGCACAGTAAATCTGAGATCATCAACAACAGACCACTAAGGGAGCACAAAGAATTCTTGGTATGGTGCACCATGTACAGAAGAGTATTCCTAATCTAGCCACGTGAAAGCCCTACAGAGAAAAGCTTAATAAAGAGTTTGAGCAACTTAAGGAATTAATGAAAGAGGTCCTAGTTCTGAGCTATTGTGACAACAGGTATAAAGTTAAGTTGCCCATTGATAAGGCTAGCATTGGCACAATCAAAATTACTGGATTTATCTGACATCAGTGGTTTTGAAGTATCTGGGAGGCTTGCAGATTAACTGAACATTGCTAGATTTTTTACGACAATTTGGTTACAAGTGTTTTATGTTTTGTATTAGGTTAACTTTTTTTTTTACTATTATTTGACTGAGAAAGGAAGGTGTGGGGAACTACTGTTAAGGAGTTTTGGAATGAGTCATGTAAAGCTAGCTGTGCTGTGTGCAAGCTCATGGTACTGAAGACTGATCACTTAGACCTCAGACAAATAGGCTAAGTACAGACTTTCAAAAGGCCTGAGGTGGAAGTGCTCTAAGTATAGCACTTTACTCAAAGCACTCTAGATTAGGTCAGGATCAAACAGAACACACATGTGCTGTTTGGTTGGAGGGGAGGGGAAGGGGCTCAGAGCCTGCCAGCAGACTGGGGGTGCTCCTGCATGCCTCCCAGGAGGCTGAGGGAGAAAGTCAAGCCCTGCCAAACAGGTGGCCACCCATGATTGGCCCTCTCCCCCATCCCCCTGCTAGCTGGCTGCTGTCAGTGCAAGTGGCTGTGGGGGTGAGGGAGGGGAACGGACCTTCCCCCAGCTTGTGAGCTTGGGTCTTGGTAGGGGCCGAGCCAGGTCTATGTGGCAGAGATCTTTATTTCCACCCTGCTCCCCTGCAACCCGTTCCCGGTGCACTGAAAAGCAGTGCAGTCCTGAGCTGCAGCTGGGGAAATGGAATCTCTCTGCCTTGCAGATCCCTTCCCCGAGCGTGTGGGCCCAGGTCTGGTGGGGGTAGGTCCTGGTAAATACTTTTGCTTTCAAAATGATATTTGAATTATTTGTATGGCACCCTATGCACCTCAGCAGGGGTTCTTTAATAAATATATTTATAATCTATTTATCAGCCTATTTTAAAGGACTGACAGAATGGTTATGGTTTAATCATAATAAAATGATCTTCCTTTTGGTAATGGGGCAGTTCCCGCTTTAAGGCTAGGTACAGACATTACACTTTTATTGGTATAGATGATCAGGAAAGGTACAAACAGAAGAGCAACTCTTTGTTATAACTCATGGCACTTTGCAGGAAGAGCCATGAGTTATAATAATCCCCCAGACATTTGCTGTTGGGCCCGAGGTGTTGGGACATCAAGCTGCTGTTTAGAGTGTCTGAGAGCCTGCAGCTGCTCTCCCCTAGAAATGCCTGGCCCCCTTCCCAGCCCTGGTGCTTTTTTCAGAATGGGAGGAGGAAAAGGGAGCAGAGGGAGCTCATTTAGGGGGTTGCCCAGCTGGTGCTGGAGGGTTGGCTGGATGGATTGGAGGCCCCCCCACCCTTGGCTGCACCCAGACCAAACTTCTTCCACTTGCTTCCTTCCCTCCTATTCTGAAGACAGGACCAGGAGTAGGCTGAGCCTTGATTCTGGTGCATGCAGACACAAGTTACTGAAAGTGCTGTGTTTTGGAGTGTCTGAATCTGAACCCTCATGCAATGTGGGTTCAGACTGTTGCAGGATCAGGCCCTTTTAAAGTGTTTTGCAGCTTGCAAGTGTGTTAGGTCATGGTTGTAAAGTGCTTTCAGGGGCCAGATCAGGTAAAAATTGTCACTTCTGTCTGCCCATAAACTGATACATAACCGTAAGAGATCGTAAGTTTGGCACACATAATTGGTTTAGAAATGGTGGAATGCAGGTTAGGATTTGCCTCCCCCACCGAAGGGTTAATGCGTGTTCTGTTCTCTACCTATCTAAACTACGTGGCTTACAGAAAACCATGTAACTTTGATTGATTCTGCCTCAGGCTTTTTGAATGTCTTTACCTAGCCTAAGGGTCTGGAGGCTTGCGGCTAGCCAGCCCTGCCCAATTATCTATCACAGCTGGGAAGCAATCAGTCATTCTTAAAAGGCTGAGGGAAGCTATAGAGGTGGTGTAGTAGTGAGGTAGTTTGTCCAGGGACTGAAGCAGGCTGGGTTGCAAAGAAAGGATTTTGGGGAGTAGTAAGCCATGGTGAATAGAGAGATTGTTTTGTTTGGTATTTTGTCTGAATTTTGATGAAGAATCTAACCTTGTCTTGGAGGAGATTTGTTTGTTTCAGTGAGCCCTTCCTGGAAAGAAACAGACCTGTCATTTTATCTGCAAGCACACAGCTCATTAGGCTTGAGCAAGGAACTTCACTAGTCAACTGAGATGTAAAACTGAAAAATGTTTCCTGATGAGTTCAGGAAGCACCTAGATTAGTCTGTTTCTGATAGGGAGGGAAAAACTTATGGGATGATGTTAGACATTATTTCTGTCATCAGCCTTTAAAAATATTTGGTAAACAAGTGAGGTAAAGTATAGGGTTCCCTTCTGCAAGGAGTGGGGTACATCCTGCACAACTTTCAGCATGTGGTAGGATATGGCTTTTAGTATAAATAAGACTAGCTTCATGCCAAAAAAACTGCACTTCCAGTTGTCACTTTTTGGGGGGGAAATCCTGCAGTCCTGTGGTCTTAGGCTTTTTTAGCTGTGCAGTGCACTATGATCCCCTTGGCAGCTCTTACTCAAGTTCAGCTCTTTCAAAGGAGATGGCTGGGTTATTCAATCACCAGTCAGCTCTCACGAAGCAGATACTGTTTTGTGGCCTTGCAACTTTGGTGCCTGCCACTTTAAGGGCTGGAGCAGGCAGCCCGCAGGTGTTTGATGAAGGTGGCCATTTTCAAACTTAGGCAAAGCAGGCAGAGGCAGCAGTTTGCTGCTTGCATCGCCCAGCTGAGCTTCTGTTTGCAACATCTTGGAGGTAAGGGCAGGCGCTATGGGGATGGGAGGAGGCTCCTGGTCCTGGGTATGACCCGAAAGTGCACCCTGCTAGGGTAGGGAGGTTTGGAGAGAGTGCCTGTGGTGGGGCAGTGTCATTCAAATGCCAGGACCACTAACCTCCCCAGTGACAGGCAGGTAGGATGTCTTAATATCCCCAGCCCCCACAACATTATGGGTAAGAGGGCCAGGCACATCTCTGGACACCTGAGCCCTAGGGGGTGCAAGACCCGAGGAGACCCAGTAGCGGATAGTGGGGCCAGGCAAAGTTAACCCAATATCTGGTGAATTGGCTGGTCACTACCCAACTGAGGGCACACAGGAGAGGCCCAAAAGGCTGCATGTTGGTCAGTCAAGGAGCGAAGCTGATAAGCCTGATGGCCTATGGGAGCTGCTCAGAGTAAAGGAGGCCCAGTACGGAGCGGCATGAGAGAGGGCAGAGTGCAAGAGGCCCCAGTGAGAGGGGGCGGTACGAGCGAGACTCAGAACAGAGCAGCGTGTGAGAGGCCTGACGGAGGACTAAGTTGTGTCTGGCTTTAGGGTGGGAGAGTAATAATATTCTCCAGTAATAATATTCTGGAGGCCATCTGTGAGGCATGGGCCATGGTATAGGGCTGGTATGGAGCCGTAGATAGTGCCCCCTGGCATCAGGGTATTATAATGCCTCCATCCAGATGGTGGTCAAGCCTCCATCCAGACCACTTGGGCAACACTAAATGAATTACTAGGTGTCCCACATAAACAACACCCCCCCCCTTGCCGCAAGCAGTATAAACACAAAAAGATTTATTTACAGAAAACAGAGAAAAACACCAAATGCAATTTAAAACATTACTAACATTACTAACTACAAGACATAGTCTATAGGTTATGCTGTACCAGGGGAAGCTGCTAGAGAGTGTGGGTCCTTCTGCTGTGCAAGGGGCCCCTCATTGCTCTTGGAGGAATGGCAGCATGCCAATCTTTGCTCCCAGGGGGAAGCTGTATGTGGGAAGTGACTGTGGCTCCAGACAGCATGTATGCGCCCCAGAACTTCTGGGATGAATTATATGGCCTGCTAAAATGAAAGTTCAGGAAAAACCCCAAAAGGAGCTAGGTTGATTTAATGGCTACAGCAGGCCTAACCACACAGCTTGACAGGAGCAAAGGACCATCAAAAGAAACAAGGGGAAAGACCAGGGGTCACAGGTCCACTGGGAGCAGAAAGTTGCAAACCTCAACCCTGACCCAAAAATGGCAGGGTTAGAAACTCCCAGGTTTCTACTCTGTTTAAGCTGCCAGGCCTAAATCCTGGGCAGGAAACCCAGAAAAAAACAATATTCTTTTCCCCAAGTATTAATCCCTTTAAACCTCAAAAGAACAAAGAGGAAGAAAAGGAAGGGAGAGGAGTTCCCAGACACTGGGACAATTCTCCCTCTCTCTTCCCTCTGCCTGAGCTTCGCTTTTCGCTACCTGCAAGCTCCTTTTCCCTTGGAGGAAACTTCTCTCTTCAACCGCCCCTGGCAGCTTCTGTCCTCCAAACCATCTTAGCTCAATTTAGCTTTGCGTGACATTACCCTGACCTTGTCCAGATCCTCTCCCAATCAATCGGCCTGAAAAATCCTCTGCTTCCCCTGGCCAATGAGGCCAGAGGGGTTCACGTATTTTTCCCAGATACAGGCCGCAGCTTGCCATGTTCTAAGCACGTGCCCAAAACACAGGGGCCATCTTGCCCACGTAAAAAAAACCATATGCAACCCCCTCCACAATATACAACCCAAGTGTGTGTTACATGCATCTTAAGAACACTGGGCAATACACACATGTGTAGCCTTTGCATCCCATCCCCAGAAAGCTTGGTAGTTACAGTCCAATATCTATTTTTGGATCAAGAACATTTTCTTGTTCCCCAGGTCAGGGCTCTCCTTATAAAGTTTGTTTCAGCCTTTTGAACCAGGTCAAACCCGTCTATACTTCTTCCCCAGGCAAGTGAGAGCCCAGAGAAACTTCAGAAGGCTTGCTTCTTGCATGGTTACAGTGAGGAAGATTTGCCTTAATTACTCTTCCCAGTGTCTATAGAACCTGAAGGAAATAAATATTCTTCCTCTCTTCCAATAAACCAGAAATACAATCGCTTACCTAAGAATTGAGTAATACAATCCCATGATGACACATGTAACATTAATATGAAGTCTTTGAATGTTTCATAATTTCATAGTATCTGAAATAAAGATAAACTTTGCAAAGAGTTTTTCTATGTCAAATCATTTTGGTGATGGATTGTAGCACGGCTCTTAATCTAAGAGACATCATGTTTAAAGAATTAGCCTGAACAAACCTGCCTAAATTATGTTTATATAGTTTCTTACTACTTGGTTCCCAGAATCCTTTATATTCTAATTCTTGCCAAATAGCTTGTTTTTGCAATGTGTTTGGATGTGTTTGTGTGTGGGTGTCCATGTATCAGAGTTCTGCAGGATCACTGATGATCTGATGTAGCCAGATTAGCTAAGGATCATTTTATGGCCAAGCCAGGCCTGTGTGCTAGATCTGGCATGAGGCCAAGCGGAGGCAGTGCAGGGCTCTGGATCCCAATCCATGTATGTGGGACTGTGTGAAGGTGGCGTGGGGCCCTGGGGTCCCAGTTCTTGTGTGCAGAGTGGGGGGAGACAGTGGGGCCAGGCAGAGGTAGCACAGGGCCCTGGAGCCTGATCCCTGTATGAGTGACCTGCATGGAGTCCAGGGCCTGATCCTGGTGTGCAGAGCCTGGTGGAAGCAGCATGGGGTCCAGGGTCCCAGATGTGGTACAAAGTCTGGTGGATGGTGGCATGGGTCCTGGGGCCCCAGTCCTGGCATGCAGGGATGGACAGGGGCAGTGCAGTCTGCATATAGGTGCGCAGGTCTGATCCTGGGGCGCAGGATCCGGTCTGGTCCATGCACCATTCCTTTACTATTTATTTGCTCTGCTAGTTTAGCTGATAGTTATGCCCATATTTGCAAAGTTGCCTTGAGCATGGCAGAACCAGAGAGGAGACACTGCATCTCTACCTTACCTGGTATGGAACTTCTCAGATACATGACTTTCCAGTTAGACTGTGCGTCTCAGCCATAGTGTAGACCTTGAACTAGGAAGCTGTTAGGGATACCATGTAGAGGCTTCCATGGGATTTTTTTGGTCAACAGAATTAAAGAATGCCTTTAACTTGCTGCTACCAAGGAGAAGTTGATTTTGGTGTGAATCTCAGAGGAGAATCAGGGAGCAAGCAAGTGTCCATTGTAGATCCCCAAAGAGGGAAGCCTGATTGTTCATGGCAATGCAGTTTTGTTAGGACTTGTTGAAGCACAGCACATAGGATATACAAGAAGACTTTTTCCAGTGTGGAAAAAGTTATTGGTGTATATTTGCTACATGCAGTGTGAGCCCTTTTCCTTTGTGGAGTGAGGAAATGATCCTCATTCCACTCTTCTTGCACCTTGAACTTTCCCCATATTCCAGATGTAAACAAAGAGTTGGTGTAATGCTATATTTGTGGGCTCGACAATATGCAGGAGAGCAATTATAGGATCAGCTTCAGCAGTACCAGCATTTCATAACAGTTTCGTCAGGGTTAAGCTAATCTCTCCTAGTGTAGGCATTGCCAAATAGGTCTCAGGATCAGGTATTGTATCTGTTCCCAGTGTACTTTGCATAGCGTCACTTCAGCTGAGTGCTTTCTTATAATGCTCCTTTCATTCTTACAGGATGTCTTCTGCAATTGAACAGATGGTGCCATGAGCCTTAATTCTTACCCTGGATGCTGTGCACCTTTTGCAGCTGGACAGCTTTGCATGCAATTTACAGGTTGTTAGTTCACAATCTTTCTGTCTCATTGCTTTTGAAGTAGACTTTCTAGTCTTCCTGTTTTAGTAGAGGGATGCCTTGTACCCATTTGCATTCAGAGTCATCAAGGCACGAAGGGCATTCATATACATAATTTTTTCCTGCAATGCTGGGATTAATCGAGATTGCATACGTGCTGAGGTGAACTGTGCTGCGCCACCCGCATGCAGTTATGTAAGTGGCAAAATGCGCATCAGCATGCAGAAAATGGTGGCGGTGTGCTTTTGAAAGCACCTCTGAGGTGTTTTAGTTGAAAATTGCGCCAGTGCCATTTTCTCAACGCTGATACGCATTTTGCCACCTATACAACTGCAAGGATTGCAGTGCTGGGTACTTAACCTCTTGGCACTCCCAGGATGATTTACGTCCTACCTTGGAGAGCTCTTTGTATATCAAACTTATTCTGCACTGTAAAGGAGTATTGATTCACAAGTCCTAAATTCTCAAGGAACAGTCTTGCTTTGTATCTTCTGTCAGGCATATTCCAATGTTGAAACTGAGGGGTAATAGCTTACAAGTTATACAAGCATGAGTACAAAGGTGTGAGCTGCTGGGGAGAGAGGAAGGGAGGGAGAGACAGAGTTTGATTTTAAATCTCTGCATGTACATTTGGATTGCTTTTAAAATTTTGTTTTATTATTTATTTTTTTAAGGAAATGGTTATTTTACTGAACAGTCACATTTTAATGGTGGTCTGTTTTTTGGGGGGCCTTGTCTATGCTTCAGCAGCAGTATATCCTGCTATTGCAGGGCTTGAGAATTCCCTGTGCTGCTTTTCCTTATTAAGTCTGTTCTAGATCTAGAAGCTTGAGGGCTGTCAGTGTTGGCAGATGGGACGTGGTCTGCCCCCTACCCACCTGGACTCTGCCATGATGCCATGTGGTATAGACAAGATTAAGGTGCTCTAGAAGGTAATTTTGTTAACGTAAGCAAACGTTTAGCTGCAGGTGCCATTTAATATTTAGTTTGGCTTCTTCTGAAACTTAATGTCAAATAAACTTTCCACCCAACAAAAGTTGAGGAGAACTTGTAGTCCAATAGATTTTGATTATTTTATAGCAGACTGATAACTCCAAAGGAATTCTCGATTTCAATATGATGCTTTCCATCTAGTTGGTCTCCTAATAGAAATGATTATCTAAATTAATCTCTTGGTATAATCTTCTTTTGCATTTTTAAAAAATGTGCTTCAATTCTATTTTATAGAGTAATTTCATTTGGTAGCAACCTGAAGCTCATTTTTATGTGCTGTTGCAGCTCAGCATTTTAGAAAAGGAGATTAGAATAGAGGGATAGCTACTTTTTATTTTTTCCCTCTTACATTAGATCAGCTAAACAAGAGTGTATTCAATGCATCACTCTTTTAATAACAATTAAACAGTTAGCACAGAATTTGGTCCTACAGACCTTGGAGCTTAAAGACCTATTTTTATTATGAAGTAAGCCTGCCACCTACTGGACATGCTTCAGAAATGATTTTATTTTTCTATTTGTAAACACAAGGGAAGGATTGTCTCCACAGATCCACTCTGATTTCTTCCTTTTTCATGTGGCTTATGCATGTTCTGGCCTGCATTGGGAATCTGCATTTAGAAAGTGGGTGGTGGTAGGTGGCAAAGGATTCAAGAGTGGCATTGACGGGGTGTGCGCAATTCTTCTTTCTCCTGGCCCAGCAGAGATAAATTAGAGCACCCTTTGACAGCTGATGGCTTGTTCTGGCAGTTGAAAATAAATGTTTTGGCAGAAAGGCTAGACTGTGCCCACTTTTTCCTGATTGTAACCCCAATTTTTTTGTAGCTCAGGTTGGGCAAAGGGCGTACAGAATAATGGAATGAGGTACATGCTGCTATGTCTATATCACTGAGAGCTTCTTGGACTGAAGACATGAGACAACAGCTTTATTGACCATATCTGCATTGCAGAGGTATCTAGCTGTACATCAGGCGCAGCTTCTAAAGTCCAGTCTCAAAATACAGTGAGCTCAGTGCAAAGCCTAAGGCAGATTCTTTGGACTCTTATAGACATTTCACAGTTCTGATCCTCTTCCCTTGACAGGACACACTTCAGTGTCTAAAGAAAATCGTTTTTTAAAGCCATATGGAGAGTTCACAATGTTCTTTTCTATGAAATAAAATGTAAGAAATTGGTAAGCAGTGTGAACATTTACTTGCAAGAACTGGAAAAAACCCATGCTCATTTAATGTAGTTTTTCCTCCTGTCAAGACAGTCCTTTTGGATTACTGTATTTTAGCATTCGTGTCAGTATACTCCTTTTAGCATCCCAATAGTATATAGGGACTTGTTAAAAATATTTTTTTAAGACACATGGCTTTATATATGAAACAACTCAGGTGTCTGCCTCAGTTTCATGTTAAAGTCTGGATTGAAAAATAAATTGCATTAGATACCAGGGATGGATACATAAAGGTCAGTCTGCAATAATAAGGATATGTTATATCATGCTTCATTAGTTTTCTCTTTACTCCCAATAGGCTTTTTTTTCCCGAGAAAAAAGATTATGCTGTTTGGAGGAAAGACCATCCTACATAGAGGTAACAATTCTATTTGGTGACACAAAGGACTTATACCATTAATCACAGCTGTATTTTACAGCTAACCTCCTTATAGAAAGAAGCTGAATAGGACTTGTATTATTTCTGGAAATGTTAAAAGAAGTACAGTAAATGGAGTGTCAGCATGTTGCGCAGATATTTGTAACTTGCATTGGAAAAACTAGTCATTTCACACCAGTGATGAAAAGGAAAACAGCACATTCATAATGTCACAGAAATTAGAGATGGAAACACTTATTAGGTTTCATAGTTTCATAGTTTCTAGGGTCGGAAGGGACCTGGGCAGATCATCTAGTCCGACCCCCTGCCATGGCAGGAAAGAGTACTGGGGTCAAACGACCCCAGCAAGATGGTCATCTAACCTCCTCTTAAAAACCCCCAGGGTGGGAGCCTCCCCCCCCTCACTTGGAAGCTGGTTCCAGCCCCTAGCCGCCCTGACCGTGAAGTAGCGCCTCCTGATGTCCAACTTAAACCTTCCCTCCGCCAGCTTGTGACCGTTATTCCTGGTCACTCCTGGCGGTGCTCGGGGGAACAGGGACTCCCCGAGTGCCTGTTGATCCCCCCTGACTAGTTTATAGCAGGCCACAAGATTCCCCCCTCAGCCTTCTCTTCTGGAGGCTGAACAGGTTCAGGTCCCGTAACCTTTCCTCATAGGACCTGCCCTGCTGTCCCTTGACCATGCGAGTGGCCCTCCTCTGGACCCTCTCGATGCTGTCCACACCCCTCTTAAAGTGCGGCTCCCAGAACTGGACGCAGTACTCCAGCTGCGGCCTGACCAGTGCCGCATAGAGGGGGAGGATCACCTCCTTGGTCCTGCTTGAAATGCATCTGTGGATGCACGACAAGGTACAGTTGGCCTTCCTAGCCGCCTCCCCACACTGCCGAGCCATCTTCATCTTGGAGTAAATAATGACTCCAAGATCCTTTTCCACCTCCGTGCTGACAAGAGGGGAGTTCCCCAGCCTGTAGGTATGGTGCTGGTTGCTCCTCCCCAGGTGCATCACCTTGCACTTGTCTGTGTTGAACCCCATCCTGTTCTCCTTCGCCCATCCTTGTAACCTGTCAAGGCCCGACTGTAGCCTGTTGCTCCTTTCTATTGTGCCCACATCCCCCCACATCTTGGTATCATCAGCAAATTTGAACAGGGTGCTTTGCACCCCCTCATCCAAATCACTGATGAAGATGTTGAACAGGGCGGGCCCGAGGACCGAGCCCTGCGGGACCCCACTGCCCACATCCTTCCAGGCCGAGAAGGACCCATCCACTACCACCCTCTGGGTGCGGCTCTCTAGCCAGTTGGCGACCCATTGGACTGTGTGGGTGTCTACGCCACAGTCCCCCAGTTTCCTAATGAGAATGGGGTGAGAGACAGTGTCGAAAGCCTTCCGGAAGTCCAGGAAGACTATATCCACTGCTACCCCTGCATCCAATGATTTAGTGACCTGATCGTAGAAGGCCACCAGGTTGGTCTGCCATGACCTGCCACTGATGAACCCGTGCTGGTTGCCCCTGAGCATGCATTTCCCTGCTGGCCCCTCCTGGATGTGTGCCAGAATAATTTTCTCGAACAGCTTGCCCAGGTCATTTAGTTCATTTTGGTTCTGCGGGGTTGTTCCCTACTGTACAAAAGGTTGCCACCTTACTGCATAAGGCAGTAAGTGATCTGTTAACGGTGAAGGCCACAGGCTCAGGTTGGGACGTGGTAGGGGGACTTGTGCTCTGTAGAAGAGCCCCTTCATTAGTAACACAAGGGCTGACATGGAGGATAGTGATATAGGTAGGCTAAGGTGACTTATGGCATCAACGTTTTGGTGAATCTCATAGTCCTATCATGTAAAATGTTAAGTAGTACAAGGAGCAGCAGTATGGTCTTCTAATGAATTTAATCTCCATAAAGTATATTATTTCAGTCTTTGGAGAAAAAATGAATTTCAAATATTCATGTTTATTTGCCTGTCTTTTCTAAATCTACCATTTTTTTAGCCTCACTAGCTGCTGCTTGTTTCCTACATTCCCATTTCAGAGGAATAACAGTTTGTTGTGCCTTAATTATGAAGGGCTTTTAAGATTCCCCGACTTCCTACTATGCTGGTGGATCTTAGTGCTTATTCTCATTGGCTCCAATCCAACAGGGCACGTTGTAGAAGTAAAAGGGTTCATGCTAGCAGGTCCTAGCACTGGATCCCAGTGGCAGAAAGTGGTAGTATCCATTAGGAAAAGGAAGTATCCAAGTAATACTTTGAATTCTTGACTGCCAAAACATTGCATTATTAAAGAGTTAAGCAACAGCCACCTGAAGTTGCCTTTGTGCTCTTTCAGAATGTTAAACGTTGCTAAACGTATCTCTTTGAAAGCCATGAAATACAGGTCAATCCCATCCCACAACCTCATCTCTGTCCCCCGAAGTTGGACTATAACCTGTAACTGTGGTTTAGCAATGGCTGGCACATAATAAATGGATAGGACAAATGAGTAGCCAGTTGTGCCATTTTGTTTTTGTGTTGGTATGTTTCACTGGATTGTGGTTTGTCATTAATGTGCACGCACTCTAAGTGCCTTTCACTATGTTAGGTGAAGCTGCATCAAATGGTGGTTTGATTAATTGCAGCAGATTGTGAGTTCATGCTGCCATATGCAGTGAGATGTACCTGCACTTTGAGGGATCAGGACTTCTTCATTTCAGCTCTGTTGTTCAGAGGAGAGAGTCACAAGGGTCTGAATTTGTAGTAGCATAAGCACATTTGTGACAGTGCATGCTTGGGGCTTACTCAGGGCTAAGTCTGTGGGGGCTGTAGAACACAGGTGAAGGGGTAATAACAGCTGGCACATCTGGGATGGTTTGTAGGTAAGTGCCTGAGTGTAGGTCAAACAGCTAGGAGCAAATAGTTTGTGTATGCTAATATGTTTCTACAGTCTTCACTGTCCCCAGTGCACTTGGTGTTTTCACTGGTTGCTATAGTGTCTACCGGGGGTTGCTCAAGTGTTAAGATTGTAAGGATGATTTTTTAAAAACATAATCCCCTCACCATTACATGATTATTTTTTCCCCTGAAATAATGTTGTATTCCCATACTGAAAAGTAAGTTTGTGTCTATTGTTTTAGTAACTTAGAAAGCAAATAATTTATGGTTTTGTATTTCAAGCAGCCCAGTAGAGGGAGACTGTGCAAAGGTTATAAATATTTTACAAAGATGCTCGATTTGGTGCAACTGTTTAGCTCATAGTGAAAAAGTGGTTTTATTTTTAGACTTCAGGGAAGCAGAAATATAAGTGAAGGGCTGAGAATCAGGAACTCAAATAGCTTGCACTCTGATCATGAATAAATCAGATCACCTCTTACCTCAGTTTTCCCATATGTAAAAGGGCAATTTACATATTTCACAGGAGTGTATGGAAAATTAATTAGTGGATATTTTGGCAGTTATTTGAGAAGAGTACAGATCAAATGCTTAGCATTATTTTTAGATGCAAATACATTCTTTGCCAAAAGAGTTTATTTTTAATATTCAGAGGATATTTTCATCATTGCTTTAGTAGGCTGATTTAGTAACATCTGGGGCTGGTGGAATACACAACAGCTCACAGTGTCTCCTGGTCACTATATATGCTTAACAGAAGTTTTATTAAGCAGAAAAGAGTTTAAAGATGAATAAGAAATGTATTAAGATTTTCTGTTACCATGTACAAAGTTTTAATAAATTAATTCAAAATAGAAGATCAAGATATATTAGAAAAAAGAACAGTAAATTAGGTATATAATGAAGCACTTCACTTCTCAGATTTTGTTATATGTTATTTCATTTGGTCTGGCAACCTTGGCGCCTATATGGTTATTTTAATGCAGTTCCTTATTAAATTTCAGTTAAAGTTAATGACAACTAGGAATAAAGTTAGAATTGTCCTACAATAAAAAAAATTGATTTTAAAGTATTACTTAAGCATAAATTCATTCTCACAAATATTAATTAATTTCTCATCCTTATATATTTATGAGATACATATTCTCTTGCTTGATCTGCCCAACTCACCCCCCCGCCCCAAAAAAACAAAAACAACCAAGCACTCTAAAAACAAAACCCTGTAAATTAAAAGAACATGACTAGATTTGCAAAGCTAAGTACTCAAAACTAGGCTGCCTGGGCAGACACCTAGCATCAAAAATTTCTGCTCAAGTATTTATTTGAGCTCAAAAATTACAACCAACTCAAAACGGTATCTAGTAATAGGAAATGTCAGGCCACTTCAATAAAAAATGGTGCTACCGGCACTTCCTATAATAAAGAGAAGCTATTTGATCAAGATGGGGAGAATTAAGCATGTCATAGATGGTCTGGCCAGTGGAAGATGGTCACAGTGCACGTAATAATCCTACACTTCCAGTTTATGCTCAGATAAGGAAAGCCAAAATTAGGATGTATGTGGGCCATAGCAGTAACAGCATATAAACCCAGGGGCTTTATATTTATTTATATTGTCCGCTTTGGAAATGGTTGATAGTGCTCTGGGAGTTAAACCGTTTGCTCTGATTGAAGTTCTATTATGCACTATAATTTTAAGTGGTCATGTTGGAACAAGGTGATGGATTTCATTTGTTTTACATTTTTACACAGTAGACTTTAATTACATAAGTTCCTTAACTTTATTTTCAGTTAAAGATGCAATACTGGCGTGAGTTGCTTCTTGACTCTAAGTCTTTTAAAATCTTTTTTCCAAGACTGACTCCAGTCCATTTAGCAATGTGAATAGCTAGCATGAGTCTCTGTTTAGCTCTTTGGCCCTGTTTAGCTCCTACACAGAAAATTATTCTGGCTGACTATACTTGGTGCCTGTGCTCTCACCTCCAAATATAGTGCCTAGGGTCTCAAGTAGTTTGGCTTTTTTGGGGGTGGAGCACATTTTGTGTTTGTACATTAGGCCAGGAGGATGTGGGAGGGCTGGAAAAAATGCTCCTAGCCCTTGTAGTTGCTTTGCTTAGCTCTTTCACATACCTAGCTGACAAAGTGGTGATGGTCCTGGGATTGGAAGTGTGTGCTTGCAGTGAGTAAATATGTGGATCCCTTGACGACAGGCAGAAACCCTCCTATGATAGATAAAGTCAAAATCATTATGGACTTTCAGTGCATGGGGAATAAAAGCAAGGTTAACATTGGACCCCTGCTAAACCATATGGGACAACTGACGCCCAGGAAAAAGCCAACCTGCTTAATGTGTTTTTTGCGTCGGTTTTTCACCAGCCCCAAGGGACGGCCTGGGTGAGGGAGAATTGTTACCCTTCATCAATGTAGACCGTGTGAAGGAACACCTTGAGAGGCTGGACACTTTCAAGTCAGCTGGCCCAGACAGTTTACACCCCAGGGTACTTAAGGAGCTGGCAAGCATCATAGGTCAGTCACTGGCACAGTTCTTCGAGAACTCATGGTGCTCAGGCAAAGTGCCCAAAGATTAGAAGAAGGTCACTGTGGTTGGTGGCTATCTTCAAGAAAGAGAGGAAAGTAGATCCGGGGAACTACAGGCCCATCAGCCTGACCTCTATCCTGGGGAAGATCTTGGAAAAGTTATCAAAGAGACCATTCTTGACGAACTGGGTGATGGCAACATCCTGAGGGACAGCCAGCACGGGTTTGTTGTGAGTAGGTCTTGCCTGACCAATCTCATCTCCTTCTATGACCAGGTGACATATCACCTGGACAAGGGAGAAGAAATTGATGCCATATATCTTGATCTTAAAAAAGCCTTTGATCTGGTATCCCATGATCATCTCATAGAAAAACTGGCCAACTGCGGCCTCGGCTACATCACAGTCTGCTGGCTGGGGAATTGGCTCTGAGGTCGGACTCAGAGTGGTAGTTGTTGGAAGTCAATCACTGTGGTGCAGCGTGACCATTGGGGTCCCTCAAGGTTTCGTCCTTGGGCCTATACTCTTTAACATCTTCATTAATGATGTGGACACTGGTATCAGAAGCGGACTGGCCAAGTTTGCCGATGACACCAAACTTTGGGATAAAGCATCCACACCAAAGGACAGGATGGTGATTCAGGCCAACCTTTACAGGCTCAGAAAATGGGCAGATGAAAATCTGATGGTGTTCAACACCGAAAAATGCAAGGTACTCCACCTTGGGAAGAAAAATCCCACAGCATGCTTATAGGTTTGGCAGTGCTATGCTTGCTAGCACCACAGCCGAAAGGGACTCGGGGGTCATGATTGACGACAAGACGAATATGAGCCACCAATGTGATGTTGCAGCTGGTAAAGGGAGCAAAACTTTGGCTTGCATCTATAGATGCTTCTCAAGCAAAACCCAGGATGTCATCCTCCTGCTATACTCGGCCTTGGTGAGGCCGCAGCTGGAGTACTGCATCCAATTCTGGGCTTCACAATTTAAAAAGGATGTGGAGAAGCTTGAGAGAGTCCAGAGAAGAGCCATGTGCATGATCAGAGGGCAGGAAAATAGGCCTTATGATGAAAGGCTGAGAGCTATGGGACTCTTCAGCCTGGAAAAGCGCAGGCTTGGGGGGACCTGGTAGCTGTCTATAAGTATATAAGGGGTGAACATCAGGATCTGGGGAACGCCTGTTCACCAGAGCACCCCAAGGGATGACAAGGTCAAACAGTCACAAACTCCTCCAAGACCATTTCAGGCTGGACATAAGGAAGAACTTCTTTACTGTCTGAGCCCCCAAGGCCTGGAACAGATTGCTTCCAGAAGTGGTGCAAGCACCTACTCTGGACTCCTTTAAGACACATTTGGACATTTATCTTGCTGGGATCCTTTGACCCCAGTTGACGTCCTGCCCCTGGGGCAGGGGGCTGGACTCAGTGATCTTCCAAGGTCCATTCCAGCCCTAATGTCTATGAAATTTATGAAAAGGCATCATTATTCTTGTCAGATTCAGCGGGTAGTTTTGTAGTTGGTAAGGTCGGAAGAGACCTGAGCGGATCATCAAGTCCAATCCCCTGCCATAGCAGGAAAGCATGCTGGGGTCAAACAACCCCGGCTAGGTGCTTATCTGGCCTCCTTTTGAAGACCCCCAGGGTAGGACATCAAGAACTTCTAAATTCTAACTCTCACCCTTGCCTGATATACCTCCTTAAACAACTTGCATGAACTCTGTGCCTCATTTTCATGCCTGAATAGAACAGGGATAACAGAAGTCCACTTGTGTTTCTTAGATTCCCTTTTGAGGGTCAGAGGGCTTGCCTGAGGATCTTGTCTAGAGTTGCTGCCATAAATCTGTGTTGAAACATCGATAATGAATCCACAGCCCTATTGGGCTGGCTATATTGCTCATAAGGATATAGCTAAGCACCTGCTGTATGGAGAAATGGAATGCAATCTGTGAAAGTGAGGCCAGACATAAAAGCACAAATGAAGTTCCACATTGTTCAAAGCAGGATAGTAACAGACTAATGGGAATTGCTGGCTGCAGGTAGACAGCAGTGATGCATGAGGATCAAAGAGGCTATTGAACTCTTTGAGCAGTGATGCAGTGCTAGAAAGATGTGCTAGGCCTAACACATACAGGAAGCAGAAGTCACAAGAGCGTGGGTAGCATTGCTGGGAATATGATGAAAGCCTTTTATCACAAACTGGTGAGTCATGCATACGCATCACACAAGTGGCCGTTCTCTGATGATATCCCCACAGGCTGAAGTTAGACTGTTGGTCTTGGATGCCTTGCCTGGGTCATGCTTTAATCCAGGAGATTTACAATGATGATGAAAACAAGGATGATAATTACCTATCTAACCCTCAGAGCACGTGTTGATAATTAATGGTAATATACTATATCAGCTAGGGAGAGAAATTACACATAAACTGGAAGGAAACCGCTTTGAGTGGCATTGCTGAGCGCCGAGACCAGCAACATCCCCTGGAAGCAGTGCTGGGCTCGGCACTCTGCTGGCACAGCTGGGCTGAGTGCTCAGCAGCATCACTTGCAGTGGATAGGGCTGGGCTTGGCACTTGGCTGGCGTGGCCCAGGCAGTGTTGCTTGCAGAATAAGGGGCTGCACCAGTGGAGTGCCAAGACCAGCCCTGTCCCCATCCCTGTGAGTGGTGTTCGGCTTGGCGCTTGGCTGGTGTGCCCCCATCCCCTGCGAGTGGTGCTGCCTGGGCTGCGCCAGCTGAGTGCTGCGCTGGCCCTGTCTGCTGCAAGCAGGACTGCTGAGCATCGAGCCTGGCTGCGCCAGCCGAGTGCTGAGCCTGGCACTGCTTGCAGGGGGTGGGGCTGGAGTCGGTGCTTGGCAGCACCGCTTGCAGGGGCTGGGGCTGGGGTTAGTGCTTGGCAGCATCGCTTGCAGCAGACAGGGCCAGGCTTGGTGCTTGGCTGGCATGCCCCCATCTCCTGCAAGTGGCATTGCCTGGGCTGCACCAGCCAAGTGCCGGGCCTGGTGCCACTTGCAGGGGACAGTGTATAAGCTGAGGTGTATATGTTATGAGTCGAGGTTGAATTTTTAAGAGTTAAAAGTTGGGCATCAAAACTCAATTTATACACTGTGAAATATAGTAGGGTAAATTAGTTTATTGAACTTCTGTCCTAGATCCCTTGTAATAATAGTCTGTTGTATAGAAACCTCATAAGTATTATTATTAGTTATTTATTTTTGGGTATCATGATAGCTAATGATAGCATGGCAAATATCACAATTTGAACAGCAAGACTAATATTTGTGCTGTTATTGATTAAAGGGAAACATTTCTTTTTATGCTGGCCGGGGAAATTAGATATACCCTTTCTAAATGTCAATAAATGCAGGTTTCTAACAATCATTTTTTCCAGAGGCCTTTGTTCTAAGATTTCATATGTTTTCTCTTATAAGCTCAGCCAGCTTCTGGAAAGCCTACAATGAAAAAAAATAGAGAGAAATGGATTAAAACAATTGTCAAAAGAAGGCATTAGAGTTGTTAACAGCAGCTACTTACACACTGACTGTTAACATTAAACTGTCAATTATAACCTTTGTCTATAGCTTTTCGGTGTTTATTTTGTTCCTAACCCTATGGGTTATAGCCAGCTACTGAATTCAGTGGGAATTGAAATCGGACCCTATGTCTGGAGAAACTTTAATTCAGTTTCAGTATATTAAAACCCCAAACAGTTTTCCAACCCTGCCTTCTCTACTATAGTACATGCTTTTTAAAGAGATGGTGGTCTTTCAGAGCAATGGATTTGACTGGCTTGTGATGGCTTTCTGAGCAGGCACTTTTGCTTCATGCTGCTTGTTTGCAGTTTAGAAAATTTAACGTTTGCCAAGATCTGAAAATATTTTTACTAGTGTCAGGTACAGTGTTATTTCAGTGATAATGTGATGACAATATTCTGCAGACAACAGAGAGCAACAAGTGGAGAAAAAACTATGCAACTGACCCAGCATGCTGGAATAATCTTCTGTTGGTGTCAGCAAGGGAAGTGTGATCATGTTTTTCATACTTATTTCTTGAGGAAGCATAATAATTTGAGACAACCACCTGGAAATGCTGAATTATATGAAGAACTTAAAGAATTTTCCCCTTGGCCTTTATTTTTCACTCCCCATAACTGTATTAACATATACTGTACTACTCTTCTAAAACATGGCACTTGATGTTGTGAAAACAAGGTGTTTGTTCTCTCTCTGCTACTTTCTTTACTCGGTATGCAGTGGGGGGGCAGTGCTCTAATAACCCATATTGCATAAACAATTTGCTGAACTCAGAGCCACTAGGTACTAGTGATAATGAACTTAACCTGATTAAAAAAAAAAAAAGAGAGTTAGATATGTGTATGGATAATAAGAACAACCACTGTTAAGTTAGGTATGAAAAGAAAAAGGAAAACTTATGTTTCAGAGTATAACCCAGCCTCTAGGTTCTAATCAGCTTCTGCCGTGGGCTGGTTATTCCACAATTTTCCACTTTATTAGCTATTGCCATCTTTCTTAGTGTCCCTCTACATGTGTAGGTAAAGATGAGATGGGATCTAATGCATGATCAAAACAATTGTGCTTCCTGCCATACCACACATTCATGGCAGGAGGTGTGATTGTGGTGGGATCACACATTAGACCCAATTGTGCCTTATTGCTGGTGCAGGGGAAGCCTGATTCTAGGCTTCCCCTGCACTGGCAAGAAGCATTCTCCCAAGTTTGGAAGCCCCCTCATTTGAGGGGGCTCCTGGCTGTAGGCATACTCCATACACCTCTGTGGCTGGGAGACCTAGCTGCTGTGCTCTCTCAGCCCCAGGGGCTTCACGCAGCTGGGTCCTGGACTACCAGGACTCAGCATCAGCAGTTGCAGGACTCTGGGTTCCAGCAGCTGTGGGGTGCTATTGGGACCCAGAGTGAGCAGCTGCTGGGACTGAGAATCTCCACAGTTGTGGGACTCCCAGTCCTGGCTGGGCATGGCACACCGCACTCCTGTGCCTGGGAGCCTAGTCAGGCACGGGTAGACCCTGCTACGTGTGCAAATTAAAGTTGGATAACAACCACTGTAAAGTTAGTACACATTTTTGAGGTCTAACTTTATAGCTAGTTGGGGCTTTTTATTGTGTGATAGCTACTTTGCACATGCAGTTGGTTTCAGTTAATTGTGCAATTAACCAGGTAATTGTGTAATACCTGTAAGTGTAGAGAGGGCCTTAGAATCAGAGAAAATAGGGCTGGAAGGGACTTTGAGAGAATATCTTGTTAAACTCCCTGATCAAGCATGACTATCTTTGTGTAAACTGCCCCAGGCAGAGATTCAACAACCCCATTCAGTACTTAACCACTCTTACAGTTAAACATAGTGGGCACTTTTACATGTGCTCCGGGGGTGGGGGGACAGTGCTTTAATTAGAGTGGCTCCGAGAGCCGCTCTAAGTAAAAAGCCGCAGCATCTTGTTTATCAGTGTCCCTGCACTTCAAAATGACAGTGGGAGCGTTTGAACTAAAGCTTGTTTAACGAGCTTTAGTTCATGTGGCCCTGCTGCCGTTTTGAAGCACAGGGATGCTGATACACGAGATGTGGGAGGCTGCTGGAGCACGATAATTGCCACACTCCAGCAGTGACATGCTGTAATCACAGTACGTCGAAGCAGCCTCCATGCTTGTGTACAGGCACCCAGTATCCCTAATTCCTAACTTAACTCTCCCTTCTTGCAATTTAAACCCATTACTACAGTGATTCTCAACCAGAGTACCACGGCAACCTGGGATGCCACCATACCCTTTTGAAGGGTGCTAGGAGGTTTGAGGAGATAAGCAGGTAATTGCAGCCTCAGGCTTGTCCATTCCTGTCAGATCCCCCAAACCCATGGCATGGTTTCTCTATGAGGTGGTGAGTGTGCTAATATACAAAT
This sequence comes from Alligator sinensis, assembly GCF_000455745.1. NCBI lineage: Eukaryota > Metazoa > Chordata > Crocodylia > Alligatoridae > Alligator > Alligator sinensis. The sequence goes on along the minus strand of NW_005842182.1, from coordinate 839,119 downwards.
TAGTTTTTCAAATTGGGTGCCACACAATTTACAAAAGTTATGGAGGGGTGATTTGAGTTAATTGAGGAGTGCTTCAGGATCAAAAATATTGAGATCAACTGCACTACTTCTTGTCCTATCACCAGTGGACAAAGAGAATAATTAAATACCCTCCTCTTTATAATGATCCTTTTTTGTATGTGAAGACTGATATAAAATTTCTCCTTATTGTGTACGACTGGTAATGGCTAGAGAGTGAAATTATATTTTAGGCACTATGCTGGGATTTGTGAGGCCTGTGTTTATTTCCATGGCCCATGGAAAAAAACACTTTGTGAACTTGGAAGACACAACTAGGGCATATCTATACAGTACACACCTTCTTACTTCTGCACAGCTTCTAACTGTGCTGCTGCTAGTACTGCGCAGTAGCAATGAGCTGGTGTGCAGGGTCAGAAATGGCCCAAGTGCCACTGGGACTGTGCAGTACCAGTCGGTTCTGCAGTTATTTAGTGCTTGCTAAATGTACTGTGCAGTAGCGAGTTGCTGCTGTGCGGTAGCAGCAGCGTCACAGTTGGTGCCTGCCAACGCTATGTTACTGTAGTGTCTCATGTAGATCCGCCCAGTTCGTGTTAAAGTACTAGACGACTGCACAGTACCCGCCAATGGTGGCGGCGTTATGGTTAGTGCCCACCAATGCTCTGTTGCCATAGCCCATGGGTACGGCAACGTAGCGTCTCATATAGATGTGCCAAGTTTGTGCTAAAGCAAGTACTAAATGTCCGTGCAGTCCCAGTGGCTCACAGGTTGTTTCTGACCCTACTGCACAGTAGCAATGAGCTACTGTGCAGGGGTGGCGTCATCATGGTTAATACCCACCTTTGCTATGTTATGGCGATGTAATGTCACATGTAGATGCGCCCAGTTTGTACTTCAATCGTAATCCTGATTCCAAAGGGGACTGATAAATAGTCCACTTTTTAAATTGGAATTTGGGTGATCATTTTCCGTTAAAAAATTAGCAGAAATATAAGAACGATCTGCAAGTCCCGTGTTAGTCTAAATGCAAATGTCAAATTCATATGAAAACAGAAGTAGTAAAATATGTCAAAGGTGGTGTAGAGGGCAGTTTGCTCTCACCTGGTCAATTTGGATTGGAGAAGCAAAAGAGAGGGAAGCTCTGACATAAGGACTAAGGTCTGAGCTGTCAATGTTGAATCCTCCTCCAGGAACCAGACATATCTAAGAGAGAGATTACCTACTTTAGTGTGTCAAGTGCATTGAAATTTTTAGAATGTAAATGTGATCATTTCAGTATTCCATTTCAGATGCAGTTGATGCTCAAATAATATTTTTCCCTTTTGGGATATAGTTGATTAAAGGCTGGAGGCTGCAAGTGAGAGAAGAATGGAGTAGAGTAGAAAAACCCTGGGCATACCCAGTTCACTCTCCCTTTCAGCATCCACTCTCTGCCACTGTGAGAGACAGGATAGTAGGAAAGATGGACCTATAGTCTGATCCAGTGAATAGTGATTCTTTTATTCTTATGACCTGACTAATACTAACTGCAGAACTGTTTCACTGTATCACTTTGTTGAGTAAAATCAAGGCCAAGGCCATTCTGCAGTCAACAAGAGCAATTTTCATGGATATTTTTGAGCCAAATCCAGCAGACACACAAAACAGTGGTGGCATGTCAGGTGGCATTTGATTGGAAAAAGGCTGAAATTGGTTAACGGCATCTTCTTTTTAACTTCTGTTTGTACTAATTTGGAATTCAGTTTGAATTGTCAGGGAGGAAGGGGGTAGACATAATGCTCAGAGCAAATTAGGTTAGTTCTAAGATCAAGCAACTCAGATCCGTACTTTCACTTATGCGTACAACATTTCTGTGTTCAAATTTAACTCAGGTTCAGTACAGAGGTACCCAAAAGCTTTGTCCCTCCCAACAATACAGTTGGTCCAATAACATAAATCGCTCACAAAAATATTTGTCTTTCATTTTTCATGGACCATCATGGCTACAATATTACAGCATTACCTATAATTTCTTTTGACTTCCATGAAGGCAGTACCCATTTGTTCTGGGAACTGAATTTGACCCCTGCAGAATTTCACATAAATAATTCCGCCCATTTTTACCAGCTTCTTAAATGTAACTTATGTTGTGACTTACAGCCCTGATCAATTTGGCTTGTATTTGGTGAAAGCTAAAGTCTTGTTGTTTAAGGACTACCTGAATTAACATGCGAATGATCTATGATAATACAGTACTGGAGCAGGCTGGGCAATAACCTATGTTGGGTCTATATTGGGTCAAAGACTGATCTTGGGGAAGCTGGCTATGAGTACCATGCCCATGCCCCATCCACCCAAGTTTGCTGATCCTCTCCAGAGCCAGAAGTTTATATGTGAAGCTACTCCAGACTCATCCCTAGTGCCTTCTCTCAAGAAGGTGAGGGCTTGAGAGCAGACATTGGGGATAAATTTGGAACAGCCTCATTGGCCAACTTCTGGCTTTGGAGCATGTCAGTTTACTTGAGTGGGTGGGGTGTGCTGAGGCCTGCCCTTTCTGCTAGATGTTTCATCTTTGTGATTTTAAGGTCATCCTCATTGATTGTGACAAGGATTGTCAGCCCTGGACAAAAATGAAAACAGCAGCTAAGATGATGGATTTCAGTTCAAAACCCCACTCTAGATAGTTAAGGCTTATTACAGCAAAGCAGAGTAATTGGCTATTCACTTCTTGGATTTCAGGGCACTTAACATTTTACATCATTTTACTGGTTTCCTCTCTTTGCATAATCTCTTTTCCCTATATCAAGTAGTCAGATATTTATTAAGAAAAAGGCATTTATTAAACATCCTGTATTTTTTTTTCTTCTTATGATCAACAGACTAATTTGGTCACTGTGTGGCAGGACATGGGTTGTGCCTGTCGCTTTAAGGGTTTGAGCAGGATGCAGAACAGCTTGCAGGTGGGAGCAGACCCAATCAGGCAGTCACATGGTGGTCAGGAGGCTGCTTGATTGGTAGAGATGCTGGGGAGCCTAGATATAAGACCAGGCCCTGAAAGCAGACCTGGTAGTTGCTGGAGGGTTGCCACTGGAGTAACATTGCCTGGCCAGAGGAGTCTGCTCCTAGAATATCTGGAGGTCAAGGGTAGGAACTTTGGGGATGGAGGAGGTTCCTGGTACTGAGGCATGACTGGAAACTACACCCTGTTGGGTTTGGATGGTGTGGTGGGACAGTCTCCAGGAAATGCCACACTTTTGTGCCTCCCTAGTGAAAGGCAAGTATGGGATGCTGGAAAGCTTCCTCCCCTGCTGCCATGTGGGTGGCCCTGTGGAGGGGAAAGGCTAGGGGAGCACACCCTGACAGAAAAACACAATGCTCAGCCCACTGAGTGGGGCCTGAGGCAGGGTCCAGGCTGATAGAAGGTGACTAAGACAGGGGCCAAGGCCCACAGTGAGGCCTGAGGCCCAAAGGGTGTAAGGCCCAGCAGCCCAGTGATGAGGCAGGGTGGAGGCCCCAGTGAGAGGGCATGTGGCCAAGGTAGGTCTGATGATGCCTGAGGTCAAGTTTGGGCCAGAGGCTGTGTGGCGCCCAGCAATGGGGCTGGGGAGTAGTAGTGGATTTGGATGCCTTCTGTGAGGCATGGGACATGGTATAAGGGAAGGTTCGGAGCTGTGCCACCCTTGGCATCAGGGCAATTACACGGGCAGCCTCCTGCATTTTTTCATCTACTTTGGTACATCAAGGTGTGGCGGGAAAGGCAGGACGGACTGCCCTAGACAGGTGGGGCAGGCTGATGTAGTGACTGGACCCGAGCCGATCCCCTGTTACACACTGTTCCCTATGAAATTTATCATTTATGCTCTGCGCACGCATTTCTGCTTCACTGAAGTCAAATAGGAAAATTGCCATGAACTTTAATGAGGACAGGAACTCTTCTCTGATGTACCAATTGCTATGAAAACTGCATAGAGTACATGAGCTCCAAAGGCTTCCACTAAATGCTTCTAAAGGCTGCCTGGATTTTATTATCCTTGTGCTATGTCTAACTGCCTATACTTTCTCCCTATTAATATATTTTCGTGTCCTATCCTAAGAACCAGATGGCAGACACTAGCACTTATACTATTTGCTATCCCCTGTGAAGACATTGTGGAACAGTGCCACCCAGATTTACCCATGCCAACATTGCCATAGGACTGGGGCCTAAGACATTTGTCTATTTGAAGTGTGATTCTTTTTCATGACCATTTTCTCTGTCATCTAGTGCTATTTGCAGTTTTAAAATTATTAAGTTTATTACAATGATTCAGTTATATTAAAAATGTGCATAGGAAATAAAATGTTAAGCATTTGCATAATGGGTAAAATCCAACTGATATTATTAATGTGATGTCACCACCCTAGTTACTGAATTTATTCCTTAATGACCCAGGAAGAAAACCTAATACAAGTCACAACTGATTGAATAAGAAACAAACAAAATGGTATACATGGTTCTATTCAAAATCAAACCTTAAACTGTATTAGTGTTTCCCAGTAGTATAATTTTTCCTACCCCTTTCTCTAAGGCTTTTTCCATGACCAACTGGTGTGTATCAGAAATGCCCTTAATTTTAATCCATAGAAACATTCCAGCTGTAGGGACATACCAATCTGCCAAATCTAGAGAAAAAAAAAACAGATTTTGAATTAAAGCATATTTTGCATTTATAATGAAAACACTGAAATGGAAATGATTTCGCTGGGGTCAGGATTTCATCAGTAGTATTGTATGTGGGGCACAGCAGCCCCCCTGGCTCTCCAGGGACCTAGCAGACCTCCTGAGGCTAAAAAGAAAGGCCTACAAAGGGTGGAGGATGGGAGTCACCTCCAAGGAGGATTATTCTGCACTGGTCCGGTCCTGTAGGGAGCAGACCAGGAAAGCCAAGGCTGCAACTGAACTCCAACTAGCTTTGAGCATCAAGGACAATAAAAAGTCCTTTTTCAGATATGTGGGGAGCCGGAGGAAAAGCAGGGGCAACATTGGACCCCTGC
>NW_005842182.1:819721-833047 GCF_000455745.1 Alligator sinensis | reverse complement strand
TCATTCTCCCCCTGTACTCGGCCTTAGTGAGGCCACAGCTGGAGTACTGCGTCCAGTTTTGGGCTCCACAATTCAAAAAGGATGTGGAGAAGCTTGAGAGAGTCCAGAGAAGAGCCACGCGCATGATCAGAGGTCAGGGAAGCAGACCCTACGATGACAGGCTGAGAGCCCTGGGGCTTTTTAGCCTGGAAAAGCACAGGCTCAGGGGTGATCTGATGGCCACCTATAAGTTTATCAGGGGTGACCACCAGTATCTGGGGGAATGTTTGTTCACCAGAGCACCCCAAGGGATGACGACTAGGTCGAATGGTCATAAACTACTGCAAGACCGTTTCAGGCTGGACATAAGGAAGAGTTTCTTTACTGTCCGAGCCCCCAAGGTCTGGAACAGCCTACCACTGGAGGTGGTTCAAGTGCCTACATTGAACACCTTCAAGAGCAAACTGGATGCTTATCTTGCTGGGATCTTATGACCCCAGCTGACTTCCTGCCCTTTGGGCAGGGGGCTGGACTTGATCTTCCGAGGTCCCTTCCAGCCCTAATGTCTATGAAATCTATGTGTCATCCCTTTTATGGCACTGATTTACATGAAAAGCTCAGCTTTCAAGCAATTACTGTTCCCTGCCTTTCGTTGGGATCAGACTGTGTGCAGCTTAAATGGGACTGGATTTTGCATTGATCTAAAATCTTGATTGTACCAGAAAGATGAGCCTTTTTTTCTCGAAAGGAAAAGAAGCCACTCAGTACATTAATGAAAAAGAATTTAGATACAAGTCAATGGGAGTGGTTAGCTTTGGTAGTAAGAGTTTAGATTCAGCAGGTCCCTGAAGGTGATGATGGATTCACCAATGATTAGTTCAGTTATAACAGCACAGCGATTGGTTAACTTTACTGTGCTACTTACGATGAAAGTGAAACTGAAGCTGTTAATTCTGGTGCACAGAACCGTCAGTAGCCTGGAAGTCAAACCAACTGGTCCCTAGTGACATTGGGCTTCAGATGTACTTGTTCACACATGCTCAATATCACATAAGCAGTGTATACCAAAGTAACTAATAAGATGAACAAACCTCTCTTGTTCTATGCGTGTGAATAGTTACTACAGGAGACTGAGGTATTGTGAGCTTCTAGCTGTTAGTAATCTGATGACATGGACGGGTGGCCATGCTCATCAAGTGTATGTCAGAGATGGGAATTTGGATAATAAAAGCTATGCAGTTTATGTGGTATGTTCTGTCCACATAAGATGGCCTTGTTGGAAGGGAAGACATATCTGAGAATTTGCCAATATACAATCATCAACTGACTGCCAGGGTCATTCACAGTTTTACGGTCCTATTAGACTGTTCCCAGATAGCAGCAATGCTTAAAGTATTTGCCCAACTCATCATCAGAAGCAAACTGCCCACTGTTCAACAGACATCAAATGGGACACAACCTTGCCTTAATGATAGATGATTAACCTGTTGACACATCTCCACTGATACTACAAGAAATCCATCAGGCTCCATAAATCTTATAATACTTTTCTCAAAATATGAAATATTCAGTGCACCAAATACTCTTATGGTAACTACATGGGTGAAACTAAACAGGAACTACACTCCAGAATGGACTCTCACAAAAAATAACATAAAAGACAAAAACACACCTATGCTAGTAGGAGCACATCTTTTCACAGAACCACGACTCCCTTTCTTACCTTGCTATTCTCATGCCCAAGGCAACAAACACTTTTAAAAGGTGAGTTTGGGGACAAGAATTCCTAAGCTGTCTGAACACTAGGATCTAAAGGCTGAACATCAGTGTTGATTTTATGACACACCATAATCTACCTGATTCCTGAAATTCTTCGTAGTGATGATGTGTAGGGGGTGCACGTGCACCCCCTTTCAGCTAGCATTCCTGGGCGGCAGGGAAGGTGAGAGCGCTGGTGCCCCACTGACAGTGCTGGCCGGGAAGTGCAGCAGGAGAAGCGTTCACCCTGTGGCTGATCCCATCGATCCGGAAGTGCTAGCGGTGCGCCTGGAAGTGCCAGTGGCACATTGCTGCCAGTTGTGGGTCAGCAGGATCGGTCACCACGGGGGACACCTTTCTTCCCCCCGTTGGCAGGATTGGCCGTTGGGGACCGACCCCAGTTGCTGACTGTCCAGTCAGGGGGGGCAAGTGCCCCCCACTCCCCCCCCGGACTCAGGAGACACCAGTCGCCCATACTTCCTACACACTACAAGTTTATAATTACCTTCCTCCCTTTTGATAGGTCTCAATTTACCAGTTATCAAGCTTTCTTTTCTTTTGCTATCCCTGGGAACTTGATACAGTCCTCCATACCTCATTGTATTGCCTGGTGTGTGCAGCATGACTGTGCCTGATGCTCATCTTAGAAAAAGGCACTTTGTACATATGCAAAGATTAATCTTCACAGTTATATTGCTTATTGCTGCATGCAAATGTGGGCATGTCTCTGGAGGGGAACCTTCCCTTAATTTAGAGCCTTTGGCCCACTCCTTTTTAGTTCACCTGTCAAACTCCTTCCTCAACTTGGCGTCTGTCAGAAAGAGGGTACCTCTTTAAGTAGAACAAGCTGTAACCAGGAGTATGACTAGTCATGAAAGATGAGTGAATGGCTAAAAAAGCAGGCCAAATCATACAAGTTGCCGTATATATCACACCTTTGTTCCAGAAGAATTTTCTTATGAATAGTTTCCTCCTCATCCTTATTATCCCCACAGTTATGTATTTGGGATGAGCTAATCTGATGCAAGACAAATTAAACCAGTTCAGAGCACACAAAAAAGTTTATTTAGATTAACCTTATCAGTGCAGCTTTTCACCTATAGTTAAAGTGATTCAGCTTCCACATGCAGAGAAGCTTTTTGGGGAAAAAATCCCCTCTCTGAAACCATAATAATATTTAGTCCCTTAATCTGCACTGTCCTTTGGCTATCTGCATATGTAGGAGCACCATTTAAGTAGAGGCTTATGGGTGTATATTGATTCACTGACCTTTTAACTATTTGTCTGCTGCAGCAAGCATTGTATCTCACTGGGCCCTGTAGAATTTCACCATTCTGGAAGCAAAAAATCAATGCAAGTAATTTTAAAGAGCAGTGGGGTATGAGTCAGTCACACAGTTATCGTTAAATACTATTCTGTACATCATGCCCTGTCACCGTTTCATTGGAAATCAATGTTAAGTGCTACTCTTGATAAGTCAACTTAGCAGTGTCATTTTTCCTTTTCAATTTTTAATGTAGGGTTAAAAAACACCCCCAAAACTAACCAAAATGGGATGGAAAACTCGTAATGCTTACCTCTGCAGCCTCTCAGTCATTGGGTTTGAAACTTTGACTTGGGCATTATTTATTACCCATTGTATGTAGGGCAGAGACTAATATTAGAGAGAGAAACAGCTCAGTGGAAAAATATAGGTGAGAAATGGAATGGCATAAAGGTAATATGAAAACCATAGAGAGAGAGATGTTTTAAAAAATGGATTTTCTAAAGTGAAAAAATAACTATGGCAGATATATTTACAGTAAACAGAGCACCAGCCTGTAGTAACATAGCTTTGGTATAAGGGAACAGCTTTCTGTTATAGGTACAGGAGCACACTGAAACCAATGCAGTTCTTTCCTTCAGCTGGAATTAGAGAAGACCCAAAAAGCACAGTATTCTCTTCTGCTAGCAAAATTTTTTTGCTTAAAAAGTGACTCTTGGAAAGAAAGGTGCAATATATCAGGAAAAGGTATTAAGGGTTAGTCAGATAAAATTCTGAATTTCCTTCCTTTTGTGGAGCGGTCTCAGTCATTCACTGAAATTTAATATAGTTTGGGGAAGTAAATACAGATTTTATTAACATCAACCCTTCTGTCTTAGAGAGCATTTTCCCCATGGACTTCAAAAGTATAGTGACCAATAATATCCCTTTTTATGTATGAGTTAACTGCTACATAGGTGTTCAAGTGACTTGTTTGAGGTCCATGGTAACATAGGAAAGCTTGTGGACAACTCAGGTTCAAAATGAAAAGAAACAAAGTCTACAGTAAAGTATTACCTGTCTGTATGCTCAAGCAAGCCCTTTTGCCCCCATTTTTGAAGAAGTGGAGGATCTGAGAGATGGAAGTTAATAGCATAGCCTGAATCATAGAGTCATAGAAAATTAGGGTTGGAAGGGAGCTCAGGAGGTCATTTAGTCCAACCCCCTGCTCAAAGCAGGATCATTCCTAACTAGATCATCCCAGCTAAAGCTTTGTCTAGTCAGGTTTTGAAAGCCTCCAAGGATGCAGTCTTGAAAACCTTCAGACTTCTTTGAGAGTTCCTGCAGTGATTCTATACAATTCTGTGCCTTGTGTTTACCCACTCTTTGTTCAAAACTGTACAGAGCATGATACCCAGATCGTAAATGCATGGGTTCTAGAAAACCATACTGAGTAGGCTTATTTGCATGTTTCTGGACAGTGTTGGGATGCCCAGCTGTTCCAAGGCAGGATCAAACCATTAGTTTGTAAAAGGTCCAAATCACTTGCCTGTGTGAAAGTGCTGGTGTGTATTGTTGAAACTTGCATATGTAGAACAGTCCTGTCAATAAGAGGCTTGGGGCCTGTCAAAAAGCCTAATCTTAACCTAGATGAAAAGAAAAAGCAATAATTCAAATATTTATAAACCTCCAATGTTTGTCATAGGGTTTCTTCATTATTGTTTTCTTTGATTAGTATTTTTCACTGTGAAACCTGATGGCTCAGTAATTCTGGGATACATTGCTTTTTGCATGAATCAAATTGTGCCTTTTCTCTGTATGTATTGTGGAAAGCATCTCTGCCTTAGTTTCATGTACTCATGAAACACACGTGATTAAATTTAATACAAAAGAAATTGTGTCACATGAATGCAATTAGAATAGAATAATACAAATTAATGGATTAGGATAAGGTCTACTTGAAATATGCACAGAGTAACTGATAAGAAAAACCCCTTTTGTTCTGTGGCAGATTCCAATGGAATCTCCGAGCAGTAGATTTTTGTGGCATTTAATCAGTAATGGGATGCTCACTGCAAACCATTTGCAGCTGATAAAAGAAGGAAAAGTGCTTTACTGTCACAAAACACTCCCCAGAGACGAGCCTATGAACTCCACTTCATCAACCTCCTGGATACTAAAAATCATGGACTAAATATAGACATTGGATTTATGACACATTATAACCTGCCTGACATCTGACTCCCCAGGTATCTCTCCACTTTCATCCCCGTTCTCCGTCTCCCCTCCCCCCAGCCTGTCTCTCACCCATTGACTCCTCAGTCTACATTTTCACTGACTGCCTGTCTTGTATGCATACCAACCCAGCCTCTGGCTTTTTTATTTTTCATTCCATCCAGGAAGAGCACACACCAACTGCTGAAACTTCCTTAGCCTGACGAAGGGTTTTTGAACCCGAAAGCTTGCTTAAAAATTGTTTTCCAACTATTTAAGTTGGTCTAATAAAAGATATCAGATTCACCCAAAGAACCTTGTCTTACTGTCACAAGGAATTTGAATAGAAAAAGAAGGATAAAAGTAGCACTTAAGGAAAACTTCTGAAATCACTTTCAAAGCTGCTCCATAGGCTTTTGCACTGCGACTGCAAGGCTAGGTACAAACATTTAGGGAGGTTAGGGGGAGGTTAAATTGTGTTAAAAATGGCTACCCAATTGAATTTAGGGTGCAGACAGAAGTGACAATTTTGCCTGATCTGGCCCCAGAAAGCAATCTATAGCCATGACCAGTGAACTTCTGTTTGGTTGGAGGTAACATTGTAATTCAGAAGGCTTTGCAAAAATCGTTCTGAATTACAGTTGGAAGTTGCACTTCTGTCTGCACCCCTAGTTTGCCCAGCTGTGGATATTACACTTAGATTGACCTAACTAGGGATCTAAATGTGAACTGTACATACTGTGTATGGTCTAAAAATGGCGGATCTAACTGTAGTTAGAAGTTAACTCAAAGTTAACTGTACCTCCAAGGCAGTCTAACTTAGTTCAGGCCTGGCAAGACTTATCTAATTGAACTTTTGTACTGCTCAGAGTGCAGCTCTGGGGCTGGGAAAGCCTAGCTGGTGGCCACAGCACAAGGCTGCGCTTTTCCTACCTGCCGCACTGGCATTGGGCTATTTTTAGCCCCTCAGCCCCTTGTCCCAGCCCAAATGGACAGCACCTCTCATGGACCAGCCAGCCCCCATCCTGTAAGCTGCTTCTGGTGCTGGGAGCCAATCAAAGCAAGTCAGGGTGGGGATGGGGCAGACAGGATGGGGTGGTAAGTTTGCTGCAAGGGGGGTTGTTCATCAGGGGTTGGGGGAGTCAGGGGGCTAAAAGTAGCCTCTGGTCCCAGGGAGAGAGCCCTCTGATTCCCTCAAGCTCCCCCCTCCCATGGAACTGCTAGCCACCCTGATTCCACCAAACCCTCCCAGACCCCACCAACCTCCCCTGTGGACCTTGCTAGCTTACCCCAATTCTACTAAGCCCCTTGTTAACCCCACTTGCCTCTCTGATTCCTCCAAACTCTCCCAGTCCCCATCAACCCTCCCCTGCAGACCCCTCTTGACCCTAATCCCTCCCTGTGGAACTCACTTGCCCCCCTATCTTCCCCATTCACCCTCCCATAGATCTTGTTTGCCTTCCTAGATTGTGAATGACTGTGGCAGTCAGTTGATGATGTCACACTGCTTGAATGATTTTGCTTGAATGATTACCTCTACTACCTTCCCCATCCCAATGTACCTTAGATCGGGTGGCCATTTTTAACTTCCCTAACTTCCCTGAATGTTTGTATCTACCCCCCAAGAAAAAAGTTCCCTTATAGGTGTTCTTGGTAAACAGAATCTAAATAATAGTGTGCTAGGCAGGTACACTGTAGTGCAGTGGTTCCCAACCTTTTTTTTTTTTTTTACTATGGACTGGCAGCAGTGCCAGGTGGGAGTGAGGGCCCATAGAACTGGGCAGGGATAGGTGTGGAATGTGGCCGGGGGTGGAACACACTTGACAAGCGCACCTGAGAAGCCAGCGAGCGAGGGCCGAGCGAGGGCCGAGCCGCTACCACCAGGAGCTGGTTACAGCTTATGCTGCGACCCAGCAGCCAACCCTTTGTGGCCTGATGGTTGGGAACATCAGCTGTAGTGTACTTTTGTTCTGTATCCTGAACTTTGGGTATGAAAAGAAGTACAAGTATGCTGCTGTAAATGGGGGAGAGGGGACTTACGTCTTAAGAGTAGACATCAGCTGAATCCAGTTTAACTGTTTTGTCTCCTAACCTTCTGTAAGTGAAGCTAAAATGCAATATTATAACCTGGTAGAAATCTGGGGAAATAAATTCATTTGCTGTTAGTTTGGAGCAGACGGAGGAAACGGTTACATTGGTTTCAGAAATACCATGGTTAAGTCTCTTCGCTCTTCTCACGATGTGTGCTTCTGTTCATACCCTTTGTGACAGAACCAAAAGTATGTTTTACAGAGTGCAATATTTTGGTGTCAGCAATAAATGTAAAAGGGCATATTTTTAATCAGGGCATTATGCGTCTCTGAAAAATGTTTTAGACTTTAGTAATAATAGTGGGTGCATCTACACATGAAATTAATGTAGCTGAATAAACTTTGGCACAGTTTACGCTGGAGTTTATTGCTCCCAGTCACTATATTTTCATGTGCCTCTGGGACCACAGCATGTTGAGCCAGGGTGGAGCAGCCCCTACTGGCAGGAGGTCCTAGGGGTTAGCCTGCAAGCCCACGACCGCTCTGACCCGGCTCAGTGTTCTGCGGAGGGACTGGCTGGGGCATGAGGGTGCTCCAGTGTGGGGCTAGTTCGCAGGCAGTCCCTAGGCTGAAACACTTGCATGCCCCAGCCAACCCCATCAGCATCTACATGTGCATTGCAACAGAGTAAATAACTCTGGCGTAGGATAGTACTTGTGTCTGGCAGTATTATTCTCGGCAGAGTTAATTAGTTTACTCCATCCTAATAGCACTACGCATGTAGACAGTAACGTTTTACTGCAGAGCTAATTAGTCATCTCTGCAGTAAATGTCACATGTAGATGCACCCAGAATGGATTATTTTGAATCCAGACTTACCCAGCAGAAATAATTTTCGAAAAAGAGTCGGACCTGAACACTTGGCTGTCAACATCCACTGAGAGAAACGTTGGTGCCTTAGTCTTCAAATGTAAAATATAGCTTATTATGGCACTAAGAAAACAGAACATCACTCATTCACTTCTGTCAGCAAGTCAAGTTGCTATGCAGTGGGTTATGGCTGGCTTTGTGGGACTGAGTACTTCTTTCCCTTTGGCTTCTGGCAGATGTGCAAGTAAAGGCATGTTGGGATCTAATGCCTGATCCCCACAATCATGCTTCCTGACATGCCACATGTGCATGACAGGAGGTGTGATTGTAGGATCAAGCATCATATTCTATCATGCCATATTGCCAGTACAGGGGGAGCCCGGGTTCACCAACCCAGGCTCCCTCTACACTGGTAAGTAGCAAGTTCATGTGGCTGGGATCCCCAGCAGCTGATTCAGGCTCCCAGCTTCTGGGGTGTGACATGTACCCCTGAGAGCCACCAGCTGATCCAGGCTTCTTGCTTCAAGGGGGCACCCTGCAGCTAGGAGTTCCAGCCTGGCCGCACATTCAATTAATGGTATGATAGGAGCAAGCCCCACAATTATTATAATTTTTTAGTGTAATAATTGTGTAGCTTTTTCCTTGTTTTATCATGCCATTAATTGCATTGATGTGTGGCCAGGTAACAACTCAAGAAGTGATTAACTGGTTAATCATGACATAAGTTCAGTGTATGCCAGGGGCCTTTGTGTCACTCTTCTGGGATGGGTTCATTGTGATTTAGGAAGACTAGGCACTATACCAAGCTAGTTTCTGCAGTGGCATAGGTTCTCCACAAGGTGGCAGGTCATGAGCATAAATGAATATATGTTAGCCATTCTTCTCAACACTGGTACATCTATACAAGACACTACAGTGCAGCTCATTGCTATTGCACCGTAGAGTCTAAACATAACTGTGCGGGGATGGGACTGTGCAGTAATGCTGGTTACTGCGCAGTCATTTAGTGTTTGGTTAAGCAAGTACTAAATGTCTATGTAGAAACAACTGAGCAGTTGGCCATACAACCACTGTCTTGTTTGAATAGAACCAGTAGTGGGTGGAGCATATCTCTTTAAGGTGTAAATGCTCCTGGGTGCATCACGTACATGTGGACCCAGGAGTGCAACACATTGAGCAACACATTGCAACACATTGGGGTAGCACAACCCTGGCTCACAAGGGGGCCCAGGTGGTGAGCCTGCTAGCTCAGAGGTACTTCTCCCTGGCTCAATGTGCTGCGGAGGAGCTGGCTGGGGCATGAGGGTGCTCCAGTATAGGGCTGGCTGGCAGGCAGCCCCGCACTGTAGCACCTTCATGCACCAGCCAGCCCTGGTCAGCACCTACATGTGCATTGTAGTGGAGTAAATAACTGTGCCGTAGGATAGTATTTGCATTGGGCAGTACTAACTTACAGCTGAGTTAATTAGTTTACTGTGGCCAAATAGCTCTGCATGTGTGGACAGAAATGCTTTACTGTGGAGCTTATTAGGCAACTCCACAGTAAGTGTCTCATGTAGATGCACCCCCTCTAGAGACACAAGATGAATCAGACTAAATCTTTGTTAACCATGGGAACTGCTATGGCATTGTGAGATGACTCAGTATCCATTTATATTTACTTTACAACTAAAAACTTGGATGTACACACTTAAGCAGTTCTAATAACCAGGTGTATGCCAGGGTTTTTTATATTTGTGTTGCAGCTGCATTCCTATATATTCTAACATGATATAGCTCACAAGTACTAGAAGGAGCATGATACCCAGATTGTAAATGTGTGGGACATTTTTGATATATCCATGTAGGCATCTGCCCAAATTTTATGCCATGCTAATGAAAGATTAAGGTGTGTCAGCTGGGGCCTTCATCCCTTGTCAGGACATGTTTCATTTATATCTGTATAAACTTAACAGCTTTTATCTCTGTTTGAACTCTGAAGAGATAATATAATTGTACAATCATGACAGTGTGGTGGGAGAAAACTCCCTGGGGTTCATTGTCTAGCTGTAATTTGATAGACAGACAACACGGGTAAAGACAGACAGCTGTTTATTTGCTCGAGCAAAGACCATAATGCAAGCAAAAGGCAAAATGCCCCCCGCAAAGGGTGAGGCGATCTTTTATACTTATTACAATAAGGCAAGACTTACAGGGTTAACAAAAAAGCAATATTTGGGCGGTGCTTTACAAATCTTTGTAACAGCATATTTCTATTAAGCTGAACTATCACTTTTTAAAAGCTAAAAGTTAAGTGACAGTAACATTATAATATGTTAGCAAAACCTTACACAGTAGTAGATACTTCTCAAGGACACAACCACTGCACCCAGAACAATGGCTTCCCTGTCTTATCTTACTTCTTGCTGTAGCTGATTTTTCAGCACACAGACACAGATCCACTTTTTAACTCAGAAAATGCTTAATACAGTTAAAATGATTACTTGACACAAGCAAAGGCTTAGCTATCATTCTGCCTTGTGGTCAGCTGCATTGCTAGGCCACAGGTCATGCCTTGTATTCAGCTGTAAAGCTAATACTTCTTAATAATCCAAATTATTGTTAACCTAACAGTATGCTATCAGAAAACTATTCTATTTCAGGGTAATAACAAACATGCTCACCACAACAGCCTAGGAAGCGTTCTATCTGCCAAGATCCATTTAAATGTAAGAATGTTCCAACATGCTCAAGACTGGTTTCAGAAGTAATCTAAATATTTTTGTTTAAATGAGGACCGATCCAAGTTTATTTCTGCTTGTTAAAGAGTATATGTAACACTGACACCAATAACCAGAAGTGAATATTTACCTTTACAAACTGAAGAAAATAATATGGATCATCTTCTATTGTAAGGAAATCATACTCTCTTGCTAGCTAAAGAAAAATCGAAAAAGATCATTTCTCGAAAACTGGCAAGCAATTATTTTCAATAATTATTTTAATGGTATTTTAGCACATGGGCTGAGAAGAAATAGTGCAAGTGTAAGCAACAGAATAGGGTAAATACTGGAGCAGTCATTTTACATATTACACCTCTGGACTATAAAAAGAATCATATAAGAAGCCAGCAGTGACAAGAGACCCGATATAGGGGTGTTTTGGGGTTTTTTTCCTAACAGAATCAACATTTTATCTTCAGAAAACATGATGATTCACTATACTTAAATATTATTTTATATTTTCTAAATTATTTATGCTAAAGTATTCTGTGTCCTATTTTGCTGCTAAATACCTGGTATATCTCTTTTTTTTGCCATCAGTGCTCAGTGAGATTCCAGCAGGGTTGCTGCCATTTGGAATAATGTAAAGGAACTTGGGTTTTCTTCCATTTTCTGGTCTCTACTTGAAAAGAATGTCTTTCAAGGCTTTTGGAATAATACCATACTTATCACTGGGGACCCTGACAGTATTGGAGCCCAATGCTTTCAGCTGTTGATAAAAAGGAAACAGATCTAACATAAAATCTGCTCAGACATTCAGCAATTCAGAAATAACACAGAAGTTCAACACTTATTTAACCAAAGTAGTTAAAACTTTTTTCCCCTATATATTCAGTCTGAAATAGACAATAGGGGAACTGGAATGATTTTAAACAATATTAAAAGTAAATTTAAAAAACAAACAAACAGTGAAATATTCAGGTTTAGAACATAACTGCAGAAAACCCCGAAAATTTAATGTATCTCAATTGGGAATGACATAATCCTGTCAGAATTTATCTAGAACGAGTTATGCAACCCCCCTCCACTGCTCTGCATCCAGGCCTGTGCCCAGAGGTGGATTAATGTGTGCTGGGGCCTTGGGCAAACACAAAATTGAAGGCAACAGGGGCTGGGTTGGGCGGGGGGAGAGGGGTAGGGCCCCTTCCCTTCCTGGTGCTGGAGGGGAAGGCTGCGGGGTACCCTGCCATTTGGGGGGTGGGGGGCACATGCCTGCTTTTTGTCTCTGCTCCCTGCCCCCCCATCCCGCTATGGCCAAACATACACACACAGGCGCACACACACAAGTGTGCACATAGATGGGCGCACGCTACTCTCAGTCACTCTCTATACATGGACACAGATGCAAACATACTCTCCCTGCCAGGAACACAGGCACACGCGCACAGACACTCACACACACACACACACACACACACACACACACACACACACACATGCAAATGGGTGCACACTACTCACTCACTCTGTGCACATGGATGTACAGAGACAAACACACTCTCCCTCCTGCCATGAACACAGACACATTCACACACACTCACGCATGCACATGCGACACATGCACGCATACACAGACACACATGCACACGCTCTGATGGGCATGCACTCTACTCACTCTCTGCACATGGACACAGACACAACCACATTCTCCCTCCTGCCATGAACAGTCACATGCATATGCCCAAGTGCATGCACATGCACACACACACAGACACGCACGTGCACACGCAGATGGGTGCGCACTCACTCACTCTGTACCTGGATACAGACACAAACACACTCTCCCTGCCATGAACACAGACACATGCATGCACACCCACATGCACTAATGCGCGCGCGCGCACACACACACACACACACAGGTGTACACTTTATTCACTCCTTTTCTGCACGTGGACACAGAGACAAACACGCACTCCTGCCATGAACACAGACGCGCACACACGCATGCACAGACACACACATGCATACACACAGTGGCGACACATAGGGGGTGAACCCCCTGAGAGTGCCAGCGCACCCCATCTGGCCGTGCTTGCCACTTAGGCGATGGGTGGGGCGGCAGGCGGGAGTGCTGATGCCCTCTTGCAAGTGCCAGCTGATTGCTGCAGCTGCTCCCAGAAGCGGCTGCGGCCACTCCCGGAAGCAGCTGCAGTGATCAGCTGCAAGGGGGACCTGCTCTCTGGTCAGTAGGATTGGTCGTAGTGGGGGGCATGTTGCCCCCCTGACTAAGGCGGCACTAGTTGCCCATGCATGCACACACAGACACACATACACGCGTGCACACACACGCAGCTGGGTGCACACTCTACTCATTCACTCTGCACACGGACACAAACACACTCTCCTTCCTGCTATGAACACAGACACGTGCACACACAGACATGCAAGCAGACACACAGATGGGCACGCAGTCTACTCACTCTGCATATGGACACACAGACACAAACGTACTCTCCCTGCCATGACC
>NW_005842182.1:814982-819693 GCF_000455745.1 Alligator sinensis | reverse complement strand
CACACACACACACACACACACACACACACACACACACACATGCAAATGGGTGCACACTACTCACTCACTCTGTGCACATGGATGTACAGAGACAAACACACTCTCCCTCCTGCCATGAACACAGACACATTCACACACACTCACGCATGCACATGCGACACATGCACGCATACACAGACACACATGCACACGCTCTGATGGGCATGCACTCTACTCACTCTCTGCACATGGACACAGACACAACCACATTCTCCCTCCTGCCATGAACAGTCACATGCATATGCCCAAGTGCATGCACATGCACACACACACAGACACGCACGTGCACACGCAGATGGGTGCGCACTCACTCACTCTGTACCTGGAAAAAAACACAAACACACCCCCCCTGCCATGAACACAGACACATGCATGCACACCCACATGCACTAATGCGCGCGCGCGCACACACACACACACACACAGGTGTACACTTTATTCACTCCTTTTCTGCACGTGGACACAGAGACAAACACGCACTCCTGCCATGAACACAGACGCGCACACACGCATGCACAGACACACACATGCATACACACAGTGGCGACACATAGGGGGTGAACCCCCTGAGAGTGCCAGCGCACCCCATCTGGCCGTGCTTGCCACTTAGGCGATGGGTGGGGCGGCAGGCGGGAGTGCTGATGCCCTCTTGCAAGTGCCAGCTGATTGCTGCAGCTGCTCCCAGAAGAGGCTGCGGCCACTCCCGGAAGCAGCTGCAGTGATCAGCTGCAAGGGGGACCTGCTCTCTGGTCAGTAGGATTGGTCGTAGTGGGGGGCATGTTGCCCCCCTGACTAAGGCGGCACTAGTTGCCCATGCATGCACACACAGACACACATACACGCGTGCACACACACGCAGCTGGGTGCACACTCTACTCATTCACTCTGCACACGGACACAAACACACTCTCCTTCCTGCTATGAACACAGACACGTGCACACACAGACATGCAAGCAGACACACAGATGGGCACGCAGTCTACTCACTCTGCATATGGACACACAGACACAAACGTACTCTCCCTGCCATGAACAGAGACGCACGCATGCACACACAGAAGCAGATGCATACAGATGCCCTGACATGCACACACAGAGGCACAGATGAGCACACATGCACTCACATGCAGAGACAGACATGTGCATATGCGTGCATGTGCATGCGCGCACCCCCCACCCCCAGTCATATCCCTCCTCCTCTCAGGACTTCCCCCTCACCCCACTCTCCATCACATTGTGGTATCCCCTTTCCCCTTCACCCTCCCCTTCCAGCCCCTGTTGCCCTGCCTGGGCGGGAGCTGCTGCTCAGCTGTGTTCCTGTGGCCATGAACGTGCATGGGCTGGGCCAGATCAGGCCGAGAGCTCCGCACCCCGTCTCACGGGGGTGGCAGCAGTGGGAGGGGTGCTCTGGGGGGGGTCAGGTGAATGTTGGGGGCTGTGCCCTCCCCCAGCACTGCTGCCTGCCTTGCTGCACAGCACAGCTCCTGGCCCACCTCCGGTCCTCTGTAGAAGGCACCTGGTTCCAACTCTCACAGCAGTTCTTTTGTAGTAGCAATTCAGCACATCTGATTGTCACACTCCATTTATTTGGGGTATTATTCTGTTTCAGCTTTGCTGAGGTCATTGTTAAGTTTTCAAAAAAGATGAAAAAAATGTGCAACAGATAAGTGCTACCTCTGCCCGAGTTTGGAATAGCTGGTAGAGGAGGAGTGATGAAAGTCAAGGTATTGAATAGTGCTGGCTCTTACTCAAGTGCCCTGCACTTCTGCTGGCTCCCAGGAACTGGGGGGAAGGAAGCTTACACCGGGCAGCCGTTGACACCCGGTGTCCTGTGCTGCCCGCTCTGTGTCCGGCCTCACGCAACATCTCCCCTCCCTGCCTCCCCTCCCCCTCTCCTCTCTCGCTCCCCGCCCCCTCCCCCTTCCTGCTGCCTGTTGTCGGGTCTGGGCGGTGGTGGCAGTGGGGGAGGGGTCGGCGTGGCCGCGGTGGCTGGGGAGGGGCTCTGCTGCTGGAAAACCCACCCTTTCCCATCCTGCTCCCCTTCCTGCCCTCTTCCCTGCCATCTCCCCCTCCCTGCTGGCTATTGTTGGGGTAGGGGGGATGTGCCTTGCTTTTCATACATAAACCATACTCACAGCTGCCAGAGTCCCAGTGTAATTGGGGTCATCTAAAAGGACATTATCTCCTGGGTTGACAAGCATATCGAACACCTCCAAACCAGAATGCTTTCTTTCACACAGTAACTTCCTCTCTGTTACATTCTGCACGCCGCTACAGAATCTGACTGGACTATTTATATGGATTACAGTTCAGTGTTTTCCTTCATGCTTATAATGGAGAATAACCTCAGAATAAAAACTAGTCAAACAACAGAAACCCTGTCTTGTCTGTCTTGCTTGTCTTACTCATCTTACTCCAGCAAATAGTCCTCACTGGGTGCATCTACATGTATGCTTTAATGCACAGTAGCCTGTTCTACTGCACATTAAAGCTGCATGTAAAAAACCATGCTAATATGCTAATGTGCAGTAGAATAGGTTACTGTGCATTAAGCTTCACCTAAAACATGTGTGCTTGATTTACTGCACATTAGGGCAGCCTAATGTGCGCTACTTTAGTACCTCATATTGGAGGTAGTAAATTGAATGTGCATTAGGAAAAGCACATTAATACATGTATAGACACACCCACTGATGACTTGTGCAGATAATGTATTATTTTAATCGGGCTAGTAATATGAGGAAATAAAATTTATTTCTGTGAGGTAAAATTTTGTTCATTCTTGCGCTAGTAGGAGTTTTCTATTTGAATTAAGTAGGGTGAAGATTTCATCCTGAATGTACAACTCTTCCTTCTATAAAAGATATGTATGTAGCTGTTTTTCAAATGAAATTTACCATGATGGCCTCTAAACTGAAACCTTAAAGTGTTTATAGCCTTAAAAATAAATGTAACAGACTGGACACCCTTTCTAGTCAATCTTCTACAAGTAGTAGGTAGACAGATCTGTATTCATTAGTATTTCTGGATTAGAGAAAATCACATTACTTGCAAGGCACGTCTATACGTGATGCTACATCACTGTAGCAACATGCTACAGTGACATAGTGTTGGTGGGCAAAAACCATAACTCCACAGCTACGTTGCCGTAGTGATGTGCTCCCTCAGCACAGCACGTCACTATGCGACATAGCAGCTAAAAATAACCATGCGCTATGTGGACAGTTTGGGATGTTACTGTGCTGTCATTTAGTACTTCCAAGAGGAAGTACTAAATGACCACGCAGTAACAATGGCACCATAGAGGCAGGTATAGATGTGGCCACAGTGGAGTAAATGGAATTATAACAAAACTAAACCTTGTAGTCATAAAACAAAAACACTCTAGCTATAATAATACAATAATATAATAACTATGTATAATAATATAATGATATAATAGCAGGTATAATGCAATCTATGCAATGTTCATATGCAATATACTGTATATCATATATGTATGTATGAAACATTATATACTATACTATACTTATACTATACTACTATATATTATATACTATAATATGTCATATGCACTAAAATAATTATATATTACAGTATATACTATAGTATATAATATATTATATATAGCATAATGCACAATAATATTACACATAACACTATAATATAATGTAATGTTATAACTATAATATCTGTGTGGTTTCTGTAGCATGGCTACGGCATTACTTGATTTTGCTTTTAGTCTCACTTTACACAAGCCTTCCTGGCTGCCAGTGGTGACACACATCTGTCCCTGATCTGGACTGTAGTTGGTTGTGGGAAGATTATGAAGACTTTTCTGTAAATCCTTTAGCCAGGACAACAGCTCGGGAATTCTGAAATACAAATGTCATTCTTTTATTCTCCATTTGTGTCCTTAGCACTTGATAAATGACAGAGCTGATTACACTGTAGTATTTTCAGGCAGCTCCAACATAGAAGACCTTGTTTGTGATTGTTGTTTATATACAAAGGACTGTAGCCCAAGTCCTAACGTCACCGGATAAAGATTGGTCCTGAAAACTATCACTGAAGTGATTAGTTCTAGTTTATATAAATAGCTACAGCATTGGCTTAAATGAGACTGCATGCAGAAGTTAGGTTTGCCTCATATTTAACTCGGGCAAGTTGTTGATGTCAAGCACTGGTAAACTATCTGGAATATCACAGATGTATGTGTGGAGGCAGAAACTGAAGCAGGTCAGTCATAGGGCCAATAGAAACATTTTGTCAATTCAGAATTGAAATGTTGAAATATAAGACAGAAATTTAGCTTTAGTCGATCAGTTACATTAAATAAATAAGCTTCCATAGTTTCCATACAGCTGGCTTCCATACAGTTCTGTTTTCCTTCTTGAGTAATGAATATTTAAGCAAAAAAATAGTTATGTATTTTACACAATTAAAATATAAGCACTTAAGCCTCTGAAAGTAAAGAATTATTAAAACAATTGGGTTATTTTCATCCATCTTGGAGCTTGATGTTAAATTAATTTAGAACAGAAAAAGTGTCATATGGCTTCTGATAATTACCCTGATGTCTCTGAGTACTGCAGGGCTCTCTTCATTAAGTCCTCCCCAATTTCAATTGTGGTTCCATCATCAATGGTAAAACTTGCTGTTTTAAATGGGA
>NW_005842182.1:787840-814951 GCF_000455745.1 Alligator sinensis | reverse complement strand
GAAAGAGTTGGGATTTGGCATGTCCCCCGACAGCATGATTGCTGAAGGACTTTTCTTTGCCACATCATCTATAGTGAGTATAAGGAAGAAATCGGCAGGCTTTTCCATATGAAATAAAATTGAACACTATTTTTTTGCCACAGTTATAGGGATCACGCTAATAGAAGCAAATATGAAAATAAATCTTGGATCCACATGCTTTGTTTTGCTGCTGTTCTCTTTTGCCTGATAACTTAGTATTTGTCCTTTAAAGAGAGTTTGCCAGTTTTTGAGAATGGGGTGCTTTTGTGAGCAGTTATAAAAATGCCAATACAGTAGTTTTGGTAAATTATCAACTGTGACTTGAATGTACACAAAACATTAGATACAAATCACTAAAGATAAGCGAGGCCTTAAGCGCAGACAGAAGTGCAGCTCCCGGGTCTAACTCATGGTGCTTCACAGAAAGCATCATGAGTTAGACTAATCCTCCTGCGACCACCGGGTTTCAAACACTCGGTCACGTGCAGCCTTGGTCCACACGATGGGTGATGGGCGTCTTACAGGCTCCCGTAAATGGCCGAGTAGTTGTTCATTCCAGGAATAGTCTTCCCCTATCTTGCCTGCCATGACTTTGAATGTTCCCAGTGGGGGGGTCGACTAGCCAGGGTCCCTCTGTGGCACATGGTCTGCCCGAAGGTCACTCATGGGGCTCCGTCATCCCTACACCCCGACCTCACACCACCTCGTTGACTCCCTTCCGTCTTCTGGGCCCCGTCCTCTTCCTACTGTCGCTAGGGTGCCTCTTGGGTTTCTTCCCGTCCAGAGTCTTAACCCTGGAGACTGTTTTGTTGATCCCTTCGTGGGCTCTTTATATTCAGAGGGCCTGATCGTGGGATCTACACTTGTCCCAAGCAAACCCCTGCCCTGCGGGTCAGATCCCCACGTGAAGCCCTACGGGCTCTACTCCACTTACTCCGTCTACATGAGTCTGTCCTGTCTCACAACCCCTTCACCCAGGGAAACACAAAAAAAAACACTAAAGAAAAACCACAAAACAACTTGTCTGTTGCTTCACTGAGAACATGGATGGTCCCCTTCCCTGGTTCCTTACAACGGGGTCCTAGGAGCCAAGTTCCCCTATGGTCTAGCTAAGGGATACCTCCCTGCTTAGACCGTATACTCATAGCCTCCTGCTCAGGTCATCCTTTCCTCCTTTTTCAGCTCCTTTCACGAGTCCTGGGCCACCCCACTTCTCTTCCTCCTGGAGTGTCTCCGTCCAAGCATCTCGTAGTTCCTGTACGTATAGCTGATTACTCTTCATGCTCGGGGTAGGTGCCCCGCTTTTCTGTAGCCCTTCCTGTTGCTCTTGTCAGGACTTCTCTGGCGGGGCCACCTCCTTCTCCTCCCCACCAATCCCAATTCTCCCACCTGCTACGTTGTGGGTCTTTGCCTGCTCCTCTCTGCTTCCTCTGCGGCTGCTGCTGTCGCAGATTGCAGGGGCCTGTTCCCTGCCGCTGCTGCTGAGCCTGGGATCAGGAGCCTCTTCTGACTCCTCTCCCGCTGCTCCTCCTCTCCTGAGGGGTTCCTGTAGTGGGTCCTGTGGCCAGACGTTCCTCCAGTCCGTTCTCTCCTCTCCTCTCCTTTTGCAATCCACCATTTTTATCTTCACTGGCCTGTGATTGCTGGTGATGTCACTGGCCGTCCGCAGCTGAATAAAGACGCGGCTAATGAGCTGCGCGGGTTTCTCTTCTTGCTCCCACTGTGCTGCGGCTCCTGCTGCAGGTAAGTGATTTTTTTCTTATTTTAATTCTTTTGTTTGTCCCCTCTCCCTTTCGTTTATTCTGTTCCCCATACCTTTCTTTTCTTATTTGGGGTCTTTCCTCCCATTCTCTCCTGGGACACCTCCCAGCCTAACAAATATTAGCTGTTGCATCAGGAGGGTTGGGGATCGAGTTCCCACTTGGAGCCAATTTAGGGAGAGAGGCTGTGTTTCTGCAGCCTCTTCCCCTAGCTCCACGCCCCCTCTTTCCTTGTCTGTCCCAGGATGGGAGAGGTAGAAGGCAGGGGAGAGAGGTCCGTTTTAGGGTTTTCCCAGCCATGTAGGAGTTGGTGAAGGTAGACTGGAGCCCCCACCTCGAGGGGGCAGGGGGGAGGGAGGCTCCAATCCACCTGCTCCACCCTCCAGCTCTGGCTGGGCATTGGGCATCCCCCAGAATGAGCTGCCTCTGCTCTCTTCCCCCTCACCCCCACTCTGAAAACAACTCAGATTGTGCTGGGCTGCATCAGCTGAGCCCTGCTTCTGGCATGCATAGACACAAGTTAATGAAAGCTTCACTTTCAAGCACCATGTAATGAGGGTTCAGATTGTTGTCAGGTTGGGCCCTTTTAAGGTACTCTGCAGCTGTGTACTTGTCTATGGTTTTGGCTGTAGAGCACCTCCAGGGGCCAGATCAGGCAGAAATTGTCACTGCTGTCTGCACCTCTTGACGTTTGGAACTGGATTTAAAGTTCTCCGTAACTGGAAGTGGCTTTGTTGTTTAGTGTGATGGCAGCATGCCGCCATCATGGGCACAGACTAAGGGCAGGAAGGGTTGCAGGGCAGACACAACCCTGAGACAGAGCCCCGGGCGGAGTTACTTACCTCTGGGAGAGACGGCGGCGTCGGAGCTGAGAACGCGGCAGCAGCTGCAGCCACAATTACAGTTGCGCAAGCCGGCATTACACCGGTTATTTAAGCAGCTGTTCCCGGTGAGGGAAACAGCTGAGCCAATCGCAGCAGCCGCTGCGGGAGAGTTCAAAAGCCCCGACAGCACCCATGGGCAGGGGGAGCGAGAGAGAGAGAGAGAGAGAAGGCGGGCAGCACGGCCGGTGTGCTGCAGCTCCCCCTTGGGAAAGGCACCAGCTGGGCTGCGCCAGACCCACGCTGAACGGAAGGAGGGGGGGGGGGGTTGAAAGCCTCTATCAGAGGCAGGTAGCAGGAAGCTCCCTGTCCTACCCCAGGTGGGGAGTAGAGAAGTACCAGGATCCCTCTCGAGAGGAGGGAATCAGGGGGAGCAACGTGGCATCTTGCACAGATTAGCAGGTCCCCTAAGGGAAATAGAGACAGGGATAGGTGGAGCCATCCCTAGGGATTGCTGGGTCCCGGACACCAGTCCGGGAAGTCTCCCCGCCCAGGTGGAATATTATTTCTAGAGGAAAAGGGGAGGAAGAAGGACTGCCAGAGCTAGCTGAGGAGCCAGCGAGAGTAGAAGGCAGGCTGGCCCAGTGATAGCGCTAGGCCTGGGTCCCCACAGTTAGAGGAAACCAATGGCAAGCAAGCCTGCAGTGCACCGCAGGCCACCATCCCACCAGCACGTGATCGGTTGGCAAGTGGACGGGGTGTAGGGGTGGCATAGCCCCGTGGAACAACAGAAGCGACAACCGTGAGTACACCCGCATCGGGAAACCCCTCGATCAAAGAACTCCACTGAAACCCTCTCACAAATCAAACATAACAGCAAAGTCGTGGCAGGCGGGACGAGGGGAGGGGCTACCTAGACGACGGGTGATACCATACTCGAGACGTCCATCATCACATTTAGACTCTGTTTCTGTTCATTTCTTAGAAAGACAACCATTACTTTTTTAAGGTTATAGAGGACAACTCTTTGTAATGGTTAACTTGACAAATGAGAACTTTTGGGTTTATTGCTGTCCCAAGTAATGTGATGTGGCCTAGTTAAATGGCAGTGGTTGTTGGCAAGTCAATAATTGAAGGTATTTTCTGTTCAGAATAATAAATCACAAACTTCTTAAACTGAGCTGTGGGCACCTCTTTGGACTTGCATGCTCCTTAACTTCCTCAGCTCTCAACATACCCCAGCAATTTGTTAAACAAGTGTTAATTTATTAATTAATAATTCCTATTTGTATGGCATAAAAATACTTTCTCCCCCATTCTTATTACTTATCTGTACTTGAGATGTAACAATACAATAGCTTCCAATTATTTGTTTATTTGGTGTTCAACAATCAGTCACATTTTGGAAATTTAAAGATATTACCCACAATACACCTTATATCAGGCAGCTGCAGATGACTCTTACTATGGATAGAAAGTCGCAAAATAACAAGTTTTCATTTCCTGTCATAAACTTAATTGGATAGAATTGAACTTATACAAAATTTGAGAAGAAAATTTTACTTATTAGATAACTGCATCATATCAAAACCTTAGGATTGTTCCAAATGATACCCTAACACTAATACCCTCAAAACTCTTAAATATTACTTCCAGCGTTTGAGTGGGTCTTGCTGACAACAGAAAGGAAGTCAATGGCATGTGGACGACATCTGTTAGGAAGCAGGGAGATATGTTGTACTCACGTGTAAGTCTTTCTGGATTTCCTTGTCTTGAGGCACTTACTACAGAAAGAAATTGGAAGTAGTCCATGTGGTGAGGGAAGCGGCAACCTTGTTCTCTATTCTGTAATTAGTGTAGTAAAGTAAACGGAAGGGAAACAATCACTCTTCACTAAGAATCTGATGTATTTTCTAAGTACACTCAACTTTTGCATTTTGGTTGTTTGATAGCAGATGCAAATTTAAAGAAGAAAAAAGCCTGTTACTGAATACATTAGCTACAAGTGTCCTATATGCAGGAGAGAACCAGTTTTCCAAATACCAGTTATCTTAACTGTTAATGCAGGACAGGCCTCCAACCTGCATCATTTGTAGGACAAGTGAGAGCAATGGCAACTTAATATAGGTAAGTGTTTTAATGATTGAGAAAAAGACTGAAATAAAATTTAAAATAATGTATATATTATATGTACAATTGCTTGTTTAGAGCAGGTAATCAAAAACAATTTGATTTTATGAATTGTTTTTTCCCATTAGTTTGGGTAATTGACTCTCTGCTGTAATAAATGTTAATAATGTAATGACCAGCTTCTTTAAACTATTTCTACTCTGTTGGTATAGGTGTTGTGTTTCTCTGACAGGTTTATTACTTTGTGAAGAGGTTTGGAAAAAAATTTCTTAGCTGGATCTTGTCTCAAGTTAAGTTTCTTCTAAATGGGGATTTTGTCCTCCATCTTTGGAGAACAGAATGAATGGAGACTGATTGCCACCTCTTCTATAGGATGCAAATGCACCTAGACCTCCTGATCTAGTGCAGCCTGTATGAGTGGTATAAAGGGACCTTGAGTTTGTGTTTTCATTTGGTAAAGTGAAAAGGTACTTTTATTAATGCAAGTTTGCATGGGTTGCCTCACAAACAGCTGAGTGTAGGAGCCCTTCGGCCATTGCTGCCCAGTGTACATCTTTTACTGACTCAGTCTAGATCCTGCTATAGTGTGAGAGTTTCTGCAGGGGATTGACATAGAACCTGCTGCAGAGGCACCTCTGTAAAAGAAAGCCCCTAACCCCTTAATGCCAACTTAGCTAATGTAGAAGAACAACAGTGCAGATGTGAATTTATATGGGCTTGGGCCTGAAGACCCATATACGTAAGTCTTGAGGCATTTTCTCATAATACTTCTTTGGGAAGGAAGAAAACCATTAAAGAACTGCTCAGAAAAAAGAAATTCAAAGTGACTGAGACAGGAAGATGTGCAAAAGGTAGTGAAAGGAAATAGGAACTTATTTTAGTTGAAAAATGGACTGTCTGATGCAACTAATAGGGAAGAGGCTGGAGAAAGAGAGGTTAATTTGGGCAAAAAGGTAGGAATAAGGAAAAAGGCCCTCAGGTAAGAATCTGAGTAAGTAAGAAGTAACTGCCCAAAAACAATGTTACTAATGGAGATTTTCAACAATGGGTCAGTTTTATAAGTGGTCGACTTTTGGATTTGCTGCGCATCCTGTTGAATAAGGATGCATTTTGTAAAGGAAACTACAAGAAAACACAATTTAAAAACGACAACAATGTGAAGTACTTTTTTTATACATCACATAGTTATGTTGTGGGACTTGTTACTATAGGAAATTGTAGAAGCAGGTTCAAAAAGGGATTAGGCAAATTCATGGAAGACAGACAGGTCCATTGTGAGCTATTAAGTAGAGTGGTCATGGATATATCCTGACAGCCCTAGACCAACGATGACGCCAGGGAGGGTATGTCAGGATTTGGATCACTCTAGACTTTGTTGCATTTAATGATAAAACTTACCGACAGGACTGTGGCAAGGGAAAAGATGAGAGCAGCTGCTGGGTCTCCAGTGGAAACTCTACTTCAGCATGTAGACACCAAGAACTAATAATTTGTTGTTATACTAGTGACTTGTACATTTTTCCCGGGTTTGGTCATGTGCAAATGTACAGTGATTATAGTTTCTCTCACATGGACTCTCTTCCAAATCATTGCTATACTGCAGACTTTACCCAAATACATCTTAGAATTGTAAATTATTAATCAGGTAATACTTTCAGAATATAAGGTCTTCTCAGACAAAATAAGACCTGCTTTTGAAACTTATAAAGAAGTTTTAAAAACATAGGTTTATCCCCAAATGAGCAAGCAAATGAAATGTAACAAGATGAGGATATTGTTTCTCTATTAATAATATTGTTATTTTTTTCTAGGATATTTGTACAGGTAGAATTTTAAAATATATAAATGTACCTGTAAAATCAATAAAATACAGTTTTTTTTCTTCAGCTTATCCAGTACCAAATTCTACATTCACATACGATGCTTTCAGTGATGAAGCAAAATGATTCTAGCAAGATGAGTCGTTTGTTAGAGAGTCAATTTTTGGCATGAATGAGACTCCAGTGTTAGAGTACGTTTGAATAGTTAGGACTCAACCCTACAAAAGATAGTCACCCTCACTGTTGGCATCATTTCAAAAGCAATTAAAGAGTACAGATTAAGGTCACATTTTTAATTGTAACCAGGAGGTGCTACTTCACTGTCAGGGCGGCTAGGATCTGGAACCAACTCCTGAGAGAAGTGGTGCTGGCTCCTACCCTGGGGGTCTTTAAGAGGAGGCTAGATGAACACTTTGCCGGGGTCGTTTGACCCCAGTACTCTTTCCTGCCATGGCAGGGGGTCGGACTTGATGATCTACTCAGGTCCCTTCTGACCTTACAAACTATGAAACTAATAGTTGGGGACCTTAAATTAGACTGTGAAGTCAATGTTAAGCAGGTTGATATTTTTCTGAAGTCAGGAAGTTAACGCTGACATTTAAGTGCGGAGTTAAATGAAAACAGATATTGGTGAGGTATTTTCAGGGATGGTCGTTGATATTGGTACATAGTCCAAGGCCCATTGTGATTGTTGTCATATTGAATGAAATAGTTTGAATGTTTGTAAAGGTTGCCCATTAGCCAGTTTCAGGAAGAAGATAAGATTTATCTCCTTATCTAGCTCATTGTTTTTGGGACTACGTGCAAAAGGTCTAAGAAAAGGGTATTTACAGTGATATGGAAGTCTCCCCAAGAATAATTTAAAAATGCTCAACAAAGGTAATTTCTGTTGAGTAAGATCCGAGCCCAAATTTGGGGGTAATGACAGGTTTGAGTAGGAGTGGCCCAAGATGGCAGCTCACTCAATAAAAACTGTAACTTACTGTCCCAATTTGGAGGTAACTTCACTTGCAGAACAACGAAGGAAGAATCGCAAGTGTAGGCCGGATCAGACTGATCACCTGAACCACCCTCTCCGTGAACACGAATTTCTTAGTTCACGCTGAAGCTGCAGAGCATCCGAAAGGGACTGAAGGAAGGGGACTTAGTCCTATCACTGCTGAGCCCAGCTCATTGAATCGTATTGCTGAGGCCAGCCTATTGAATTGTATTGCTGAGGTGAGCCCATTGAACCGTACTACTGAGGCCAACCCATTAAATCGTACTACTGAGGAATGAAACCATATTTTGGTATTTGGCTTCTCGGAATTCTAGGATTGTAAGTATATTATGAAAAATAATAGTATTGATTCAAATTTAACTTTTAGTTGTAATTGTAGTTGTTTTTGTAACACTAATTCTTATAGCATTGTTTGGGAAGGAAGTGCATTCGGAGCATTGTTTCTGATATATGTACTTATTGTGTTCTTAATGTTTGTGGTGTTTCTTAAAGCTAAGCAGTGTTATATACGTAGCAAAGAGTTTTAAAATAAAATTGTGTTGTATGAATTAAGTGTGTAATCATTGTGAAATCGTGCAATCAGCTAACTACTCCCCCAGCCAGTGCATCAAAACGAATCAGTAAATTGTGTGGGATTTTCTCTATTCCATAACCCACTAGAGACAATTGTCTGGATATTTTATTTTATTGTTTTCACTTCCAGGCTTGCCTTTCAGTTTCCCTTACTTTTTCCAACTGGACTGGGCCTAATGGAATATATGCAGTAAGTGTGAATGGGGAGATATTTTTTTTGAACATTAAGTTGTCTGGTGTTTTGTAGAACTGCACAGGCACTCAGAGGTCCGAGTTGGTGCTTTTAGTTAACCCTAGAAAATACATAAATGCAGCTCCTCTCTGTCCCCCACTTAATGCTTGTCCTTATTTATTGTCACACCACAGTACAAAAATACAAGGGATCCTCCATTCCTTCAAAAACCGATGAAGAAGCTGTCAGTTTTTTTGCAAATACTGAAACCTGGTATCAAAGGGGGCTCCACGGCAGGAGGGGGAGGTGCTTTAATTAAAATGGAGGGTGCTGGAGCATATTAATTAGCACATTCCAGCAGACTCAATTAATCAATTAATTGAGTCTTCTCTGATCCATTCTAATTAGCATGTGTCAGAGCAGATGTCCAGCATGTATATAGGTGCCCAAAGTTTCTTGACCTGCATTGAGCAGCCAACAAGTGTGAGAAAGGGCCAGGACAGGGTGTGGTCATGAAGTTGACCCAGCATTGCAGAAGAATCTGTTGTATTGAGCCAAATCCACTTGTCTTAACACTGTTCATTTTCCTTATGGGTTTTTATAAATAGTCAAGTTAAACCAGGCTGCTGATCTCACCAGATCTTATAGAGCAGAGTTAAGCCATGTTTAATAGCAGACATGGGAAAAGCTTCCAATAGAAATCCAGGTAAATGTGGTTTGTGCTTTAATAGGTGGCTGTCCTTACTTTGATTTTAAGTGGAACCGATTATCAATCGCATGCGGTATTCACTAACCACTGGTTATGTACTAACCACTGGTGCTACAATGTGTGCTGTGAGATGGCTCATGTATTCCATCTCAGAAATTGCTGCATTTCAGAGACAGGGGAAACAAGTTCTTGAAAACTGTCTAAATTGAGAATTTGCATTCTTAGTCTTGAGATGGATGTTTGAAGGCAATGTATACACAAGTTAAGCTAGTACATTTTTTTAAATGTATTTAAGAAAAGGCTCTGAAAAAGCAGGAAGTTTTGAAGAGTGCACTACCTAGTATTAAAGAACTCATGGTTTCAGGCTTTTCCATGTAAAGCTCATTTTTATAAAGTTATTATAGGCAACCCCTCTTAATGCTGTTTCGCTTAGCGCTATTTTGCTTTAACACTCATTTAAGATTGCTACCTGATTTCACTTAGCGCTCAGGAAGTTTTGCTATAGTGCTCGCTGTTGCCATCTTGGGTAATTAAAAACACTTGCGGTCACCATCTTGGGTCGTCAAATACTTTCAGTTTTGCTTACCACTCATTTCACTTAATGTTCGGTTTTCCAGGAACCAATTAAGTGCACTAAGTGGGGGTTGCCTGTACACAAAATACTACTTTTTAAAAAAGGAAAATTATCATGAGCACAGGAACTTTGTTATTTGACTGTCTAGTCACTTAATATGGAAAGGAAATCTTTAGCAATATAGCACCATATTTAAGAAAATGTGTAGATGATACTTGAAATGCTCTGCTCTATTCTTGTAAACAATAAGAATATTATAAATTGAGAGGAAGTAACAGGGAAGACAACCTAGTTATTGTGATTGTAGCAGTCTGGGTTATACTAGGTTGTAGTTATGCTAAATTATAGTTAAGCTAGTGTAACCTGGGAGGTACTCCAAGAGGTACCCCCTCTCTAATTGAAGGAATCAAAACAGGTGCACAAGCACTGTGGGAGGTGTAGGGACTCTCCTCTCCTTATAGAGCAGAGCCAGACCACCAATGGGGACTTAACCATATACCTTTTAATGAAGGAACAATACTGGGAACATAACCAGTATAAACCAGTGGGGTATAGGGGACACTACAATGCCCCGAAGGGGCAGGATTCAACAAAGGTTATACACTTACAATCATAGACATATTCATCCAGTTGACAAAAGACAGGCCTTTTAGAGCACGCAGACTGAAGGAGTGCCAAGTAGAGTGACAGTATCATTGATATGCAGTCCAAAACCATGTTCACTTTTTTTACAGTTACATTGTGTTGCTGATTCATTGTTGATTCTGTGACCCACTAAACCTGTTAGATCCTTCTCAGCAACGTTGCCCCCCAGCCAGTTATCTCCCATTCTTTATTTGTGCTTTTGATTATTCTTCTCTAGGTGTAGTACCTAGTATTTGTCTGCATTGAGGTTCATTCTGTTGCCTGTAACCTAGGTTTCCAATCTATCTAGATCCCTCTGAATTCTACTACTGTTCTTCACAGATAGAGGAACCTTCTGGATATTAAGATGTTTGTAATCCAAAATACAAGTTAAACATGTATGCTTTTTAATTTAGGGCACATTTTTCAGACCACATATGTAATGGGTGTGTATGTGTTATTTACAGAGGCCTGGAGCTGGCTTGGTATATTCATAGCTGGATAGCCTACAACTGCATTCAATAAAAGTGTGAAGGCTAAGATACTAGAAAAGACAGAATTATAAAAAATGTAAATCTATAATTCCTTATGGACTGGAAAAACACTAAAACAGAAGAGACTGAAAAGACATTCTGAAATGACAAGCCCATAACATGCTGGAATTTAGGAATTTAAGTTAGTGTCCTTAACATTTTGGTAGAATTATGCCATAGTTATATTGTTGCCTACTCGACAGTATGAAAAGCAATATAGAGAATGTGTATGCTAGCAACACTATTTTATATTTTTTTATTCCAGGAAATAAAATCACAAGAGAGATCCTCTAGAGATGCCGTTCATTAATCACTTAGTTAATTTGCTCTCAGATAACTTAGGTAATTAATCCTGGAATGTGATGAGAGACTCCTGCAAGATGGTGAGTGCTTTCCATTCCCAATTCTATGGGAGTTGAAGGCATTTATTACCTTGCAAGGTCAGACTCTACATTAATTCTCTCCTTAGCTCTGCAGGAATTTCAGATTTTCATCTGAAAATGTAAGATCTATTTCTTAGCGATCACCTTTTAAATTAATTTTAATATTGATCTTTTGTAATCATTTTTGAATTCTCATTAATACCAGGAATAATAATTTAGTACAAAATGCATTAGCTTAGGGTAATGAGCTCCAGGTATGGATGCCATAAAGTTACTTACTTGCTGAAAAATAGAACCTTAAAAAAAGGCAAAATTAATAAAAAGAAAAACATTTGCAGTCAAACAACAATTGAATTCTTTTGGTGTCTTATTAGGAATATAATCTAGGACTGAGTTTAGAATTACAACACAGTTAAATTCTGTTGCTGTAATTACAGTATGAGAGAAGTTCTCAAAAGAGTTGTGAGCTCTGGGGAACAAGAGGTCTGCAGTAATTTTTAATGACTACATCATTACAGACAATGTAAAAATGTTGATTGTTTCCTGAAAAGTTCACCAAAGGCTCTTCTCTTGATCTCTTCAAGCAGCTTCTTTTATAAGTGTAGCCAGCCTTTGAAAAGCCTAGAACAGAAACAGAAACACTCTTTATAAGAAATTAAAAGTATTTGTTAACTCTTAGGCCTACATGTTACACCTATTATGCAATTACCAGGTTAACAGCGCAATTTAGGCTTGGTACATGTGCAAATTAACTATGGAGCTTTAAAGTTACAATTGGCTATAAAGTTATTGCTGGAAAATATGTAAGAACTTTATAGCTGGTTTCTATCTAGCTTTAATTTGCACGTTTAGCCTGTGCTGCCATGGCAGGGTGCCTACAGCTGCAGTGGTATGGGGCACACCATATACCCCATGGCTGGGAGATCTGCAGTTGGGAGACTGCAGCTGCTGTGGCTGTGCCAGGAGACTGGGAGATTGCAGCAGCGTCAGTCTCTCAGCTGTGAGGGTGAGTAGGGTGCCCCCACAGCCTCATAGTTGGCCCTAGGGGCTCTCAACCATAGGAACTTGCTTCTTGCTGGTCCCTGCACCAGCAGTAAGGTATAATGGGATGTGATTCATGATCCCACAATCATGCCTCCTGCCATGCACGTCTGGCCTGGCAGGAGGCATGATTGTGTGGCTTGCACATTAGATCCTGTTGCGCCTTTACCTGCATGTGTAGAGGGACCCTTGTAGACCCAGGTCTGAAAGGTGTTTAAATAACTCAGCACTAGTTTTTGGGCCCGCTTGGTGCATTTCCACATGCACTTTACTGCAGAGTTGACTGATTAGCTCCACAGTAAAGCATCTTAGAGGACAGTAAATTAATTAACTCTGCCATAAGATAGTATTGTCAGGGGCAGTACTATCCTATGGTGGAGTATTTAACTGTGATGAAATGCAAGTGTAGATGGTGACAGGCATGAGGGTGCTAAAGTGCTAGGGCTGCATGCCACCTAGCCCCACACTTTAGCACCCTCATGCCCCAGCCAGCCCCTCCGCCACCACCCAGTGCCTAGGGTTGAGCCCTGTGGCCCCCTGCCCGGGGCTGCTCTGCTGTAGATCAAAGTGCTGTGGTCCCAGGCGCAAGTGTAGATGCTGCACCAGGGAGCAGCTGATTCTGGTGCAAACTGTCTTGGAGTTTTTTTCATTGCCTTAATAGCACATGTAGATACACCCACTGTTAACTAGAAGTATAAATTCTGATTACTCAGCCTCATGTGGGCATAGTAATTCCTCTTCTCAAGAACTAGAACCTGTCCATCACTTGGATTTAAATATTTATATTTAATTTGCAATTTTATCCCATGAACAAAAGGGATAAACTCAGCAGAAAATTTAAGCACATGCTTAACTTTAAGGGTATACTTATGTACATTTCCATTCAACAAAGCACTTAAGTATATATTGAATAGAGACAGAACTGAATTGCAGGCTTACATTATTAGCTAAATTAGAAGCTTTTGGTCTGCGTCTTTGCAATGCATTATGGACGTGAATAACTGAGAAGTATATCAGTCAGTAGGAGTAACTCAGACCTAAATGAAGTAAATTAATTTCCTTGAAAATGGTTTAGTTGACTTGTTACTTGAAACAAGTTAACTAAACTAAAACCATTTTTGACTTATTACCTGAAAATATATTTGGGAACAAGAACTTGAAAGTATGCTTAAAAATATCTAGACACAGATCGCGCAGTGTAAGCAGTGCCCGTCTCTACATCTGAAACGAATCAGATGAAAAAGTGCAAAGCCACATATGTTGATAGTTCAGCATACTATACTGTCTATTCCTTTGCTGTTTAGGAAAGGAAAAAGAAAACAAAAGGAAATATGCAGAACCCTATGTGTGGAATAGTAAGAGGGAACCAAATAGTCTGAAACTGATTCCATTTTAAATTGTGGTGATGTGTAGCTGATGGTACTTCTGTGGCTGGTCCCTGCTTGCTGGATTTAACTATTTTTAGTAAGTGATTTCCTATCTTATGCAGCAGCATAACAGCTGACTAGGCTACCAGCCTCAGGGCTGATTTTGATGGGGCAGAGGAATGGCAGCCCCTGCTGCGTAGGGTGTAGAAACTGCTTGTTATACCTCTGCTAATATGATTGTACCTTTCTCTTCAACAAACCTAATACGATGTCCTGGTAATGTACAATGAAATACCTTTCTTCTTGGCATTTAAAGCCATTGTGGAACTTTTTCCATGGACAACGTAACATAATTTTCTTTTGCTTGCTTATCTTCACTCCTCTGCCACCCAGATTTCTGCTGCTTTATCCTTATGTGCAGACTAGATAACTGCATAATGCTTGGATTGGCCATGACACATGCATAGTTCAGACAGTACTTCTTTTGTAAATAATGAACCTGAACCTAAAGGCATTATAACTGAAAGCTGGGCAGTTAGGTATTGCCTTGCTGTGCTTGCCAGTGCATGGGGACTAAAGACTGAAAGACAAATGTTAATGTTAATACCGATGTTATTACTGGTTTGTAGGTTCACTAGACTAGTACTGTGATTTTAAAATCCCTATGTAATAGCTGGACGCTGCACCAGGAGGAGGGTGGTAACTCCAGTCAGGTGTGTATATGACTTCAACCAATCCCACGGAGAATTGCATGCGCACCAACCAGTTGGTCTAATACTCCTATTTTAAACATATGAAAAAATTCACTTAGCATACAGCTGTCCTAATGGTACCTACCAATTTTACTTTGGTAGAAAAGAATGAAAGGAAAAAAAATGGGGACCAAGCCTCAGTGCTATCTCAATATAAACACCCCTAAATATAATCATGTAAACATATAAAACAAAATTAGATAGTGCCTTCATTTTATGACTGTTAAGCAGTGTCCTGCACTCACTTGATCCATCTGGTCTTGAGAAGGTGAAGAGAAAGAAACTCTTATGTAGAAGCTAGGATTTGAGTCAACACTGTTAAAAGCTTGATTGGAGAACAGCAGCATCTAAGAAATATGATTTTAACTAGTTAGTTTTCTGAGACTTATATGAGATTTGAAGTGAGATTATGAGTACTTCTAAGAAGTGACTGGGTAAAAATATAATGTTCAGTTCTACTTCAAGTTGGTTCAGAGTATAAGTAAGTACTTGAACTAGATGTTGGACCCTTCATTTTGATAACTCCAGAGATTTTATTTAGGTGCCATCTCTGCAAATAGAACTTGTAGCCTGCACATGAGGTGATGTCCATTTTATGCATTAATAATAGGAACATGAATCACCTGTGTCGCTCACTGTCTTTGATAGGAGTGGACTGGTTGAAGTAAGGGGAGATCCCACCCATGCCCAATGTGAGTAAAAGTCTTGGCAAAAATACATTTTTAATAAAATGAGTTAGTTCACAATCTGTTAATAAGAAAGTGCCATATTGGCAATACATTTTTAAAATAAACTTCATTAAAATGATTTTTCTAGGTGATTTTTTTTTTTTTAAATCAGAGGTGGTGGAGAAGGAAAGGAGAACCAGGGAAAAAATGGAGTGGCTTAAAAAATCCAAATAATTGTTGTGCCAATTATTCCATTTTAATAGTTTAATTTTTTTATTGTTAAAGGTTGAAAAATGAAATGGTTTCCTAGGGGAATTCTTCAAACAAACTCAGGACATGATTTAATTCTCTATTTCATTCCTTAAAGTCTACAGAATTTAACTGTGTTGTATGCTGCTTTCTTAAGTTATTGCTATCATACCAGTTGCTCTTGCAGAGTAATGGAAGTGAATAAAAAGGTCTGGGTATGTAAAAGTGCTAATCCCTTGTTGTAATAATCCTTACATACGAGGTGCTTTCAGCTTTTTAATCGCCCAATAAATTTAATTTCAAAGTACTACTTACAATCTAGCCTCGTGCATTAATAAATATTAACACTGCTGTATTAAATGTGGATACTGGGTTTTGCTTGGTTATCCTGTACAAGAAACTGTTGATACATTTGTCTTCCAATCTTTTGGCAATCACTGAAAATAACTTTTACCTATCTGTTTTGATTTGTAGTCTGTCACTATTTTATAGAAATGTCATAATGCAAGTATAAGGCACACAGAGCCAGGGGCCTGTGGGTGAAGAAGGCTGGCATAAATAAAGCCTTGTTTAAAACCTAGTGAGAAAAAACGCAGGTGGTCAATACTTAACCTATGGTAAAAAGATTACTTGTAAGTAGAAAGCAAGTGGTACAATCAACTGCACATATGTACAGAAAAGGTAGGGACAATTTGGAAGCAGTGAAGAACTGCCTGCTGCGAAGCTTGTACCGCATCCTAATGATATTTTTCTGAAGTAGTAAGCAGGTATTAGTGCTAATCAATAGCAAGTATTAAGAGCAATGATTGATCATATCTCATGTGTTCACTCTGAACACATGTGGGGTAAGAACCTCTTAAAGTGGGCATAGTTCATACATATGCGCAGTTTTGTGGTGTATAGGATGCATAGAGCCAGGTCAGGAAGCCTGGAATGAGGTGGTGGTGGGGGGAAGCCTGTAATGGTCTCTATGCACTGTCACCAGTTCCAGGAATTTCCTAGGATTTGTTAGAAAAGAATGGAACTAGCCTCACTCACTGGATCTTATTTTCCTTTTGCTGTTATCTCACACACCTCTGGGTTTCAAATAGACTCTGATGCCCATCGTCCAAGTTACTCGTCTTTGCTGGCTGTGCTCTGGGTACCTCTGCAGTGTAACAGGTCTGTAGAGCTGACCCTAGCAAACCAGCACAACGTTGAGTGTGATCAATTCATGGGTACAGGTACTTACCTCATTCTGGAAAGCCTGGTTTATAGCCACTCACTGTTCACAGGAAATTCCCTTGGTTTTAATCCATAGAAACATTCCAGCTTCAGGGATGTGCCAGTTTGCGAGACATAGGAGTAAAACACAGAGCAGTTTTTTCAACATTAACAGATACATCGTGTAGTTTTCAAGGACAAATGCTCCATACTTTAGCTCTAAAATACACTTGTGCACAAGATACTGGTTATAAAAAGCATGTAAATTCCTGTGTTAGTGAACATTTACCCAGTTTGAAAAGGTAAATGGTGGTTTCAGGCATGCAAGTCTAGTTTGTATGCTCATACGCTTTTTGGAATCAGGCACCAGCTTTTGAAAAATGTGGCCCTAGAAAATTATAGGCTGTCAATTATCTAACATAGAGTTAGTCTGTATTACAGATGAATGTGATTTTATAGAGCCCTTCAGTATATCCATTTGCAATCATCTTTTAAAAATTCTCTTAACTGTAGAAATACATATTGAATGCAGTTAGGCTAAGAGGAGAAATTTGAAATTTTGGAAGTGTTTATGCAAGGATCTCTTGTTATCATCCTAGATTTGTCGCTGTTCAGGGTTTCCATCATCAGCAATTTTTATTCCATCTGTTGGGCTCACTGACCTTTTAACCACTTGTTTGCTGCAGCAAGCATTGCATCCCGCTGGGTCCTATAGAGTTCCATTACCCTGGAAAGATGACAAACTCTGTTACAAACTCCCTCCACAAAGTTAATGACAATAGTAATATATCCCCCCCTACAAGTTTTAATAAATATGAGTAATAAAGTTCCTTTATAACTGCATTTGGCATAGTGAACACATTAGCCAAAGTTCCAAGAAGCCTCACACACAAATAGACTGCAGTCTATTATTAACTATATTCAAATCTTTCCCCCTTACTGGTCTTTTAAGCATTTTAATGCTATCCATCTCCCATGGGCCAGATCTCTGTGTGTGTTAAAGTAGT
Organism: Alligator sinensis; assembly: GCF_000455745.1. Lineage (NCBI taxonomy): Eukaryota > Metazoa > Chordata > Crocodylia > Alligatoridae > Alligator > Alligator sinensis. The sequence continues at coordinate 797,544 of NW_005842182.1, read as the reverse complement.
ACTTCATGCATCTTTTTAGCCCCTCTGATTCAGGCCTAATTTAGCCTTCTATGCAACTTAGAGCATCCTCAGGGCTTCTCTGTGTCAGTGAAGATTAGTTCACAAGGAGCCAGCTAAGATCCTGGCTCCTGCCCTGCTCTCTTTCATTCCTGAAACACCACCTCCCTGTTCTCAGTCCTACACCAGATTCACATTCCCATAGCTTTCAAAGGGACTAGAAGTAGGGACAAGATCAGGAACTAGATCCGCAATCCCATTAAGATGGCATTAAAATGGATTAGAAGTATGGTCATCAAAACACAAAGCATATTTTTACTTATATGTGGTAGTTAGTGCACAGTACTCAGTAAATAAAAGGGGAAGGAAACCCTTTTTAAAAGAATCTGCACTATAGGAAGCAAAACTAAAACTACTAGGGAGCACTATTCAAGAACAAAACTAAAATTAAATTGACAAATAATTTTTGTTAAAAACCCCTTCCCTCCAAGTTACAGAAACAGAGGTAAAAGATGCCTTTATCAGCATTTTTTTAAACTTAAAATAGTAGATTTTTCAAACCTCTGATTCAACACTGGTTTGGTTTCAGTCATCTTTTGTTTATAGTGGATCTTGCCACACACAGGATAAACACAACAACTGGGTAATATGGACAGGTAACAGAAGGTTTTTGTGGGTTTAAAACAAATTTTTGACACTATATTTTATCATCAGATTCTGCCATAAAGCAAAATGGCAGTCAGTTTAAAGGTTTTATGTTTGTCCATGACAGCAAACAATGATTTGTGGTTGGTGGGTGGATGTGGAAAAGGGCCTAGGAAAACGACTACAGCACCTAATGTTTTAGCAGTTATATCAATATGTGACCCTTCTTGGCCCTTAGTGTCTTTTTTGAAGGATTGTTACTGAGGCTTCAGGGAGAGATTGCTCAGTTTAGTGGTAACTAGTACAATAACTACAAACTCATTGGCTATTTAGTCATTTCTTCTCCCCACCTCCTAGTACACAGAATTGATGCTCCAAGTATCTGATGTTCAGAGAGCATCTCTCTTGTAGGCTTGAATCCAGAATCAGTTTTTGCTTTTGCTATTAAATACAGTTTAGCAATAGTAATAACAACATATTAGCACTTTACTTGTCTACATGGTTCAGGAAACCTCCTTCCTCCCACGTGTGAAGAAGCTGTGATATCAGTACCTGAGAAAAAGAACATCAGCTACTTCAGTCTAGTAACTTTGAGTACCACCTTGTCAGTTAATAATCTCTTCCATGTTATTCATGGCAGGATGCCACTTCTGTCAATTATGGGGCTTCCTGAATATTAACAATTCCCCTGTTATGAGACATTTTGTGTACAAGATGAGATTACTTGAAATGAACCAGACAAAATTTCTTGTCCTGTTCCCTCATCTGTACAACAAATAATCCTGTTGTTTCAGACCTGTCACTGCTTTCCCAGTTTGCTATCACTCCAAGTCCGGTCTCTAAATCTCTTCATCTTCAGGATCTCAGATTTATCTAATCTGATCTACATGGGCCATTCAACCAGCCCTTTCAAGTCTTTTAGGCTCCTTTAAGTAACACTTCTTTTTCCATGCAGCATTATTTTTCTAGGACAAAGACCAGGAAATAAGGGTGTGATGAACCTCAAAAAATCATATAATTCAACCCCCTGCTTACAGCAGAACCAGGTTCCCAAACTGAGAATCATCCCTGTCTCGTCCACAGTTCTATTCTCACTAAGAGACAGTGAATGGGAATGGTGTGAATAAAAGTTACAGTACCCGATCACAGAAGAAGCTTTTTAGCTTCCAAAAGCAATATACATTTCTGATGATGAAGTGGCACTTACCTGTGTGAGAGTACTGGTGTGCATTGTTGAGACCTGCATATGCAGAATTACTGTCAATAAGAGGTTTGGGGCCAGTTAAAAAACCTATTCTCAACCTAGGGGAAAAGAAAAAGCATTAGTCTCAATAATTCTCTACTGGTTTAAGATGAAGTTAACAGAAGTGCACTGATTCATACCAGTAGAATATTTGATCCACTAACTTATGGGTTCAGCACTAAAACCTTATTAGGATCCATTTAGCATGTATATGACTATGCTGAAACTGGAGGTTTTGTAGGCCCTAATGCTACAACGAGCCCTGTGTGGGACCCTAGTCAAGTCTATGGTGTTCCATGTGTGGTTTGGAAAAACATACCGAGTGTGTCTACACATGAATATTAATGCGACACAATAAACTCTGGTGCAGTTTGAACTGGAGTTCATTGCTCCCAAGCACAGCATTTACACTTAGAGAAGATTTAAAAGACCTTCCTTCAGAATGTAAGAACAAACAAAATGAAAAGACTGCCATATTTTAAGGGTGATGCAGGGAAAACAGCAGGTGAGAATGCTTCCTTCCTCAAGAACCCAACATATTTTCTGGGTTTTTTTTCCACCAATGAGACTAATTCCTTCTAATTTCAATCATCTCTTAACCCTAAAAAGGAGCCAGTTTTTAGGTGATATCCAATGCTATCTTCCAAGGAGCTGTAGCACCACAGTAGGAACTCTTCACTGTAAGGATTTCTGTTTGTGTTTGTTCACCTGTATGTGTATGGACCTAACAGTGTTAATGGGATCAATTTGCATCAATGGACAAGAGACTATGTAGCACCCAATAGCAGGTAGAGCTTCACCTCCTACACTTCTGCTTCAGAATGCTGTCTGAGAATATCTTACCCAGGAGAGAGAATATTAGACAGGGTATCAGTCCTGATAACTCGACTATCAACATCCAGTGAGAGAAGTGTTGGTGTCCAGGGCTTAAAAGGGAAGAAGTAAATTATTAGCTAGGTTTATTAGCAACAAAGCATCCCTCTTTGACTTTTGCCAACATATTTACATGACAATGATCATTTCTAAAAATTGCCACAAACCTGTTGCTGAAATGGATCTTCCAAAGGAAGATCAAATATAACATGAATCAATGAGAAGCCAATACGCTAAAAAGGGACAGATATGGGCACATGTACATGTATTAGAACTACATCTGCTAAGTCAGCATTGAAAGCTTGTAGATCTTTAGCTAAAGGATACTACCAAATAATTGATCTTGAACAGAGTTATTGTAAATTTGACATAATTCATTTAAAATAAAACAGAAACTATTATACTGGTGAGCCGGATTCTGGAGCAACGGAAAGATGGGAGGGGAGGGTGCATGCTTAGTGCATAGATAATTCATGGGCAACCCTACCATTTAAAAGGTGCCTTGCTAGGTATCTTCAGTTGCTCCTGCAAAACTAAGAAGGAGAACTATTATTACCACAAATGGCTGATGTGCAGCCGAGTTAAGATAAGTTAAGAAGGCTTGCTTATGGGTATATCACCAGCTTTCTTCCAGTTGTCCCCACAGATTATCATGGTTCAATGCTAGGGCTTTAAGTGCTGTAACCAGGAAAATCTCCCTCCTCCTCAATACCCTTTCTTAAATATCCATTTAAGCATAAACCCTGGCACCCTCAGCAAAATTGAAGATAGTATACTTATTATTGTTTTCTAAGAGAGGTAGTCATTTAATGTTCATTAACTCAATATTTAATATTAAGTATTAACTCAATCTTTAATTATTTTAGTTAGAGTGGGATACTTAAAGTTCACCTCTCCCTCTTCAGTCCAAAAATATGCACTGTAGATACCAATGAAAATAAACAAGGCTTTACCTTCTCAAACTGCAGAATGTAGTATGGATCATCTTCTATTATAAGGAAATCATAATCTCTTGCAAGCTACAAAAGCACAAAACCAAGATGAATCAACATTCTTTGAAAGTTTTTGGAAAATACATAATGTCTGACAATAACACCTGATTCTAATATGTAACATTTCACAAGAAGCTCTCAAAGCTTTTCTCAAACATAATCTCTTTTTACAGACTGAGAAACTGAGGCATAGAGAAATGAAGTGACACACCAAAGGTCACCCAGCAGGGCAACAGCAGAGATGGAAAATAGAATGTAGGTCACCTGAGTACTGAGTGGCTTTAGCCACTACACCACATTGACACACTAAAGTAGGATTAGTTTTCAATTTTTTTGCTGTGATAGAAGATATAGCCCTGATGTAAACAGTGATTTCCAGGTAAAGATGTAGCCTCCTACATAGTGGATATACCATGGGTAAAATAATAGTTTGAGCATACTACTATATGTAGAAATACATGACTTCAGATATAACATAGGATCACCATTTGTGTGTGTTCATGAAGGTATGAGCATGCTCATAGAGGAGTATACCACCAGAGAGGCTTTTCTTACACCTTGAAATGTTACATTTTACACCGTTTTCATTTGGGATTTTTAATGTAGAATATATGGAAATACCCCTGACTACCTGATATACTTGTTTATGGTGAGTGCTCAGTGAGGTTCCAGCAGGGTTGCTACCATTTGCCATGATGTAGAGGAACTTGGGGGCCTTGCTCTTGGTTGTTTTTGCATCTTCCAATTTCCACCTGGACAGAATTGCTTTCAGGGCCTCTGGAATAATGCCCCCTTCATTACTGGGGATGCTGACTAAGTTGCACCCCAGTGGTCTTAGCTGTTTGTAAGAGAAGACATACAAGACACAAAATCAGACCTTGTGAATGATCCATCTAAGGCCCTGATCATGCTACAGACCTGTACTGTTTCCTCCTCTGTGTGTCAGCTGAGCTAGCAAACTATAAAACTGGAACGATTCTAAAGTTTGGCTGAGGTTCAGATATTCCTACTCCTTACTCTGCAAATAATTCCATTAATTTCAATGGTACCATAATATTTGGAAAAAGTGTTATCCAGTGTGGTCAGGTGCATCTGAATATGCTTTATTCTCTGGCAAGCCTTAGTAAGTTAATTAACAGAACTGTTCTGGCAACGTGAGATCCAAATAGGTAAAAACAATATGGTGGCCCTATTTCTTGGTCTCAAAATGAAACACTTTTCTCTTCCTGCTCCACTGCTCCTGCCACTCTCTGGCGCACACATCTATCTCTGACCTCTTGTCTCAGCTAAGAATACCACAGAAGGAACAAGGGTTGGGGAGTGTGAGCATTGAACAATAGGACTGTCCCATGCATCCTGCTAAAAAAGTTCATCTGCCCAGGTGTATTCACAGGGTGTGCTCTGTTACTTGCTGCTGCAGCAGCAGTAAGGCAGCCTGCAGCTGGCTGCAATCCCAATTAGGCACAACTGCCTGATTGGAGAACAGGGCCCAGCTGTGCCCTAAAAGAACAGGGGCTCTGAACTGCAAAGCCAGCAGCAGTCAGAGAGACAGTACTGAGGCTGAGCTGCTGCTCAGAACACCTTGTAGGTAAGGGAAGAAATATGGGAATGGCAGGAGGTTCCTTGTCCTGGGTACGACAGAAAACTGCACCCTGCTGGGGAAGGATGGCCTGGTGGGGCTACCTGTGGCAGGGTAGTCCCTGCAAATGACAGGCCAGCCACCTCCCAGTGAAAGGCGAGTATGGGGCACCTTCTAACCCCAGCTCCACATCCCTGGTGGGTAGTAAGGCCGAGCAGGGGGAGCCCAGACTTGCTGCAAGTGCTGAGGCAGGGCCCAGGTCAGGTGGAGGGACCTGAGACAGTGCCCAGAAACACAGATCTCACAGATGAGTTTTATGGGTCCACATAGGAGCCAGGAGAGGCTCCAGGGGGGTGGGGCCCTAAGTCTTGGGGACCTATTAGTGAGGCTCCTGGGCAAAGGGGTAAGGGGGGGTAAGGGGATGGGGCCTTGAGCCCTGATCCTGGTAGTATGGGCCTGGGGCCCAGAAGGGGACTTGGAGACCTGAGTTGAGGAGGGGTTGGAGCCCCTTGATCAGATGGGGCTTGGAGCCCTGAATTGAGAGAGGCTGGGAGCCCGAGTGATAGGCCAGATAAGTAGGCTGGGTGTCAGGCCATGGAACATCTGCAAGGCACTAGGACTACGAGCTCCAGAGTGGTGTGAGAGTCCTGTGTGAGACTCTAGAGCTCAGGTCCCAGTGTGAAGCACTGGAGGAACATCTGCAAAGCATGGGACACAGTCTGGGGGGGTGGGGGGTGGCAGAGCTGTGTACATAGGCCCTAGGGCAAGCAAATGGGCAGCCTCCTGCCTTGTTAACATCAATCTATTGTATCATCTAAGGCATTGCGGGTGAAGTAGGTGGGCGGTTAGCCCAGAAACAGGTGGGCAGGCCAACGACTGATGGGCCCCAGGACACCCACTTGTTATACCAGGACAGAAGTTGAAAGCAGGACTGTTCTTGTGAAAAAGGACTGTATGGTAACAGAGAAACAACCCTGTAGTTGACTGATGTGAGTCACCCTGTCACAATTACAGGGCTTGATGTATTTCTGACCAGAACCCTATAGGAACAAGGCCATGTCGATTTTCCCCCGCCCCCCCGCTTGTTGAGGTAGAACAATATTTGTCCCATTCTTGAAGCAGATATGGGATTACAGTATCCCTTGAATCAACCATGCTTACCCTCACTGGTCTGACAAAGTTTTAAGTACTTTTAGGAGCTGTGACATGTAAATACACCTTGCTAGATAGCTTTCTTGAATCAAAGTACTAGTTAGTCTTAACAAGCAGATAAATACACAGTTTGAAATGAAAGATTTTAAAAACAAGACGACATCTGTATGCATGTCTATCTTACCTAAGCCTTCCAAACAGGTACTTAGCTCCTGGACAGAGTGCATTTTAAAACTGGTAATAATACTTGATTGGTTGGATCTCATTTCTTTGCAAAAGGAACATGGACATGTTTGGGGGTCCAGACTATACTCACTGCTGCCACTGTCCCAGGATAGGTGAATCCATCTAAAAGGACAGTATCTCCAGGGTTAATGAGCATATCAAATACCTGAAAAAGAAGAATATTTTATATTTTTACAACCAGAGTTTGGCCTTGTACAATCTCAGTAATTGCCCATGATCTAATTGGAAGTTAAATCTAATTCATAGACTCATAGATTTTAAGGTTGGAAGGGACCTCAGAAGATCATCGGGTCCAGCCAATTGAAAAAGATGTTAAAAGTAAAATTTCCGTTAGATAGGAAAACAAAATATTTCATGCATTCTGCCTAGCCTCTCTAATTTCCTGACTAGGGGGAATTTTTTCCACAAAAAATACACAAGTGCTATAAACTCGATCTAGGGTAAAATTCTGACCTAGCTGGTCTAGAAACCTAAGTCTTGTTGGAAATCAGTGGGACATGTAATCCTAAGTGACTAAATCACTTTGGAAAAGGGCATTGAGGCTACCAAGACACTTGGGTGCATTTCAAATTATAGTTCAATTTTTGTTGAGCAAACACATTTATTAAAATAATAACCAAAAGACTGAATTCCTAGTATGGAACTGCCCTAAGTTCATTACATTTTGTGGACATCTGAAAGAGCTTGTGGTTTGTGTAGCAGGGTTACTTTCTGACACTAGCTAGCAAGACGGTTTTTCACATACAGACACTATCCACATGGGTATGTTTTCTCAGTCTTACTTTGTGAAGTCCTTCCTGGCTGCCAGTGGTGACATATAGTTCCATCTGTCCCTGCTCAGGGCTGTAGTTGGCTGTGGGAGGACTGTGAAGACTCTTCTGTAAATCCTTTAGCCAGGACAACAGTTCTGCAGTTCTGCAACACAAGTTTCATCTTTTTATCCCTAATCATTAGCTGATCAAAATCAAGGAATGCTTTCATTACAGTTTGTAAATTCAATCACAGATAGAAAATATAGGGTACTAGAGGGCTCTTTAATCTAGTGGATTCATTTGATGGATTTTCCTATCACCTAACATACTCAAGTCAAGACTGGATGAGTATCTGGAAGACATGCTTTAGCTGTAATGATATGAATTGGTCTGTGTTATACAGGAGTTCAGAGTAGATGATATAATAAGCCTTTCTGGCTTGAAAAAAATCTGTGAATTATTAGAATTTTTAATACCTTGTTCACCACAAATACATTTACTTTAGAATACTTCACAATATCCTTAGAGTTAATTTCTTGAGTCATAAGTGTTCTCTGACTTGTTAAAAACCTCTGTGGGTACTACATATTATGCTAGCACTAGTTTAAATTATAGGTAATTTCCGAGAATCACTAGAGAGTGAATAAAGACTGTCCATAAAACAAGAAAAGTGTAATAAACAGGCCTTTTACATAAACTCTTTTTAAAAACTCTATGAAGAATTAAGTTAATCAGCAGAATAATAGAAAAATACTTCCCAGTGGCACACAATGGAAAAAATTAAACTAAAGCAAAATTTAACTCATTACCATTATAATAAATATATTTGCTAAATAAATAATAATAAACAAGACACAGTAAATTGCTGCAGGTTTATTTATGTGTCCCAAAAAACAGGGATAAATGGTATTTTGAGTGTTTTGGACCTTGCTGTTGTTGTTAGAAAATATAATCACTATTCTATTTTCGGTTATGTCAGTGACAGCAGAATAGTGTAGCAAGGATCTAAAGATGCCATATGACGAAACGTACAATGGACCATAATGCGAAGACAGAATACAACATATGACTGGTATCTACAGTCTTGATTATAGGGCAGTGGAAGGGGAGGGAGGATTATTTTTTTCTGCTAGTTACCCTTCGGAGGCTGAATACTGGAGAGCTTTCTTCATGAAATTCTCTCCAAGTTTAATGTTGGTGTCATGTTTTGTTATGAACTTGGCTGCCTTAAATGGAAAAGTATTGGGATTTGGATTGCCTCCAGCCAAGGAAATAAATGATAGTGGGGAATTATGCATCAGTCGACCTACAGTAAATGTTGAGGAGGACCAGTTTGGAGAAGAGATTAGCATTCTTGAGCATAAAATGAACACCAAGTAACAGCAAATAACAGCGCGAAACACTATTCAAATGATAAATTCAAATACAAGAAAAGAAACAATCTGCACTTCTGGGTCTCTGTTTTTTTGAAAACCTGTCTCCAATTTTACATCATACTTAAAATAGAAGTACAGTTCATGGCATTTAGAAACCTAATTGCTTGATCTGTATGTGTGCAGAAGTGGAACTCTGTTTATTTGTGGTATTGTGTGTTAGCTGCTCTATAAACACAGCAGTCAATGGTTGACAAGTTTGCCTATCTAGGCAGCACGCTCTCCCGTGCTGTCTACATGGATGACAAAGTCAATGTGAGATTAGCAAAAGCTAGTGTGGCCTTCAGCAGACTCCATAAGTCAATCTGGGACTGTAGAAGCATCAGAATGTCAACAAAACTGGAGGTTTACAGAGTCGTCATCTTTCCGACCCTCCTTTATGCTTGTGAAACCTGGACCATTTACCAGCATCATGACAAGAAACTAAACCACTTCCACTGGTGCTGCCTGTGAAAGATACTACAGATCAAGTGACAGGACAAAATTCCAGACACTGAAGTGCTTGGAAGATCAACTCTCCCCAGTATTCATACCCTGCTGAAACTGGCACAGCTAAGATGGGCTGGCCACCTCTCAAGAATACCTGACGCTTGCTACCAAAGAAAGTCTTCTACGGTGAACTGTCAAATGGAGTATCGTATTTTCGTGCATATATCCTGCCGGGTATACGTGATTTTACAAAAAAAAATTAATGAGTGCGGGCTATATGGGGGTGTGGGCTATCGACAGATTTTTTTCCGCCACAGGGCCCGGGCAGGCCGGGCTGCGCCCCCGCTGCCGTGGGGTCCAGGG
>NW_005842182.1:783088-787830 GCF_000455745.1 Alligator sinensis | reverse complement strand
TGCCGCTGCTGCAGGGGCTGGGGCCGGGGCGGGCTGCATCGCCACCGCCACAGGGGCTGGGGCCGGGGCCAGCTGCACCACCTCCCCGCTGGGCCCAGGCAGGCTGGGCTGCACTGCCACGGCCGCTGCCACTGCTGCTGGGGCTGGGGCGGGCTGCGCCACCTCCCCGCTGGGCCTGGACAGAAAGTGTGTCATTTTAGATATTAGCCTGATTTTGTAATATATTACTGTATTTATACTGTATTTTGGGACAATATGTCCTTCCTTGGTTGCCCCCAGGGCAGAAGTGACAGTAACCTGCCATTGCATGTGGATGTTTTGGTTCTTCACCTTCCAAAGTGAATGTGTATCTGCTGGTGGACCAAACCATGAATCCATTAGAAGAGCTTCTTCTGACTGCAAATTGGCTGTTTATGCAGTATGTGTGTGCAACTATCACAACACCCATTCACCATTAAAGAAGAGCATCCCATTTAGCAACACAACCCCAAGTTAAATGGAGACCATATGTACTCTTATCCTGGCCATACTTGGTGGTTTTAATGAATAACTGATTGAAAGCCATGTGCTGCTTTTTGGATTGCACATTATCATGGGACAAACTGTACTGATAAGTTAAAGATTTTTAAACCACATGTTATACTGTTCTGTAAGTTTATGAAATGAGGATAGTGTTAATTTTCTGGGCCTTACTGATTTTATGGATTCCATTGACTAAGGGCTGATTTCTTTGCTGAAACTAATAGTTTTGAATCATGAATTGACATTAATTTATGCAGATTGATTACTGATTTCTCATACTTCAGTAAACCCTTTGACAAAAACGTACAATGTGGAGAGGGATTTTATTCAGAAGAGGGCCTCAGTTGCCAGCTTTGGTTCTACAATCTTTTTCAGTCTTGGTAGCTGTTGAAGACACAATTTTATCTGAAGGTTTCTGAATGGCAAAGCAAGGTGGCAGTCCAGGGTTCTAGCAGTCTGATTTATTGACTAGCATAACTGGCTGGATAGAATTCCTGCTGCAGGACAAATTTACAGACATCACCTCCCAGGACTTAAGAAAAATCCAGGAAATAAAAAGAATAATTCAATGAAATAAGAGATGAATAATTGATATATGTGGGCCTGATATATGTTGGTATGTGTGGCCCCTCAACCAAATCACAATCTTCCAGTGATTGGATAGACAAAGGACAAAACCAAAATGCCTTGGAACTCTAAATGGCAAGGAGACAGTAAAAGGACCTTTGTCAAAAAAACTGCTACCCATTTGGGACGCCTTCTATGGAAAGGAACCAGCAAGGAGTAAAGAATTAGTGGCGACTGCAACACCAAGAACTATGGCTCCTTAAAGGGATACGGTGGACACGTCTACACATGCATTTGATCTGGGATCACTACTCACGAGTAAACACTTCTGGGCAGGCATCTACACGTGCAGGGAAGTGGGAGCAAATTTGCTGCTAATGGCAGCAAACTGCTTCTGCTTCCAGGGGCCCTGCAATGGGCCCCTGTCACCATCAGGGGTAGCTCTAGGCTCCCACTGGGTAGTAGCCTAGGGGCTGGCAAGGAGCACTGAGCCGGGAGAGAGCTGTCTCCTGGCTGGGGCTGGGGCCTTACACCCTGCCCCTGGAAGCTGCCTACTGCTGGGGCGGGGATGATGTCCCCCTGCCCCAGCAGCAGAGAGATCCTGGCCCTGGCTCTGATCAGGGGCAGGGGACTTGGAAAGAGCTGCAAGGGAGGGGCAGGTCCTAGACCCCTGCCTCTATCTGCCAGTGGGGCAGCTACCAGCAGATTGGGGCAGGGAGCTGGGACCTACCCCACCTCTGCAGCTCTTTCCAAGCCCCATGCCTTGATTACCCAAACAGGGCATGGGGCTGGGACCTGCCCCTGACAGGGACAGTTCCCAGTCCCTGCTCTGTGATTGCGGGGAGGCGGGTTGAGAGCCTGTTCCCCGCTCAGTCCCATGAGCACGGAGCTGGGTGGGGAACAGGCTGGGGAGGATCTCCCAGCACCAGTCCCATGACCATGGAGCTGGCGCTGGGAGATAAGTCTCCCAGCACCATCCCCACTGTCACAGAGCTGTCACTGGGAGATAAGAGTCTCCCAGTCCAATCCCCACAACTGCAGAGCTGATGCTGGGAGACAATGGTCTCCTAGCTCCCCCCACCCTAATTGTGATGGTGAAGCAGAGGCTGAGATAAGGATATCCCAGTCCCCTCTCCCCAACTGCAATCTTGGAAAGCAGGGCTTGGAGCTCCCTGCTGGCAGGGCTGCCTACCCCAGCAGCAGGCAGCTCCCAAGGGCAGGGAGCAATCTCCCATCCCCTGGTGGCCAGCTGCCTGGGAGCAGGTTTGTTCCTGCTCAAGTGCTACTGCGCCATTACTAATTAAAAGTAAATTTGCTACTTGCATTTTCAGGTAGCAAATTAGTGAGGTTTACTACATAGTAAGCATTTGCACATGTAAACACACATGCTTGCTGCTCAGTAAACTATGCTACTGTGCAGTAAAGAGTCTCGTGTAGACGCACCCAGTGTGTGTGTACAAATCAGGCAATGTTAAAACTCATAAACCTGTAATAAACAAACTGTGTTTTTCAACAAAGACGTAAATAATAAGCACTGCATAATTGTAATACAATTCTCAAAATATTGATATTCTGTAGCAATATTTGAAAGATATGTGACCTTAGAATTGCTAGGGTAATGTTATTAAACACTTGAGTCTGACTCATGTGCTTAGTACACCCCCACCCCCACACACACACTTAGCCACCATCTTGGAATGCATTTTTGTAGATGGTGATAGATGAGGCAGAAGGAAAGTAAGATACTGTGTAAATCTTTTACATGGCTACACCACTCCATAGAATATAAAATTCTTCTTAACGCTGACTGTGTTGGGCATCAACAATGAAATGCCTCCCCCTTTACACCTAAACTCCCCTTAAAACAATAAGAAGCAAGTCAGAAAGCATGTATGGGGCTGCAAGTCCAGTTTCTCTGTATCCCAAACTGACGGGATGTCCAATGCTGAATAGGTCCTCTGAGATGACTCAGAATATTTGGTAGAACAGCTTGCTCCAGCTACTCCAGGTTAAATATAAGGGGCATGTCAACTGGTCTATTCCTGGGAATCCTTATTGAAAGTCCCCTGTCCCTGTGTATAAATCAGATTTTTTGTAGAAGAATGGGATCGTGGAAGTGGCAGGTCTGGTGTTCAGAACCTTGACAAACACCTCAGTGAGCTTTCTGTAGCATAGGCATGAAACAAGTGGCTTAGATTAGTACCATCAACCTTGTGATATTGCAGCTTGAGGTGCTTGATTTGCTTCCAGCCTTGCATCCTACTCCTTTTGATGCCTGACTGAGCAAGCTGCCTTGAGATAGTGTTATACTGATCGCTGTTTCTGCTTCTGCAGCTGAAATAGAGATTCCTGGAATCCTTCTTCCAGACACTCACTTAAATTCTTGTGCGTTGCTCTGGCTGTTAAGAGTATGTTGGGTACATGTTTGACTTCACAGTGTGGAGCTACTAAGAGTTTGGGCTGGCAGCTTGGAGACATCTGTGGGCAAAAGAAGGAGTTAACACTGAATTAGGTGGTCTTAGCTGCCATCCAGCTTTCTGGGAATAGAGGTGAGAGGAGGGAGTGTACAGAAGGGTCAGAAGATACAGGAAATGTTGATTAGTCTGCTACTTGTGGTTCAGTATAACCCAGAGATACTCAACGAGGGTCCCACAAGATCCTTTCAGGGGTGATGCAACGTTTCATGCAATGTTAGCAGTGTTAGGTATGCAAACATGATTCCCAAGATAAACCCAGATATTTCAGATAGGAATCCGCAGTGTTAAAAACATTTTGACCTATTGTGGTCTTTCTGGGTGTATTTTTTTGCAACAGAAGAATTGCTCTATTGTTTTTCTGTAGTCAAAAATTGAATGAAAATGAAGAGCTGATATTTCCACGGGGTGCCTTGAGTCTAAAAAGATTGCGAGCCACTGGTATAACCATACTGAAAAATAACGGAGTAGAGCGCAAGTACTATATCAGATGGCTGCGTACCCAGCACCAGAGCTGAGCCTGGGCCGTATCACTATGGAAAATAAGCACCGGGATGTTCAGTGTGGATGATGAGAGTGATACGGGGCGAAGACCACAGGCCTGACTGTGAGGCTAACATGCAGTGAAGATATGCCCCGAGTCATTTTTGAAAATGGAATGGTTTTGAACATTTTTGCCCTAGATGTATTATGCACTGTTTTGCTGTTTCTTTCCACTGAAGTAAGTTAGAAGCTGCCTATACTTGTTCTTGGGGGTGGGAGATCACTTTAATTAGAGCAGTTCTTGGAGAGCTGATCTAATTAAAACGCCTTGCTGGGCGCATCTACATGTGCCTCTATAGTGTCACTGTCACTGTGCTATTGACGGCGCAGTAACAGCCTATACTGCGCAGCCTGTATGGCACATGGTATGGCACATTTGTGAGAGCCCGGCAGGACAAATTATGCTGAGGGGAAACCAGCACAGGTTCGTGGCAGGCAGATCGTGCCTGACCAATCTAGTTTCTTTTTATGACCAGGTTACGAAACGCCTGGACACAGGAGGAGGGGTGGATGTCGTATACTTAGACTTCAGGAAGGCCTTTGATACGGTATCCCACCCCATACTGGTGAACAAGTTAAGAGGCTGTGACTTGGATGACTACACAGTCCGGTGGGTGGCGAATTGGCTGGAGGGTC
>NW_005842182.1:756344-782328 GCF_000455745.1 Alligator sinensis | reverse complement strand
CAGCCCTCTTTCCTGCCTATGCAGGGGGTCGGACTCGATGATCTATTGAGGTCCCTTCCGACCCTAACATCTATGAATCTATGGTTATTTTTAGATGATAGCCATAGCAATGCGCTATACTGAAGGAGTTCGTTGCTACAGCGGCGTAGCTGCGGCATCACGGTTTTTGCCCTCTGATGCTATGTCACTGTAGCGCATTGCTATGGTGACAGCGTCTTGTGTAGATGCGCCCACTGTCACATGTATTAAGGCCGCGTGGGTTTAAAAATGACTGTGGGGTGCTTTATCTAGACCTCATTCAATGAATTTTAGATAAAGTGCCCAGTGGCCATTTTTAAACCCACAGAGTCTTATACAAGTGATGATGAGGCCACGCTGGAGTGTTCTAATTAGATGCATTGTAATTAGTATGCAAACCAGCATGTATACAGGCAGCAAGAGATGCTAGATGCCCTGTCAGTTCAGATGCAGTTATGAAATGCCCAAGTATACAAAGGAACTGCAGATCAGATGAGCGAGCCATCTGCCTGTCAGCATCCAGTACCAGAAATTTTCAAGGAAAGAGCAAAAAACCCTTCTGTCAAACTTTTTATTCTGTTCAAAGATCGTTCCTTTTATCTGGATATACCCAAATGTATAACCCAAAGTGCTGTAACAACTAAGGAACTAAAGTCATTTAGAGTTAAAATTTTCCAGATTGTAACACAGCCTGTTAACTTGTAATGTTAATCCAACCATAATTCAGTACAAAGTCCACAGGATTGAAACTGAAAAAGAAAATATACTTTTGAAAATACCCACCAAACATTGCCCAATAAGCAGTGGATCACCAATCATGTCAGTGCTCTCCATGAATATTAGTTTAGGATGAGCATCTCTAAGGCTTTCAGTCATCTCATCTAAGGTGAAGGAAATGTATGAACTTTGAACTAGCTGTTTCCTGAACTATTAACTTTCCTAGTAGCAATTTTAGAACAGTAATGAAAGAGAAATATCAGCTAGCATTTACAGAGCACTTCATTTATAGAACATTTCCAAATCAAACTCTGTAAACCATATACAGGAATCTTTCCATCCTTTACTAACACACAATCTCCAGTGAGCTGTTCCAAACAAAACAATTGCAGACATGAGGGCCGCTATCTCACAAGGCAGTGCTCCCAGCATTTTTTCTAATACATGTGTATCCGCATTCAATGAGCATAAATAAAATATCTGCAAATTAAAAAACTGTGTAGATTTTTAAACCACACAGTTGAAATAAATATTACCCAGTTAACAAGTTTAAGATGAATTCTTGCCACACAAGTGCATAGGACAAGCTAAATGACAGTGTCTTCAGCAGAAACATCCTCAATGCCAGTATGATGAGCGATTATAATAATTCAGAACTATTTCACCCCCTCGGCATACTTCACTGTTTAAAAGATGAGCTATATTTGAACAGAGAGTAGTTAACTGTGTTAATCTGTAGTCAGGTAGTAGGTAGGGTAGGTAGAGAGGCACTTGATAGACACTCTGTTTCAGTTAGTCTATAACAGGGGTGGACAATTATTTTGGCCTGAGGGCCACTTAACAAGTTTTGGTGAGCTGTCAAGGGCACAAGGGTGTATGTGGAGTGTATGGGAGCCCCAAGACGAGCCCTCCTGAGCTGGTCAGCACCTTCTCCTGCCCCACAACAGCCCAGAGCCCGTGTGCCCTGCAGCGCTTGCCTTGCCACTGCTAACAGTGCGGCCTGCACCCGCTCTGCACCACCCAGCTGCGGTGCGTCCTGATCCCCTTGGGCATGCAGCAGTGCTGAGATGTCTCCTTCTGGCTGCCACCTCTGCTGTCCCCAGCCCCGCAGTAGTGGCAGGGACCAGTGCAAGCATCCCTGACCACACATGTCCCATGCCAGCTCTGGGTTGAGCAGCAGCAGCCACAGCTGGGCAGAAAGTGTTGCTCGGTGCAGGGGAAATCGGACCCTCCCCCTTGCTGCTGCCGGGCAGGTTTTTTTGGGTGCAGCCGCCTGGAGCCTGTGCTGCACCGGACTGCCATGCAGCTCCATCACCGCTGCCTCTGGGCTGCCCTGCGGCTGCTCTGCACTGTCACCGCTGCCCCACGGGGTGGCCCGGAAAGAGCAGTGATGCGGCGGAGACACAGGGCAGCCCTGCATGGGCTCTGGGCGGCTGCAACAGAAGGGGCAGCAGCGGGAGGGGGAGGGGCTTTTACCCCACTTTTAGCAGCAGTTTCTGTTCTGCACTGCCCGGATGGGCGAGCCGGCGCAGGGCGCAAGGGTCCTGGACTGCATGCGCTGGTCCCCACGGCTACCACGGGGCTGGGGGCTGCAGCGGCGGCAGCTGGAAGAAACTGCCACTGCCCAGGCTGCCAGCTGCCCCAGCCCCGCTGCATGCCCACAGTGGCAGGACACTCCAGAAGGCACCTCAGCCGGGCTGGACCAAGAGACCCGCTGTGGGCAGGTCCATGGGCTGTTTCTTGTCCACCCCGGTCTACAAGCTACATCTCTAACTTGCCTTCTGCCTGACAGTTATACTGTGAAATGAATGCTTTCATAAACACTAACCTCCAGGCCATCACAAACTTCACCAGCCCAACGTTTTTCTGCAAAAAATGATTTACTCAGTGCTGTTAACTGTAGGCTGTAGGGTTCTGGATTAGAATTCAAGGAAGTAATACCCTACAGATGGGTGGAATGTATTTCTAGTTGATGTTGTAGAAATAAGGAAAATGAAAATGTGCAACATCTCAAACACTATATAGGATTCACAGGCTTAATGTCTATGAATTAGGCTGTGTGAATATGTTTGCTAAGCAAACTAGTTTCTTCTGCTATTTACAGAATATCCAAAGCAAATCGGCATGTCTTTAAAGGAATTTGTATTTCAGATTTACTTATTGGAAAAAAAAAAAGCTTGATTTTTAAACCCCCTGCAAGCAAACTGACTGCAGTTTGCTGTGAGAATCTGATATTCACTACTGATGGGTAGTTATGATTGATCATTGTTTCCAGAATTACTTAGTCAAGTGTGTCAGAACCCATTAGTAGTTGTATGCCTATGGCACAGTGGAATCTCCCGCCACAGTGGAACATCCCGCTATCATTCTGCTGTCAATCATTCTGAATGCTATGGCACAGTGGAAAATTCCGCTGGTGGCAGTAACTAGGTCATGGTGGAAAATTCCGCTATGTCAGAACCCAATAACTATATGCCACAGTACTGGAAAATTACAGCTTAGAAAAAGTTCCTGCCAACTCTACGCAAACATGCACACCACCATTGGCCGGTTCCAAATTATTCATATTTGGCGACTAGTGATTGGCTTGCTAGCCATATAAAAGTTAAAGCAGTTTCCACCCACGTTGGAGAACTCCGCATACACCTTGGAGTTGGAGAACTCCATGCTTTTCTCGGAGTGAACCTGGCGGACTGATCACCCACCAGCGACTCCCTGTCCTCGACCCTCCCGACGTACCCCCGACCCCGGTACCGCAGTAAGCCGATTACGAAAACTTCGTCCCGGTTCTCTCGCAGTTTTAAGAGAGTCTTTACTACGTTTGTAACTGCAATTAAGCCAGTCAACTCTGCCTGTGCCCATACATCGGTGGCGTAAGTAAACAATGTATTTGTTACCAATACGCATCCGTGCCTAATTCCGCTCCATCGGTCAAAAGTACCCACCTGACGTTTCGGGCTACTGGCCACAGCCCGGCCTACCACTCAACTGCCACAAGTGGAGTCATGTTTTTGAGTCTTTCAAGGAGGGTAACAGCAAATTAGGAATAGACATCAAATAAACGGGGAAGGAAGGATTCTGAGTCATTGGGCCCTTATCCAAAAAATAGGCTTCTCTAAGATTTTTCACCTTGGGAATTATGTTTAATTTTCTGTCTCACATTCAGGCAATGTTTGTAGATGGTCTCTGTCCCCCATGAAAAGGGTATGGTCTGATCCTTGCCTAGTGTGCTAAATCATCTCTGTGATAGGGATTGGAAAGGGATATTATTATTATTACTATTTTTACAAGTATGTCTATTACTATTACTATTATTACTATTATTATTATTATTTGTCGTAGTATTTTTCTATTACCACAGCATCCGGGAACCAGTCATGGACCGGGACTTTGTTCAATTATGACACTTTACAAATGCAAACAGTGAACAATTCCATATAAGATAGCACTAGTAGATTAAATTCTTGAGTATGTTAGTTTAAGATGACTATAAGAAGGTTAGGAGAAGGTTGTAAAATATTTTTAAGGATCTTTACACATCAGAAACAATTTTAACTATTTCTTCTGTAAGACTCCGGACAGCTAGAGAGCTAGTAACATAATGTTAGCACTGACATCATGAGAATTAAACCTGAGTAAATGGGAAAGGTTGCAGAGATGAATTTGGGTATAAGTAATGTAAGCTTGTATGTAGCACCTCCAGTCCTGGAGTTATGCTCTGAGATCAGCACCTAAGGTGTCATTAAAACTAAGTTAACTTTGAAATTGTGACTACAGTGTGACTATAATTGAATACAAAACTTGCTGCAAAACTTGTCCAGGAGTTTGAGTAAAGTTAGGCAGCTAGCTCTTGCTGAGCTCCTTGCACCTGGACCTAGATGGCTACTGGTATCAACCCTCCCTCCCACCCCCACTTGTGTTGCAAATTAGTAGCATGGAATGCCTTCATGTACTATGTGCAGTGCTGCAGATGGGCTCGCAGCACCATATACCCCATGTTCCCACTCATCTGGATGTATCCTCTAGGTTTAGCTTGTGAATCATATTTGCACGCCTAACAGTAATAACAGTGTGTGACACCCTGTAGCACCCCTGAAAGGATCTCAAGAAACCCTGGTTGAGAATCACTGACATAATGCTAGTCTGCAGACTTCCTGTAGCAGAGGAAGGAAACATTTTGCTCAGTTACTCATTCCCAGGGCAGGCAAGCTGCTGCGGAGCAAGGCACACTGTGGCATTGCTGGAGAGACACCTCACTGCTACTATACTTGCATAAGCAAGGTCAGGGTATGGGACCACACAAATAGTGCTCTTTCTCCTCTTGCTGGGGTATGCCAGTTGTATTTTTCTAAATCCAGCTCATAAAGGTAATGATTGCTATTTTAAAAGACACCTATGTATTGAAATGTGGAGAAAAGATGTCTGAGCTGTAATACAAATTTCATTGACCTTGATACTTTAGCTACATGTACTCATTGCTTTGCAGTTCCTATGTCTTCATCTCCCTGGCTTCATCTTGAGAGCGTTCAATGGCATTATCTCAGAAAGTCAGTAAGCAGGATCTTAGTGGGTTGTAAGCTAATATGTTCACATATAATCTGAGCGCTTTTGCTCATTCACCAATCTTCGTGTTCTTCAGGATATTAATGCCATTTCAGTTGTCTTACTAGTCAGGGAAAAAACCTCCCATATTAGTTATTAAAGGAATTAAGTATGTAGAAAGTGGTACTATGTTTTGCTTGCATTCTGCAAAACAGAGACAGATGTTTGAAGGTTAAATCAGTGTGTGTGTGTGTGTACGCGCGTGCGTATTCATGTGCAGCAAATTGCCAGTACAAAATTGGAACAACACCTGGCACTTGTGGTTTAATATGTTTATTCTAATTATGTTTAAAAAAGGAAGGTGGTATTCATGGGGGAAGAGGAGTCAATCTTAAATGTCACTAACATTCTTAACATTTATTTCTATTTTAAAATATATCAACTTACTTACTTTAAATTTACTAGACACATTACCTCATTCTCTTGTGTAAAACATTTTCTAAAATTCATGAGACATTTGGGATTTCAAATATCTATCTTGTTGAAAACAAGAATGTCATTTTAAAGTGCTGCAAAAATAGTCTTTTATTATTAATATATTTAGTTAAGGAGTAGTAAAGGGACATAAAAACTTCCTCCTTTAAAATTGTTAAACATTACTCTAGTAATTACAGGGCACAACCAGGTTGCATACCACTATGTTAGAAACTGCAAAAAAAGATACTGAAGGACAGCCCCTTCTCCAGAGACTTTCAGAGATACAAACAAGTGGGCAAGTCACATGTGCAGGCCAGAGGCAAGAAAAAGATGCAGCAAGAAATCTCCACAGTGCTTAAGTAGTCAGTACAAGTGGTGCAACTCCACCTCTCTTATCCTTCATTCAGTCGCGCTTCCCAGTATGCATTCTGTCCAAGACAAGGTCTGAGGAGAAAGTGAGGATAATGCTGCCCTGATTCCCCAATAAACCCCACCCATCTCCTGCTCTGTACACACAAAACAGGGCAGTGAAGTCATCATGAATGCATCCTGCCGCTGCTCTCAAGCATGCTAAAGACAGAGATCTTGAGAGCAATGGTAAAGAATTCCACAAGGCAGCTTCATAATTCATATCCAGTTTGACAGGTATGCAGTGGGTGGTCAGGCTGTGCTTGAATGGCATGTCTCTGAAAGCACCGGGAAAGTAGTGAACACACACTTTTGGAGGACATGGAGTGGTACTACTGTGACACAATTTTTCCCATTATGAAGGGTGGGAGAATCAACAAGAGTGCTTCTAGGGAGAGAGAAGAATCAGGTAGATTAGGCTAGGATCACTGATAGAGCAAAGTTCCTGGGATAAGAAGGTGGAATAGACAGGCAGAGTAGGACTACATTTTGAAAAGTTTTGAAAATAAAAATTAGGAAGTTTGTCTGATGCACTGAAAGGGAGGGAGCTAGTGGAGAACTAGCAGAGGGAGTAAAAAGCACAACAAGCCAGTGTGATGATACCTGTGGCAGTATTTTGAATGGACCTGAGATCATGAGGTTCAAGTAAATGATTCCAAAGAGGAAGAAACTGAAATATTTAAACTGCTACATGATCCTGCAAAATGATCAGGACTTGCATAATATCTTGGGCAACGAGAAAAAGTTGGGTCTCAGACATGCTGTGCAGGAAATTGCAAAATTTAGGGATGCCTTACATGTCAAACAATACAGCTGAGACAAATAAGGCCAAGGTAAAAGGCACAAAACACTTGGACAACTTGATCATGTTGTCCAGCATAACAAGCTAGAAAAGGAAAAATAAAAGTATGAGTGTTTTATAATGTTTCCTATTGTAACTGTTAATAGTGGTTGACGGACCATAAAAAGGCTCTCATGTCAAATTATGAATCGCTGACTTTTATATGAAATGCTAAATATCTGCTGGCCACATAAATTAGTAGCTGGCTACTAACTAAATTAATGGCATCAGATTAGTAGCTGGCTACATAAATTATCCAGAAAAAAGAACATGAATTACACAGCTAAGCATACCGCCACTTTTGAGCATTTGCACAAACAACTCAAATCATATTTCTTTTTATATATTTTATAGCCACTATCTTGCCCCTTAGATAATGATGATAACCATAGACTAGAGAACAAAAAGCTTTGTTAACTTTCCATTTGCTTGTTTTGCATACTTGATGAAATTTTGTATATTATCTATTTCTCCTCTTCAGGTATTTTGTTTTTGGTCCTGCTAAGATGCATACACTTAGCATTATGAAATGTGAGTTGTTCTATTAACTGCATAAAGACAAGTATATGCACACAGCTCTTTGAGAAACAGAGAATTAATTTATCCTGCTATGGGATGGTTGCTAGCACCTCTAAAGAGTAGCATTTTAGGGCCCCTCTAAACATGCAGGTTAAGGCATGACTGGATCTAATGTGTGATCCATACAATTGTGCCTCCTGCCCTGCTAAATGTCCACAGTAGGAGGTGCGATTGTGGGATTTCATTTCAATTTCATTAAGTCCAAATTGGGACATACTGCCAGTGCAGGGGGAGCCTGATCCTATCTCTGGGCTCTCTCTGACTGGCAAGAAGCAAGCTTCCATGGCTGGGAATCCCCTCTGCTGAGGGTGCTCCCAGCCGTGGAGGCCATGTGCAGCCAAAGTCAAGAGACTCCCACAACTGATGGGACTCCTGTTCCCAGCTGAGCCCCACGGTTAGATGCGACTGAGAGCCGTGTAACTGATGGAGCTCCCAGTCCTGGCTGCACCTCTCCTGGTCCTGGCTGTGTCAGTTGTGCGGCTGCTAGTACCACTTACATGTGAGATGCAGCCAGGATTGGGAGTCCTGTCCCTTGCAGGGTCTCTCAGTCCGTGCTGCAGGTGACGAGTCAGACTGAGAACGCCATGTGGACTGGGAGTTTTACACCCTACCCCTAGCCTTGAGGGTCACGGCAGCTGCAATCCCCAGGGCTCAGGTTTTTCATGCTGGATAAGGTATACCCCTGTAGCTGGGAGCTCTTGTCAGTTCATGGGGCTCCCAGCCACAGGGGAGACCCTGCTACATGTGCAAATTAAAGCTCAGTAACAACCAGCTATAAAGTTAGTACATGTTTTTGAAGTTTAACTTTATAGCTGGGTGGAGCTTTTTATTGTTATAGCTACTTTGCACATGTAGTTGGCCTTAAGGTAATAGTATAATTAACCAGATACTTGCACAATACCTGTCACTTGTAGGGGGGCCTTAAAGACTCCGGTGACATAGTGTCACTTGTAGATGCACCCAGTGTTAACCAGTTTTGCTATAGCATAATCACGTACATCACATATCGTATAATCACAGCTGCAATGGAATTTGGGATAGTGTCTTTCTCGGTCATGAAAAGGAATCGGTGCGTTAAGACAGATCATTTCTTCTTAAAATATAACTGTACTTCCAACTGAAAGGTCTTCTGGTGATTCTTTGTCCATGTTTAAAATCCCAGCCATGGCTAACAGCTAGGGCAATAGATTTTTCTGTAACTTGCAGGATGAAATTCTAATTTTCATAATGGTGCAAATTTTCCAAAGACATTTGAGTTAGCTATAGCTTTTCATTTCTCCTCTTCACACAGCTTCTTTTATAAGCTCAGCCAACCTCTGAAATGCCTACAATAAAATAAAGATGGACAGCATTCAAATTCCAGCACTGGCTAAGCAGACAATATGCTAAAACTATAGAACTACTGTTTTAATAGGTGAACAGTGTAAAAACAGAAAAAACTAAGAAGGAAGGTGTTTGAAGTTGCATGCCTCTCTAGAGCCTACATACCCGAGACTCAGGGCTCCAGGAAGGCATTACTGTGTATTCAGGATTTATAGCAGGGAACCCTGTACCTACATCTAATCTTTTCTAGACCCCGATTCTGTAGCCTAAGGGTTACAGCACTCAACTATAAGGTGACAGAATCGGGCGCTGGCTCTTCCTCCTAGGACTGTTTTATACTCCAAAGATTCTAATGACAAACATAGTCATAATCCTGGAAAGCAGGGACTCCCCCCACTGAAAGCCCTCATGTTAGACCACAGGGTCAGACTCCTCCTTGCTTATTATCCTTCTCTGGAAGATTAGTTCTTGAATCATCAAGTACGGAGTATGTGTATGAACTGGAGGAAAGATCTACATCTGACTGATCAAGGGAACAGAATGTTTAATAACAGTCACATAGAGCTTCTTTAATGTACAAAGAAAACTGAGTAAAAGGAGTTAGATCTGAAAAAGGCAGATCCTGAGAGATAATGATAACCGGCACTCTTATATTAAAGCAACTAGCAAAACTTGATCTGACTTAAAGCCAGATCAGGCCTCTTGGGAGCAAAGTCTGATAAACAGAAGTAATAAAATCCAGGCAGGTGAATTTGAGAGACACTGGGTGCATCTACACGAGAAGCTTTACTGTGCAATAGAGAAAATTACTGTGTAGTAACCATCAGGACCTACACGTGCAGACCCTTACTGTGCAGTAATCTGCTCTATTTGCCAGTTAATATGCTACCTGCAAATGCAAGTAGAAAATGGTGGGGCTGCCCTGGAAACAAGGAGCTTTCAGCCCATGGAGCGGGGACTGGGAGATTGTTCCCTACCAGGAGAGTTCCTGGCCAGCCCCACACTGCATGGGGAAATCTGCACATGCAGCCTGGAGCTGGTTGGGGACTGTCCTGTTTTGGACAGCTGTTTCTCAGTCCCGTGCCCTGATGGAGCAATCAAGGCATGGGGCTTAGAAAAAGCTAAAGTTACAGGGGTGGGGCAGGTCCCAGCCCCAATCCATGGGTGGGACAACTAGCAGCAAGCCCCTGGCTCGGCAGGGAATCCCCACCCAGCCAGGGGTTCACTGCTAGCTGCCCCACCAGCAGATCGGGGCTGGAACCTCCCTCTCCCTTGCAGCTCTTTCCAAGCCCCCTGCCCCTGATCAGGGAGCTGGGGCCAGGGGCTCCCTGCTGCCGGAGCAGGGGAACATTGTCCCCACCTGGGCTCTGTCATTGGAGCTGACCCCTGCAGCAGGCAGCTGCCTGGGGCAGGGAGCAATCTCCCACCCCCTGCCAAGAGACTGTGGTCTCCTAGCCCCATGCTCCCCGACAGTCCCTGGGCTAGCACCTAGGGGGAGCCTCCAGGGGCTAGCACTCCAGGGGGAGCTCCACCAGGCTGGTGCACAGACAGAGGGGCAAAAGCAGACTGCTGCCAGGAGCAGCAAATCTGTTCCCAAATCCGTGCATATGTAGACACCTGCCCAGGGTGGGTTTACTCCAGAGTAAATTACTTCGGAGTAAACCCGTTCAGCAGCATTTGCATATGTTAATGCGACCACTAAACATTCAGTGCCTTACAATTCATCTAGATAAGAACATCTTGCAAAAGAAACAGCTGATATGATTTAAGGAATATTTCTCAAGACTCTTGATATTGATAAACCAAACAAGCAACAAAGAAGCTTGATGGGAAAACATGGAGACAACTATACAAGTAAAGTAAGTGAGCAAAACAGCAACTATTATGTCAGGCCATTTTATTCGTGGGTATACACAGCAAATCAAGACGCACTCACCTGATCCATCTGAGCTGGAGAAGACAAAGAGAAGGAAGCTCTAACATGAGAACTAGGATGTGAACTATCAATGTTAAATGCTCCCCCAGGAACCAGTAGTACCTATGAATAATTGACAGAACATTGGGTTACTGCATGTTCTTAGATTTAAATTATTAGAAAATGTTAAAATGCATATTTGTTGAGCGTCCAGGATAGGCCAATGTTAAAAAACAAACTCACAATGAGTCTTAACTCATTCCCTTCTTTCAAAATGGGATGGCAGAAAACTTGGCATAAGACATAGTACTTAGTTGCTTTTAAAACTTATAGGCAGATTCTTTTGTATCATCCTAGTGTTTAGATAAGTATCAGAGTTCTTTAATATTTTATGCTGGCCCATAATGCTTGTTGAAATGAAACCATGCTTGGAAGTTAAGGATAGTTTGGTGAGGTCTGCATCTGTGTCTGGGATACATGTAAGCAAATGAATGGCTGGTAGGACCTAGCCTTACTAGAATATAGTTAGGAAAGTGTTTCATTAGTAAGGATGGTCACTAGTCTCCAAGACTATACGTCTGTTCATAACCTGCCAGGTTAATGAATACATGGCCATAGTTTTTCCCCATATGCATACGCCTATATATTAAGTAATACATGACTTAATCCTTGCAGTTCATTTGAATTTCAGTAAATGTTAAACGTACTTCTTTCTGCAAAGCTCTTTCCATGATCAAATGTTGGGTGTCAGAAACTCCCTTAATTTTAATCCAAAGAAACATTCCAGCAGCAGGGGAGTACCAGTCTGCCAAACCTGGAGAGATTAAAAGAAAAAACCCCAGAAAATCAAACATAAATACACCTGTCCTATCTGTAATGGATACTAGCGTGAAATCCTAGCTTCAGATGAAATCAGTAGGAGTTTTGTTATTGACCTTCAATGGAATCAGGTTGTCGCAGACAGAATTTAAAGTGCCTCTGATAAAATTATCCAGTAATATAACTTATATCAGTATTGGAAAAAAAAACTATTGTTTTTGGTATTTTAGAAAATGAACATTCTCATTCTTTTATTCTCAGTTGGTTACAGAATGCTCAACAAGTAGCAAACTGAAGTTGAATGGCAGACTGATTTCTGAAACTGCAAGTAAACATCTTTTAAAGAATCCAAGAGCATTTTTTTCTAATGCCAGCTCCTTTGGTATCATCATTACCTTAAGCACAACTGCAAAATTATAGATGGTATAAATATGTAAGAAAGTTAATAGTTTCTTTTCTTTTATTCACATTTTTCCTCATAAGACTAAGCGGAGTAGAGAAGGGCATAGGTTAAGACCCTTACTGCTGTTTCTGGCAGGTCAGCAAGCCAAATACTCTTGTGGGTACTGACTCCAGCTTTCTTACATATGTGCATTATATGAATAGAGTATGTCATTTATTGCATTTGCCATCTGCCCCAACTCCTTAGGTACGTTAGATCATTACCTAAAATATACTAATGACAAACTACTCATTTGTCATTGTGTACTACCTTTGTTACTATTATATCTCTATTACCATATTGTCTGAAGATCTTACTATATCTTTCATGCATATATTTATCTTCATTTCCCTTGTGAGGTCTGACAGCACTACTATCCCCTTTTCAACACATAAGGAATTGAGGTGTAGGGAAGCTAAATGAGTGGCTCCAAGTCACACAAGGCCATCTGTAAAAGGGGAATAATAGTACTTCCCTACTGCATAACTGGGAGTGGGGAGTAGAAGTTGCAGTAAACACATTAAAGATTATGTAGTGTTCAGATACTACTGTAATGGGTCTACATATGATGCACCCAGGAGTCCCTGGTGGTCAAGAGTCATGGTTGCGGCTATGTATGGAGAGATGAGTTCTAAGGTAACTATGGTCAGTCCCACGTTAGTGTCTGAACTGATCCCGACTGTACAGCATATAAAATGAATAAAATAATGTTACTCCTTTGTTATGAGCCCTTTAAGATCACAAGTGTCTGTCATGGCTTTGGCAGAGATCACTATAACACAAGCTAGTTGTTAATGTTTAGGACAAAGCTTGTTGCTTTGGAAATAAAAAATGTTATATAATTTTATACTGTTTGTATGTGTACCTGCCACAATAGCCTGACACAGCCTTTCCTTATACCCTGCCCTTTTCAAATAGTTATAAAAACTGGAGTGTCCAAAAATCTGATAATATTCTGAGTTGAAACAAATGGGAAAACTGGCAAAAACTCTTGATTTACTCATAACCTCTGTTTATCACTTCACTCTGTAGAGATGCCTTAATAGTGACTTTCTTGAAAACAGAACTGAAGTGGGAAGAAATTTTTGTCGATGACAAAGTTGGGAAACATTTGCCAGTTCAGAGCAGGATTGGAATACCAGTGAAAGAACTGGATGATCTTAAGAACTGTACCTATAAAACTTTGATGTAATGCAATAGCAGAAAATGCAAGATCAGTTAGGTGTAATGTACCAGGGGACAAAAAAAACCCCAAAATGTTCAGCAATAAGCCTGGGCTCATCAGTTGGAAAAAACTGAGGAGGTGAAGGACTTGAGTGTACTTGTTCATGGGATGGCTGAGCCACTAATGTGAAACACTGTGAAAAAGGCAAATGTAATCCACGGGTATGTCAGGAGAGGCATTTCCAGTAGAGATAGGAAAGTATTAACGTTGTTGTACAAGGCACAGCTGAAACTTCATCTGGAACACTGTACACCATTCTAGAAAGGTTAACTGAAACTTGAATAGATGCAAAGAAGAGTTTCATAGTTGGTAGGGTCAGAAGGGACCTAAGCAGATCATCTAGTGAGACGCCCTGTCATGGGCAGGAAAGGATGATGGGGTCAAATGACCCCGGCTAGGTGGCTGTCTAGTCTCCTTTTGAAGACCCCCAGGGTAGGGGTGATCACCACTTCCATTGGAAGTTGGTTCCAGCTCCTAGCTGCCCTAACAGTGAAGTAGTGCCTTCTGATATCTAGCCTGAATCTACTCTCAGTCAACTTATGGCTGCTGTTCCTTGTTACCCCGGTAGTGCTCGGGGGAGCAGGGACTCTCCCATTGCCTGCTGGTCCCCCTTGGCAAGTTTACAGGTGCCCCCCAGATCCTCTCTCAGCCTTCTTTTGTGGAGGCTGAACAGGTTCAGGTCCTGTAGCCTCTCCTCATAGGGCCTGCCCCGCTGCCTCCTAATCATGTGAGTGGCTCTCCTTTGGACTCTCAATGCTGTCCACATCCCTCCTGAAGTGTGGCACCCAGAACTGGATGCAGTACTCCAACTGCAGCCTGACCAGTGTCGCATACAGGGGGAGGATCACCTCCTTGGACCTGCTCGTGATGCATCTATGGATGCATGACAAGGTGTGGTTAGCCTTCCTGACCGCGTCCCCACATTGGTGGCCCATGTTCATCTTGGAATCAATAATGACTCCAAGATCCTTCTCTGCCTCCATGCTGACAAGAAGGGAGTTCCCCAGCCTGTAGGTACGTTGCTGGTTCTTCTTCCCAGGTGCAACACCTCGTACTTGTCTGTATTGAAACCCATCCTATTCTCATCTGCCCACCTCTGTAACCTGTCGAGATCTAGTTGTAGCCTGTACCTCTCTTCTAGCATGCTCACTTCTAACCACATCTTGGTGTCATCTGCGAACTTGAACAAGGTGCTTTTCACCCCCTTATCCAAATTGCTGATGAAGATATTGAATAGTGCGGGCCCGAGGCCTGGGGAACTCCACTGCCTGCATCTCTCCAGGTCGAAAATGACCCGTCCACCACCACTCTCTGGGTGCGGCCCTCCAGCCAATTTGCGACCCATCTGGCTGTGTAGGCGTCGACAGTTAATATGAGTCAGTTGTTGGTTAATATGAGTACTATCCATAATATATCAGGGAAGCGAACCCCAGGGACACAGAAGAGCTATTTAAGCTAAAGGACAATTTGGCACAAGAATAAATGGTTATAAACTGATCATGGATAAATTACGAAGTTTCCAAGCAGTAGAGCCCTGAGAGAGTCTGGATTACCCATTCAATCAAAGTGTAAGGGGGGAAAATCCCAATTATTTTTAAAGGTGGAACTTAATAAGTTTAAGGAGGGATTATATGATGTGGTGCCTGTGATACCAGGGGACTGGACTTAGTGACTTAGAGTATTCCTTCCTATATACCCAAGTTAGAAAAAAACCCTTTGTATGGGTATGTATGTAGCTTTGTTGCATTCACTGACCTTTTAACCACTTGTCTGCTGCAACAAGCATTGCATCCCGCTGGCTCTTGTAGAATTCCACTACTCTACAGAAAAACAATCAATTCAAAGACAAAATTCAAAGGTAAATTTCAACCATGATGGCAGAAACAAAAATGTAATATTTTTTTTAACATAAACAGAGACCAACTCTGAACTAAGGATACCCCTATACATCAGAAGACTCATATGCCCAGTATGAACATGCAATGAGCAGAACATGGTCTTATTCTATGTATATTATGCATTTCTATAATACATTTGTAAAATGTGTGTTTCATTGTCTTCACAGCAAAAGATATTTAAGGAACAGGAAAGTGTCTGAATACGGTCATTTCATACCTTTTTGTCTGTCAATAGACAGCACAGCCCCAGAATCTGAGGCTTTATTGTTATTTTGGTGTGGATGTCACTATAAGAACTAATGTCAGTATCTAAGATAGAAAATAGTGGTAAAAGTCACCTGACACAAGAGGACGGAAGGTTATAAAGGCAGAGATTGTCTACTCCAGGGACCATTTTCATCAGCTCCGGGGGATGATACTACTGTTGGATGGCCCTCTCTGTATGAACTCATATGGGTTACAGAGAAGGGAAAACTAGAGCAAGGGACATGGAATTCAGGTGTGTGTTGCTTTCTAAATGACATGTATTTTTCAGAGTACACTTTTAAGTATTCAGAACTGGGTGCTGGGGATGTGGGAACTGGAGTGGACACCCTCTGACATCAATCTGCAAAATGTCCACAAGGGGGAGCTTAGTCCCACTTATCACTGCAGTTCAGTCTCTTTTGTATTTGTTCTATATGCCTGTTCTTGAATGATGTAGCATATGTTGCACTAGCCAGTGACGTGATGGGCTCTGGTAGAAAATTACAACGTTATCTGAGAGTATTTGAAAGAAGATTGAACAGAATAGCATAGAAAGTAATTAAAACAATATTGCACCAGTTAATTACAGAAAATAGAAGTACATATCCGAGCCTGTACCTGCCTACATGCTCCAGAAAACCTTTTTCTCCCCACTGCTGAAGAAGCTGTGTTATCATAAGCTAAAGAAATAAAACAATTTTATTTTAGGACAGCTATTCAATCACCACGCAAAAGCTTCTAATAATAAAAATAATGTTTCATTTTATTTCAATACCGTGCAAGGGTAGAAATCATATAGAACTCCTGGAGCCATTTACTCCTTTATATTCAAACCCTATGGGAAGCAGCATCCATCAAAAACAATAAAGGCCAGGTAAGGGCCAGGGTAGCAGCCCTACTGGGAGATAGAAAAAATTAAGAGCCAAAAAGACAAAATGTATGGCTGGGACACAAATATGAGGAACGGTGCAGGGGAAGGGGATACACATAGAGGATTAACATTTGAAGTTAATGTAGTTCTATTTCCTTTATTATAGGTTTTCCCATGTTACCTGCACCCACAGTAAAACTGGGGAAATAATATGATGACTGGGGGCACAGCATCCCACTGAAGCTCTGGAGAATGTATTGGAACGGACTATGGAGCAAGAGCGGGTAGTGGTTAGGAAGATGAGAATGTCTGGGAAAATAATGGCCAAATCAGAGGGGCAATTCTGATCCCCCTCTGACGACTAGCTGAAAGAGACCGGAAAAGGTTAGCAGACTGTTTATGTCACACCAGCATGGGTTGCCAGTTAGCCATGCTACATAAAACCAAAACCCAAATCATCTCAATATACTGAGCAGCTGGGATTTTTCAAAGGAACCCATGAGCATTTGGCACAAATTAACTCCGATCTCCTTAGACTCCTTTGAAACTTGCAGTCTTAACAACTTATTAAATTAAGTTAAAGGAAACCCTGTAAATGGAAGAGTATTGATTTACATCTGCTACAATGCCCTACAGATAAACCTTGGATATCATCTTTTTATTGTTCTTCCCCCACCCCCTCCGTCCCTCGCTCTCCCACCATGGAAACACCTAAAATATACATCTCTCTAAAGATCACGCTGAAAATGCTGAGGAATTATAGAAAGCATTCATTCCTCTATCCAGTTGCTAAATTAAAGAAATAGTCACGTACAAAAAGAGGAAACACCTTTCTAATCATTACCTGCGTGAAAGTGCTGGTGTGCATTGTTGAAACCTGTATATGTAGAATAACTCTGTCGATAAGAGGTTTGGGGCCAGTTAGAAAGCCAATTCTCAACCTATAAAAAAAACCAAAAAAGATACTACCACGGAAACAGAATTAACTGCTCCTTGGAATTACACCAGCAGAGAACTTGTCCTGAAGTACAGCAGTAATGGTCTAAACTGTGGCTCTGAATACTTTACAGACCTGTGCCCTGCATATATTCAGACATCTGCTAATTTGAGGGAACACACTAAGTTTCAGTCTAAGCATTCACAACTTGTATATTGGACTGAAAAGCAGGAAATGTTTTAAAAATCATAGGGGTATTTATTTTATGATTTCTGAACCTTTAGGAAATTTGGGTTGGGTTTATTCTTTGCAACCTTAACTGTTCAGGGTTTGTGAAAAGCAGCAAGTATCGTGAGCTTGGTAATATTCGGTCAATTCACCATTCCCTTTTAAGAATTGCCAAGTCAATACATGCAGGAGAAAAACTGATTTATTTTTATTTACATATCAATAGAAACACTTCCAGCAGATTTAGATTTCACATAGAGGTTGAAATTTATTTTTCTTTGATGAAGCAAGGCCATATAGTCATTCAGTTTCTCTTAGGAGAGGTACTACTCTCACCAGTAGAAATCATGAATCAACAGACATTCAGAATTTTTCTTCCACAGCAAAAATGGCCACTTCATGAGAAAAATAACCTGGGAATAACCAGTGTTAAATGACTCCCCTGGAAAATCAAACTTCTGTGTACATACCTTCTGGGAGAAGCTACAGCAGGTCTCCAGCATCCCTGCATGCTTTGCTCCCAGCCCCCCAAGGGCACCTCCCAGCACATACACAGGTCTAGGAGACAGTGTGTCACTTGTGCTGGATTCTACTTCTCCAGCCAAACAGGGAGCCCTTTCACATTGTGCTGCACAATCCAAAAGGAAAAGACTTCTAAGTGTGAAGAACCAGAGAAGAAGAATCATTCAGTGCTTCATTCTGGTCTTCTGGGGACAACTGAATGTAGGGTGCAAGGACTAATTGACATAGTCAGAGGAAGCTGGATTTAAGTACCTGCCTGAATAGGGAGTAATAGGGAACTGAGCATGTTGTAAGTACCTACATATGATTCAAAGTTGGAGAGAGATCATTACTCTGATATATGTAAATTAATGGAGAGGGGGTTGTGAGTTTCTTAAGGTCACAAAATGGAGGTAGTTAAAGTCCCAATAGCAAAAGACCATTGTGCAAAGTCTAAGCTGACCTTACCCAGATGAAAGAATTTTAGAAAAAGAGTCAGTCCTGATAACTCGACCATCAATATCCATGGAGAGAAAGGTTGGGGGCCAAGGCTGTAAAGAAAATAAAGGCAGTTTAAAGTTTAACTAAAAGATATGGGTTACGCTACAATTACTTTGTTGTTACTAACACAGACTTAAGTATTTCTTGAAGCCTAGGCAGTGTATATTATATGAGAAAACTCAATTGGACATGCACAATGGCAGGGGCAGAGTCTAGTTACCGGCAAATGATTTTGTTTAGCATAGTGCCAACATTGCTGTGGTGATAGTGTCCCTCAAAGACCAGCAAAGAATGAGTTGGAAATGCATTCATGTCTAACACCCAATGCTGAGCGCACAAATACTCAGTCCCAGAGTTTCTGCATGGTGCTACCATAGGATAGCTAAGAGCAAAATAATACATTCTCTTTTATGAGTGTGTCACGGATAACAATTTGTCAGTCCTCTGACAGTCCTACAGTTGCAGCTGTTTCACTTACAGAGAAACCGGAGGACATTTCTCAGAGTCTAGGATTTGTTAAAAGACCACTTCCTGAGCTCCACGTGGATTCCGATTCCCATGGACATTATGTTGCTAGATCAATAATTTCAACTCTCCCTCTAATCCAGTTCTGCAGTCCAAGCAAGGCAGACGCCTTCTCAATTGCTTTTTTGTTTCTATCTGTGGTGTTACTGCTTACAAGGGTTGATCTTATTTCTGAAATTAAACTTGCAGATCCACCCCCCCACCCCGATCCACTTACAAGGAACCCTAGTTATGGTTCTTAAACATTTCCTCCACTGGTACTTAAGAGAGGACAATTCTTCTTTTTCCCATGACTTGTGGGAAGGTTTCCTATGGTTTGGACTCTAAAGAAAAGCAGCAGATAGTGACATCAAATAGGTAGCCTGCCTTGGGTGAATGCTGATATTGGACAGAAAAGATGATACAGCTGTTATTCTCTCTCAATGCCTTGCAACCTTCCTCTACAGCAGAGCACCCCTTTCTGTGTGTTCCTGAGGCAGCCACAATTATAAGTTCCTGTCAGTAGAGATCCAATGGAATAATGCATTTTTATCACTTAAGGACGGCAGAATTTGACCCATTATGACTGACAATGATGCAACCTGATGGTTCAACAGGCATAGTAGCACGAGAACATCAGGATTGAGCATGTACTAGCAATGCTTTAATTTAATTTGGCAGGCTACTAGGTAAGAATAGCACATGGTATAAGCCTCAAGTATCCTGCATTAATGCTCTCCTGACCCAGAAGACATACTGCTCCAATAAGCACAGATAAATTACCTTATTAAACTGAAGAAAATAATATGGATCATCTTCTACTACAAGGAAATCATATTGTCTTGCAAGCTAAAAAGAAATGAACATGAACAGTGTGAAGTATCATTGATATTAAATAAAAAGCAAAAGTTGTGATATCATTTCACTTTATAAACATCCACTATTCTGTATGTTTCCCAGAGCATTTGAGCTTGACAAAATAGTGTCAAGATTTGTTTCTAATTCACTAAAGAATGCTAATAACAAAAGTATATGAACTGGTAAAATGGCAGCTTTAATATGAAACAACCATTTAGCAAAAACTTGAGTCCCAGGCTCCACATATGCCTACATCTGTGGACCTAATCTGCATACTGAAATAAAGGAATATTTTTCAAATACCTATTTAAATGGGAAATATAGGGACACTTATATGCATGGACTTTACACCTATATTTACAGACCTCATGCTTTCAAAACATTTGCCATCACAAATGTTTTCTTTGGCTACATAGTTATAAAAACTTAACATACCAAAAGTTATGTAAGAGATTTTTGTGTAAGTTTTTGTTTCTTTAAATTTACTGAATAAAAGGGTTATGGAATACATTAATACAAACAATTATTAAAAAAAGATATGAAGGGTATGATAAATACATATGTGGATAGGAAACTGCCTTGATCATGTCCTCAGTATTTTCAATGAGCATTTCACAGCCTATAGTGGAGCTAGAAATTCTAATTACTCCAACTTGTGCTTCATTAGGTAGAGCTTTTCATTCTTGTCAGTACCTCCTTCAGTTTATAGGTCTAATGAACAAATACAACAGACAGCCCCTAGACTACCAGCAGTGGGCGCATCTACACGAGATGCTGACTGCGCAATAGCCTGATACTACTGCACAGTAGCATTGCATGGAAAAAACCATGATGCGACACAACCACGATGTTTATATGAGTACTAAATAAATACGCAGTAACCACTTAAGAACCCTATTCTTACAGAGATCTTCCCAGAGCCACCCATCCTAGCCTTCAAACAAGCACCGAACCTCGCCAACCTCATCACCAGAAGCAAACTTCCTCAAGCCCAGAACACACCAAAAGGATCCAGACCGTGCCATGACAAGAAATGCAAAACCTGCCAACACATCTCCACGACCCCCACTATTACTACACCCCACAACCGAGCCATCAGCATTCCTGGATCTTACAGCTGCACCTCCAGAAATGTAATGTATCTCATCCAATGCACCAAATGCCCTGATGGAAAATACGTAGGAGAGATCAAACAACAACTGTGCACCAGAATGAATGCACACCAGAAATCTATCAAAGACAGAAATACCCAGTTACCTGTGGGGGCACATTTCTCACAAGAAAACCACTCTCTCCAATCTCTGAGTCCTGATCCTCCAAGGAAACTTACAAAACACTTCCCAGAGACGAGCCTATGAACTCCACTTCATCAACCTCCTGGATACTAAAAATCATGGACTAAATATAGACGTTGGATTTATGACACATTATAACCTGCCTGACATCTGACTCCCCAGGTATCTCTCCACTTTCATCCCCGTTCTCCGTCTCCCCTCCCCCCAGCCTGTCTCTCACCCATTGACTCCTCAATCTACATTTTCACTGACTACCTGTCTTGTATGCACACCAGCCCAGCCGCTGGCTTCTTTACTTTTCATTCCATCCAGGAAGAGCACACACCAACTGCTGAAACTTCCTTAGCCTGACGAAGGGTTTTTGAACCCGAAAGCTTGCTTAATAATTATTTTCCAACTATTTGTGTTGGTCTAATAAAATATATCATTTTCACCCAAGGAATCCTGTCTGCCTATGTCCTTAGACCAACATGGCTACAACCTACACCCCAGTAACCGCTACACAGTAGTGTGTTGTGTAGACGTGGCCAGAATGTACTAAGCCACAAGAGGTTGATATGTTATTTTTAAAGAGATTTTATAGCAACAGTACATGCTGAGATTGTAGATGTTTTTTGTTCATTTTTATAAGATACGTTGCTTTTGCAGTGGAGTTTGGAATTTGACGTGAAAGTTAGGCTTTTATTAATACCTGGTATATTTTCTTTTTGCGGTCAGTGGTCAGTGAAGTTCCAGTGGGATTGCCACCATTTGGAATGGTGTACAAAAATTTGGGGACGTTGTTGCAGTGGTTTTTTACATCTTCTGGGCTCCACCTAGAGAGAATCTCTTTCAGGGCTTCTGGAATAATACCATGTTGGTCACTGGGGACATTTATTATATCACAGCCCAGGGGTCTCAGCTGTTCACAAAAGGAGAAAAAAAAATGATGAGAGACATATTTCAGTCACAAATCTTGATGTTGAGATTTTGATTCTGTCATTAGTGCTGCAGAATCTCGTCCAACACAGCCTTTCTGCAAATCTAAATGATTATAAAAATCAATTGTATTGGTTTCAACTCACTTTGCTCACAATTCAAGGGATAAGATAGTCTGGAATGCTATAAAGCACTGAGATTGCTGCAATTCCATTTCAGATTCAGTGGCACTGCTAGGACTATGAACCACTGTCCCTGGACAAAGGAAAGACTATAACCGCTCTGTATAGCTAATGGGACAGAGAATTACAAAATATTAATGAAGTAACATGAGTTGATACCAATGTATAAAGTTACCGACACATTAAAAATGCCTGTGGTTTATTTCTGTGGGATTTCTTTTTCTGTACTTCTTGACTTTGCATTTCCTGGGGCAAAATGAACAGCTTCTGGAGCCACAACCCCCGAGTATTCTAAAGAATAAAGCATATCAAATAATAACAAGATGACAGCAATAGTAAAGAGATGATTTTTGGAATCAAAGAAAGTGAAGTGAAGCTATTAAGTGAAATTTGTAAGATAATATCTATTCCTGCACGTCTTCTGTTCTGTTAGGCATTTGAGGAATGTGTTTAATTATGCAAGGTATATATTATTCCAGAAAAAATAATGGTATTTAACAACTGACCTTGCATCATGTTTTAGGCCTATTCCCACTTTTGCTTATTATGTGTACAGAATACTAAACTAGTATTCTCTACCAACAATATTTAAGTGGGGCGCACCCAAATCTCAAAATATATATTGACCCTTGTCATATACGTGAATGGAGACTGCCTTTTGCTGAAAGGTGTATTCATGTTTCTAATGTGAATCTTTGTAAAAATATCGGTCTAGGATGAATCATGACATGAAGCAAAATATGTATGTTGTAGAAAAAATATTACAAGGAGTAGATCAGTGATCCTCAACCTTTTTAAACTCAAAGCACCCCTCACTAGACACAAGGTATCCTTTGGAAATGCTAGCTAGCTCTTAGTTTTCATTCATTTTTTGACTCCAGAAAAAATAATACAAACATTATTTTGTTGCAAAGAACTGAAAAAGACTACAATAGGTAAGAATATTTCTGACATTATGGATTCCTGCTTGAAATGTCTAGGTTTACCTTGTAAATTAGGTGTAGGTGTTTTACAGCTAACAGTGATAATACTGAGTGGTGCTTCACACCACCCTTACAATGATCTCATGGCGCCCTAGGTTGCTGCAGTACCCTGGCTGAGAAACATGGCAACAGTCATTCATTAGTTAACCAGTAACACTTACATCAGTACAGAATCAAAAATGGTAAGTCTAGAGAAAATCTCAGACACATTTTGCAGTAGTTAAATCTAAGACATGCACACCAAAGTGCTATAACTATGACATTCACAGATTTCCATACCTAAACATTACTCACAGCTGCTAGTGTTCCAGGATATGTGGGTGCATCCAGGAGGATGTTGTCTCCAGGGTTAATAAGCATCTCAAACACCTACAAAGCAAAACAATTTATTTTTACAGGACTCGGGTTTTGGTTTACTTTCTTCATAATGCTGCCTACCCTAGTAGAATTATAAATTCTGATGATTAGCGTTTCCCTTAACACTTATCTAAATGTATTCTGAGAAGAAAACAGAAACTGGATTAAACCTTCAATTTTGAAGCATCAGAGACATAGGCATAGCAAAGAGAAATCATATTAATATGTAACACAATCTATTATAATACAAAAGAAAGCATTTGTGCCAGGGAGTGGATCAATTACCTACCAGTATATGAAAACCAACCTGTTTGGAAAATGTATTCTGAAAAGTGAAAGCAAGTCAGAGGGAAACAGTATAGTAAGCCATCCCTTAATCTTACCAACACTGGACTTTTAAAAATCATTTGGTAGAGACCTACAAAAACAAATAGAATCCAGTATCTTTATGATATGCTCTTTGATGAATACCTTCACTTCACCTATACAATTATGTAGCCATAGAAGATGATTATACTATTAGGAAGTTTTGTTCCAATTTCTATTGACTTAAATGTTTTGATGTTGTAACTTAAATTCACAAGTTACCCTCCACTGAGAACCATTATTATACTAATTGCGTCTATGCTATTCAGGATAACCTCTATTTCAAACTCTATTTAAAGCAAACAGCTGTATAATAGAAGCCGTGATATATTTAGCTTTCAGTCTTACTTTACACAGGCCTTCCTGGCTGCCTGTAGTGACACATATCTCCATTTGTCCCTGATCAGGACTGTAGTTGGCTGTGGGGGGACTGTGGAGACTCTTCTGTAAACCCTTTAGCCAGGACAACAGCTCAGGAATTCTGCAACCCAGAATGTATCTTAATTTATCATTATAATCTGTAAAACCCTATACACACTTATTCTCTACTGCAGTTTTAAATCCTTGTTAAATCTAGGGGTGGTAGGTCTGTCTTTCATGTGCTAGTTCAACAAGACAGACATAGTCTCTAGTTCAAAATATTCTCATTTCAACTAATGGAATGAGTGAGGTAAACAAATATAGCATACGCTCATTTTATATAAGATTAAAAGAGACTAGCATGTAAAATAGAAAACCAAACCATCACAGTTAAATCTTCGAGACTGGTAACAACCAAAGGTATGAAGGCTGAAATACCAATAGTACCCTTTCTGTTCTTGGTTGACTATATATCTGCAGAATCCCACTGAGTTCTTGCCAATAAGCATGCCCAAAATGGAGATTAAGAGCAGAATGGGGTATGTACATATTGCCACTGAAGTAGTTACTGTGACTGTAACTCATTTTTGAAAGTTGGTTCATACAGAGGGGTAAGATGTGCCTTAAGGGAGTCAGCATCCTGAAGCAGCTAGTATTTACTGCATGGCAACCCTTAATTACATCACAGTATTTGCAGTAGAAGAGGCATTTGGGATTCTCTAATATTGGTAAACTGAAATTACTTAACTTTAATTAATAAATGTATATAATTGTCAATTCACTCCATTTACTTTAACCCCCCCCCCTTTAAAAAGCATATACAGATTAGACAGCTAAACAAAAACATTGTAAAGGTCAATATTAACATATATTAAAAAGAAATTGTTTCTGGGACTTTAAAAGAAAACTGCATGCATATCTTGGTCAGTACCCAGCTGAGGCAGAGTACTGGAGGGCTCTCTTCATTAAATCCTCCTCCATCTCAACAGCAGTTCCATCTGCAATGGTGATCCTGGCAGTTTTAAATGGGAAAGTGTTAGGGTTTGGTGCCCCGCCAGCCAGAGAGATTAGTGATGGTGGGGACCTCTGCATTAGTTCAGCTGTGGAAAAAAGGAATAAGGCATCTGTTACACAGTAGTGGACACAAGATGTAATTCTTACAATTTTCCTGGCCCTTTACTCCCTTTAAAGGGATTAAAACAAAAGTTGATTGGGATTTATGCAATTTTTTGCTGCTGATGATTGTGCAACGAGGAATTCAGAGGCCATGTTCTTTCCAAGTTTAGATCTTCTTAAGGAGTGGGATGCCAATATTTGTTGTTTTGGGCTGGATCAGAAACATGTTATAAACCTTCTGAGTTGTTAATTAAAAGGGCATCAGTGCTATATCTCTAGCAGACTTTTCCAACTGAATAAAAATCACTTCTCCTTTTGATATCTGTGGTAACATAATCTTACTCATTCTCCAGTTGTCCATAGAGATTTCCAATTGAAAAGAAAATGCAAGATCAGATTTCTAAAATGTAGGAACTAGAAAAATATTCATTTTTTTTTCTAGTTTCAATCCCCCCCACACTCCAGTACAGGCTGGACCTAGAATGGACCTCCCTCCTCCCTCTCCCATCCTGAGACAGCATGGGGTTGGGGAGCGGGAAAGGTGGGGCAGGACTAGG
>NW_005842182.1:748249-756313 GCF_000455745.1 Alligator sinensis | reverse complement strand
GAGATGCAGCCTCTCTCTCTGATCAGCTCCAAATTGGAGCTCGATTCCCCTACCCTCCCAACCTAACAGCTAACGTCTATTGGGTCAGGAGAATCAGTCTAACTCATGGTGCTTTCTGTGAAGCACCATGACAGAAAGCACCATGAGTTAGACGGGGAAGCTGCACTTCTGCCTGCACCTTTCCTGTAGTTGATAGTGCACAAGGGAATCATGTGGCTATTATCACATCTGGCCACCTTTGATACCTCAGCTTGAATTATTAGGCTGGACATGTGTAGTTAGATTTAGCACTGGTGGTCTTTGATATGTCTGAAGCAAGGCTCAAACTTTCACCTCTAAAACTGTAATGAGTCATTTTAAGCAGTGTAACAGGGAGACAGTGCTCCCATTACTTTAAGGGAGAAGCAGCAGCAGGGAGGTCCCCAGATGTGGGGAAACGCTACCCATTATGGGCTGGCTGCAGAGGAGGAGGCAGCCAGGGACTCATATCTTATAATTGCCTATTGCTAGGCCTATTGCTAGGCTTGGGCAGCTGGTGCACTGCTAAGGCAGCAAGAGAAGAAACTCAGGCTGCCCTGGAAGCTAGCTGTCAGGTCCCAAGAGAAAACCCCTGTGGGTGGCTGGGGAGCCATTGGACCGGAAGGGGCAGGGCTAAGGAGGCATATAAGTCCAGGGCCTGAGCCGGAGCAGGAAATCTGGCTCTGCAGGCAGCAGACAGAGTTGCTCCCAAGCAGGATGGCTAAAGGAGAGGGAGTGCTTAGCACTTGAGCTGGTGACTGCAAGTAAGAGGCTTGTATGGAGTAGTGGGGGCATTTTAGTTACAGCCAGTGGGCTTATGTTTTTGTTTAACTTTTACATTGGTGGACTGGATGTGACTACAAGGAGTGACTAGGGCACATTGAGGTTTAAGCTACAATGGGGTGCCTATTGCTATAGGAACAGAAAGAGGCCACAAATCGCTCTTAAGGCAACAGGTACCCTGGGGCACAGATTGCCAGGAGGGCCCACTTTGCACTTGAGGGGAGGACTGGACCCAGTGGAGTCTGAGAGGACCTGCTGGCTGGAGGATGGATAAAGGCTTGCTCTGGGACCCTAGGGCAGCTTCCCTTTTACAAATACATGAAGTACATCAAGGCATAGCAGGCGAGATAAGAGGGAGGATGTCCAGGGAGCCTAAGTGGGACAGGCACTAGGGGGTGTTCACAGCTGCTTGTGGTGGGCTCAAACCTGCTACACACTTTCTCTAGAAAAAGGCAGTTCAGGGTCGGATTGTCAGTCATTTTTTGTCTACTATATGGAAGAACTGAATTATCATTTAAAAAGTGCATCCTAGGAAGGCAGCCTATGCCAGCAGCACTAAATGGGGTAAAAGTAAATCGAAGTAACAAGCCTGGAATGAAGGAGCTGAGAGTTGATGAAGTGCAAGAAGCCACAGGCATATCAGTATGGCTGGTAAAGCAGCAAAAAGTGTGAGGAAAATAGAGATGGAGTTCCAGACTGACTTTCTCTTTAATTAAGTCATTAGCAGTCAACTGAGCCCGAACATCTAATGAAAATTCAGTAACAGACATTGCAGTGACAGCCCCAACTGCAGAACCAGAGGCAATAGTAGAAATGTTTTCTGGTAGAAATTGAAAAGAATTAAACAGTGTAACTATTTCTTCATTCTGAATGCCCTGATTTTTTCAAAGGATGCAATGCATACTCATTTCAGGGATGTAAAGGCAAGATCTTTCAACTACCTCTGCCTGACAACTTTAGCCTACAAAGGGCAAAGATGGGTTAGCCTTTCATACTGGTTAGAGCAGGGATTGTCAGCTGAGGGTAAGCGTATCCCCGGGGGTATTTGAGAAGGCCTTAGTGGGTATGTACAGGTAGGTGGGGATGGAGCGCCGCCATGCACCATCCTGTGCTGCTGCACAGACACTGCCTGTCTGGCTGGATGCGGGGGAAGCTTGCATGCGGTGGTTGCCACCACTCTGCATTCGACCATGTGCCACCACCCCTCCGTATCTGGCTGCCTGGGGTACACTGCTCTGCATCCGGCTCCCGGGGGTAGACTAATCCCAAAAGGTTGAAAACCCCTGAGTTAGAGTGACCATATGTCCAGATTGGCCAGTACTGTCCTGGATTTCTGAGGCTGGATCTGGCCATTCAGTGAAAATTAAAATGAGTGTCTTGGGTGTGGGGCCGGGAGGCAGAGCAGCAGGAGCTATGAAATAGGAAGCCCTAGCAGGCAGCAAAATTGCCAGGTAAGTTAGCTTGATTAGTGGAATGACAATTAAAAAGGGAATTGTCAACAGCTGTGAAGAAAAAAATGGGTCACTAATGGGCCACCGACTCATTAGCTGCTTGAATAATAATACCAGTGGTGCCCCACCCTGCTTTTGCCTGCAGCAGCAAAGGGGTGGGTGGGGGCAGCATCCCATATTTCCCATTGTCCCATATGGTCACCCTAATATTAGTTAGCTTGCAAATTTCCAGTGTGTTCTTACAAGACTTCTCTAATATTCATATACAATGTCTCCGGCCAGGACAATACTGTTTAAGGGTTGCTGGGTTAGGAATGGAAAAATTTACTCACTCAGAACTCTTATTGGAGATGCCTTTCTTGCTGCGCTTACAGCAGTGATGAATCGAGAGTAATTCATGTCTATGGGGCAAAGAGCAATTAATTTTAATTAAACTTAATTAACTGGCTAAAAAAGTGAAGTAACATGAAACATCGCTTTTTCAATCTGGCTAGGACACTGTATGGTAAACATGAAAAACACCCACCAGTGAGTAACTAATCTAAAATGCAATCTGTTTCTCCAGGCCACTTAGTTGGATAAAACATGGTATCAATTATAGTCAGATTTAACACAAACAAACTGAATGTTTTCCAGAATATTTCCAAACAGCTTCCTCCCACCCTTTTTCTTTAAAAGTTTAGATGAGTTTTTAGATGATTCTTATTTGGGGAAACCATTTACAAAACAACATGGAGTGGTCAGGGCTCTTTTGCAAGGACTCCAAAGCATGCTCTGGTTTGTTGTGGTAGTTAATCAGCATAAAGAGATACAAAAATGATCCATGTTCTTGGGGAACAATGACAATACTGACATAAAAAAGGCAACTGCAGAGTGGATCCCTCTTGGATTTTGTGGCTTTTGCAATACAGGGAGGGAGGGAAAAAATAAAAGTCAAGTGAAAATGGACAAAATGCAAACTCCAATAGAGAAAGAAATGTTTTATATTTCTAAGCATCCTGGACTAAAAGGAGGCCTCCTGGACTATTGCATTCAGTCCCTCATACTTGTAGGCAACTACTTGCTTGATGAGTCTGTAACAAGAGTGTCAAACATAACATCAGCTGCATAAGCCAGTCTAGTGGGCCAGGGAATTTGGGAGTATGGCTCCCAGTGGGCGTAGCCTGCATAGAATCTTGGCCCCTCATGGACATAGCCATCAGCCCTTGGTAGCCCTAAATGTAATTCAGGGAACTTTCGTCAGGCTACCATACACAAAATACGGAGAGAATTATATCTTATGTTGCAGAGGAAGGCACAAGACCCCATGGTCTTTGTCCATCTGAACTAGCATTCTTCACAACAGGGGAGAGGAAGCAAGAATAGAATATACTATTCCTCTCTTGGCGATATATTCTTTTGGGGTCAAATCTGGCGCACACTCATATAATCAGAGACTCCCATTGACTTCAGTGAGATTTGAATTAAGTCCTTGAGCTTTTTAGATTTATGTAAAACTCTCCTAGCCATTTATATTAATAATCTGGAGGTGTATGGAAGGACAAGGTATACTTACTGCTCCACTTACGTCACTTTCTCAACGTATTCCAAACAGCAAGAGTAACTCTAAAGCTTTTTTCTTCAATTCTAGAAGGGAAAGTTTTAAAGGCAGATTACGAGTTTAGAGGTGTGACAGATCTGAAACATTCATCAGTTCCTTTTAATGAGAATCCAGCTTTATTTCTTTAGCTGTATTAAGCATACTATTTAAAGTGCTTTAACTAATGCAAGTCATCACGATGTGTCACAACACGTGTCAGACTACAAAACAGATGTGGTTTCTAGAAACGGATTAAGAATGTCTTTCAAAATGTCTCACCCTGATTTTTCCTTCTGTCTTTTCCCTTAGTTCCACAATGACCCAGCTACTGATTTTGTTTTGTTTGTTTTTTAAGCTTCACTGGATGTCC
The DNA here is from genome assembly GCF_000455745.1 of Alligator sinensis. Classification (NCBI taxonomy): domain Eukaryota; kingdom Metazoa; phylum Chordata; order Crocodylia; family Alligatoridae; genus Alligator; species Alligator sinensis. The sequence goes on along the minus strand of NW_005842182.1, from coordinate 752,112 downwards.
TTACATTTGCTTGGTAAGGGAAGATGTGCCTGGCTTTAAAGAATAAAAGGAACTGAAGGTCATTTATTATGTTATAGCAATGAAAACACTCATCTACTGGGCAACTAAACTGGAAAAAAAATCTTGAAGTCTGGTTACTTTTATAGAATTCACAGAAAATAATTTTCTACCAACCGCACTTATATTCTTGTGCTCATATTTTATAAATTGCTAACGAGTGTGTAGCAAGTGGTATATCTTTAGCAAGCGTCTTTCTTTTGTAATGTTGTTTATATTAATTGAAAAAAAACAATTAAAAATATACTCTTTCATCTTTCTACTGCAGAGATCCTCCTGCAGTAGAAACCCCCTCACCAGATACCCTCTGTGCTTCTACAAAGCTAAGTTTTCCCTGTAGCAACAGACACAGTTTTTTTGTTATCTTCATCAGAATGAATTGAGTCTGCTGCTGCAGGGGATATATTGCCTACTATGTACCAGTCTAACCTTGCAGCTTGCTGTGCCCCAATCTGCCAGAAAGGGGAAGCGACTGGGTGTTCTGCTTTCTTTCCTCTTTCTGCCCCAGCTGGAGAGAGTTATTTGCTAGCCTTTCAATCTCAGAACTGCTTTTGCATTGTTTGCATTTATAGCCGAAGGCAAGGTAACGCACCTTGTAGACTAACCGAAGTAGGCGGACATCTTTCAAAAGCCTTTGCTCACTGTTTATCTACTTTGATTAGTCTGCAAGGTGCAAATTTACCCTGCCTTCCACTCAACTTCAGACTAACACACCTAACTACACCTCTCCGCATTTATAGCTGACAGTGAAGAAATAAGAGAAACAGGAAGAAAACATCAAAGCCAGAACCTGCAGCAGCTGCCATGCATTTTGAGAGAGCTCTGACTAATTACATTGCCAACTTTACTACCAACACTCCCCTACCCCCCAGCTCCCTGCCACCCACCCCAAGCCCCTCCTGCAAAATGCTGTTTAGATGATGTTGGGATGCTAAACCTGTCAGCAATTCATCTACCTGCATGTTTGGTATCAAAAGCCTTACGGCACTCAGGTGTACTTAACTCTATTAGTCTGAAGTCAAGGGAAAGGTGGCATAGATCTGCACCTCTGGTTCATTGTAACAGAGATATCAACCTGACCCTACAGGGCCCTGCTGCAAGTTCAGATTATAGCAGGTTTCTATCCAGCTTCAGAGTTGTGACACATATTCAAGTGCTAACTTCACAGCTACTTGTTCTTTTTATAGCTGGACTGTCATTTTTCTGGTGTGATCATTACGTTGCATGTGTGGGTGGTCAAACTTTATTGCGCTATTCACTAGTTAACTGCGTAATATACCCAGCACCTAGCAGGGGCCGTGGGCTGGCCGTGGACATGGCTGGCTGGGCCAGTCTGTGGGCACGGGTGGACTAGCACTGTAAAGTGTGCCTGGTGGGGGGCCCAGCCTGACCCCTGCATGAGGAGGCACGTGCCAGGCCTGCTCTGCAGCAAGCCCCTGCCAGACGCGCTCCCTTAGGTGCTGGCTCGGGGGCAGGCCCAGCTTTGGTCCCCACATTCGTGTGCAGCCAGCCCCGGGCACGGGCAGCTGGCATGGAGCACGTGCTGCATGTAGGGCAGGGGCTGGGGCCCCAGGGCTCCCAGGCTGTGCGCCCAGCAGCCCGGGCGCGCGGGGTGCAGCCCCCACCCTCAGGGGGCAACGCGGCGGCCACGGGGGTGGGGCGGGGGCTGCACTGACGTCACCACCCCCACCAGGCACCTGCTGCTCGGACCCCAACGCTCCCCCCGCCCTGCGCGGTGTCACGGGCGTGTGCGCATGCGCCTCCCCACAAGGGCTCGGCTGCCCCTCACAACCGCATTAACCCTTTACGTCTCGCGGGCACGGGTCCGCGGCCAGGCGCGCACTGACCTGCGGACCCGCCGCGCCCAGTGTACAGCTCCGCTCCGGGCACGGGCAGCAGCCCCGGCGAGCTACCCTTCCTACGCCCAGTGCGGCCCAATCGCCTCGCCCCGCCCCGGCGACTGGCTGAGGCGGCGCGGGAGGAGGGCGGTTGGTGACTGTGCGGTAGGTTGCGTCAGCGCGCCACGCACCCGCCGCTTCGTGAAAGGAACGTCACAGAGCGGGCCGCTCCGCCGACATCATCAGCGCCCCGTGTTAGTTAAGGGGCAAAGTCTTCTTGCCAAAAGGCAACTGCCCCGGCATCCCCGAGCTGCCAGACCCGGCCAGGGCCAGGCCGTGGGGTTTTGAGAGCCCTGGACTGAGGAGAGCACACGTGCACAGGATGGCGTTGGACAGTGGGGACCGTGCGGGAGCGCGCACACACACACCGGGGATGGTGTTACATACAAACACAGAAGGGGGATGGTGTTACACACAGAGGAATGATACTTGACAGGAACAGTGTGTATGGTGTTGCGCGCGCGCACACACACACACACACTGGGATGGTGTTAGGGGCAGTGCAGAAGCACACATGGTGTGGTGCACACACATGCACAGGATGGGGCTGGTGTTATACACAGACACACACACTGGGGATGGAGTTTAACACTGGATGGCATTGCATACACACACAGTGGGGATTTTGTTTGACAGTGGGGATGCTGTTACGCACTGAGGATGGTGTTCGACACGGGACGGTGTAGAAGCACATGCACACATACTAGGGATGATGTTATAAGCACAGAATGGGCCTGGTGTTAGACACATACACACGCACAATAGGGATAGTGTCACACACACAGTGGGGATGGTGTTACACATATGCATGTGGTGGGTGTCACAACCCAAAGTTGTGGTTTTTTGTTTTTGTGTGCTCCGGCACCGCTAAATTATGTTCCCGCTAAAATTACAGCTTCTTTGCACGGTGGAGTTTTCTGCTGCAATAGAAGAACCCGCGTGCAGAAGAGTATTTCCTGCCGTCTGTAGCCTTCTTTGCATAGTGCATTTCTTTTGCATCATAGTGATGTACGGTTCAAAGGAGTTCCCGCCATTTGTATTTAGATTCGTGCCACATTATTGGCCAGTTCTAAATGTAGGCATACGTGGCGGCTAGCTATTGGCTTGCTAGCCGTACAAAAGGCTTGGGTAGTTTCCGCCGAAGTTGGAGAGAGAGGAAACCGGGAGAGATACAGAACTCACCAGGAGGAGGAAACTTCGCTCTGTGTGAAGATCTCCAAGCGATGTGGACCCTTGCGGACCCAACGCACCTTTCTTAAGCAGGCAACGGAGGTCTGTTTAGCTTCTGGCCTCTCCCCGTCACCGAGCGCAATCCTAGACGTATCCCTATCCTATATACCCAATTGTCGAACCCAAGGAGTCTTAACAGCTCCGGGGGACCTGGGAACCGAACAGAACCCACCTCCGGGGTCAAAGAAATCTGCGCCTGGAAAGCTGTCCAGCCTACACCGCGACCACCTTGGGTGTAAGTAAATAATCTTTTCAATCAACCATTACGCCTCCGTAACTGATTCTAGCTCGTGCGTACCTTACCGCCCCGCGGTTTTCTCCGGCCCCATGTGCCCGGGCTGCTGGCCACAGTCCGTGTGCGCAAAGACGGACCCGGCTCGCACATGGCGAGGATGGGATCGGGAGCCGGCCCACACATGGTGACGAGGATGGGACCAGAATAAAACTGAATGGGATCAAAAGGAGACACACTAGAGCTAGAATTGGTTAAGAACTCCCTTGACGCGATAACCAATGCCAAGTGAGAAACTTTGAGGAGCTGGAAGCGCATATCGCTTACCACCAGGCGGGCGGAACGGGTGAAAGATTTGTCAGCGGACGCCTTTCGCTGAAGGGAGAAGAGGGAGTCTCCGAAGACGGAGCCCCGAGAGAAAGGGAAGTGTATTTGCTCCCCGCGGC
>NW_005842182.1:730581-747661 GCF_000455745.1 Alligator sinensis | reverse complement strand
GTGTCCTCCCCCCCTGCCTGAAGCAGTAAAAGCAACAGTGACTCCCGCAGCGGCAGTTCAGCCTGTAATAACATCAACTCCCGAAAGAGCAGCTTGCCCTACAGCCACGGTCAACCAGGCAGCTGATGAGCGAGATGTCGTCACCAGTCGCATTCGTGCTTGGACAGAACTGCAACAGCTATATAAGGAATCTGAGATGGAATCTGATGAAGCTATAATTTCATGGCTAGATCTTATGGCCATGGAATTTAAACGTGATTAAGAGTAATCTTCTTTGTCAGTTGTCACGACTGCGTGTCCTGATGGAGCCCGGATTGTCTCTTGATCGGGATTGTCAACACCCGACCAGACCTCAGGGCACCAGACGTCGTGGATCCGATCTTCCACCACTGCCACCGAGATCCCTGGAGGAGCAATACATGTTTGGATTTCTCCTGCAGCGCTCCGGACTCAACAAAAGGCAGCTTCAGATTTTAGGAGACACAGGCCAGTGGCAGTTGGCTTATGAGTTAGGTTTTCGTTATTTAGAAGAGCCAGATGATGGATCCTCAACGATTTCATCCAATTGAGCCGTAAAAATTGTTTAAGTTTGTTGAATAAGATCATTAATCTGTTTTTTCAGAGTTTTCTGTTTACAGATCCGAGATTCAGAGCGCGTGGCGAAGAGGAACCACGTAACCATTACGCCTCCGTAACTGATTCTAGCTCACGCGTACCTTACCGCCCTGCGGTTTTCTCCGGCCCCGCGTGCCCGGGCTGCTGGCCACAGTCCGTGTGCGCAAAGATGGGCCCGGCTTGCACATGGCGAGGATGGGATCGGGAGCTGGCCTGCACAGTGGGGACACTGCTAGAAGGGAAATGGGTTGGGGGTGTGTATGTAGATTTGAATGTCAGGTTTTACCATTGACTTCTATGGGGCTAGTATTTCACATTTTGTATTTGGGGGAATAATGACTCATAAAGATGGTAGAGCCTGACATTGAAAATGAATCTAGAGATTTATAGGATATTTAGAACTACAAAAGACCCCCGCCAACCCATTTCCCTTCTGACACTGTCCACACCCTGCGTGTGGGTCACAAATCTCATTGCTGTTGCCATGGGAACTGGTGTGCCCTGTTTCAATCTAGAGGTCATTTTGCCCCCTCACAAAAACAAAGGCTTTCAGGAATCTGAGAGCACCCTGATAGAATTGTTTCCTCGGTTTAATTTTAGTTCCTCCTTTCCCAAAAGGCATGTTGGGCGGGGGGTGGCTGGAGGAGCAGGGCAGGGAGTGGCAGAAGTGCCACCCCCAGAGGGGAGCCCCTTGGTGGGCAGGTGGATGCGAGGCGCTGCTTGAAGGAGGTCACTTGGGGTCAGGGCTGTGGAGGGAGGGTCAGCAGTCCTCCAGCTCTAGGCTTTTTTTTGAGTATCTTTTTATTTTTCACAGGCTGAGGGTAAAACCATTTCAGCTGTCCCTTATACTAAATGCTATGGGTGTTTTTTTTAAATTAGTTCTTAGCGTGCATGTGCTAGCGCAAGACAAGAGCAGGGAAGTTTGGAGGGTGGACATGGTGAAGGGAAATGAGGATGTTTACTTGCTGAATCAAGGCAAAAGGATCCAGGAAAGGACTGAGCTGCCTAAAACTTGGGTGCTTTTGGAGTTACGTGGTGTCTAAACAGAGTGTTGTTGGATTTGAACACAGGCTCAATTTGACCTAAGTGTGTATGGGAGGAGGCAGCTTCAGCAGTAGGTGGTATGAAAGTGTGGAATATGCAAGACAGGATGTATGGAACATGGGCAGTTGGGCATAGAGGATATTATTCATCGTGTTGGCTGTAGAAAAGAAGGGATAGCAGGGTGGGAAATCCCCAGGCCTCCCTCAACTTGACCAGTTTACAATGCATTAAAGACAGAATGCCTTCTTTACTTGATACTTTTAAAGCTTGCTTACTAACCCAACCCCTTCCAAATCCTGGCCTACGCAGGATCTGAAGGCAAGTTTGAATGCATCAGGGAGACAGAGACAGTAGAACTGGGGCGGTAGGGAGGAAGGGAAGGGGCTATAAGGAGGATGTCTTTTTGATGACTTAGGAGCAAAAATAAATGTAGTTTAACAGTGTGTCATATCAGCCACATCTGTCTCTGTATGCAGAACTGAAAAGGCCTTTTCTCCGATATCTTTTGTAATGTAAGTGTTAAAATGCAATTTGTTTGAATGGAGCATTAGCAATGTAATGAATGTGAGGTTTCACTATTGACTTCTATGCGGCCAGAATTTCACATTTCATATTTGGGGGAATAATGGCTAAGAGTTATAAAGATGGTAGAGCCTAAAATTAAAATGAATCTAGAGATTTATAGGATGTTTAAAACTGCAAAATTCATGAGTACATGCTTCTATACCTCCTTGCACTCAGGAAATGTTAGCCAGATGTCAAAGCAGTGATTTGAATCAAAGCCATTCTCCGTGTTCCTTGTCTATTTCCAGCTCTTTTGTGTTGTGCCCAAGCCCCATGAAGTCAGTGGAAAGGCTCCCATTGATATCTGTGGGATTTCTTTGGCCCTTAGTAGATTTTGGTGCTGTGTTATTGAAACAAAATACACTGTAAGTTCTAAGCTAAGTTCCAAAGTCATACACTAAACCTTTCTGCAGTTTATTCATTGTCATGTACATACCTGAGAGACCTATCTAAATGAATGCTGTTCTCATACTACATAAACAGATTCACATCCCAGTTATTTTGGTGGGTTGCATAACCATTTAGTGTGTATGCTATTTTATTAAAGTCTTACATATTTCATGGAGCGATCTGCTTTGAATATAGCATAAGAACACAGTTTTAAGGGACAATATCTTCCTGGAAAAATATGTCCTACCCTTAAATCCCAAAGAAGTTAGACAATGTTATAGGTCTGATCTCATAGCTTTCTTTTTTTTAAAGAAATAAATATTGATTTAGTGGGGTGAGGATAGTATAAAGCAGTGCTTTCTGTATTTCTTTTTATACTGGTAGGATTTAAAACTATGAAACCGATTTTCCTTCTAAGACAGTCAAAAATAAAATTGCCATTGCCATGGGATTTAATCTAGAGGTCTTTTTTTATTTATTTTTTTTACAAAAATAAAGACTTTCTAATAAATGCTGGAACAAACTTACAGTATTGTAATAGCATTGTTACCTCTGTCAGCGTTGCCTGCATTCTTTAGGAGACACTGGTCCTAAGAGTTGTCAGATCAGGCTAACCGGGTCCAGTGAATGTTTTCTCAAGTAAAACAGAAGATAGAAGACAGTAGGCCAGCACTGAAGGACCATGTCTGAGTATGTATTCTAATGTGCTATAGGAAAGGATAATATTCACCCAAAATGAATGTATGTTGGCTAAGCAATAAGGATGTTGCCTATGAAAAGCAGTGAGGTTAAATAAATCTGTCCTTTACTAATGTTAACCCTTGTTAACCACTAGATGGTGCATGCACACTTCATTTTGAGCGAGTATTGAACTAAAAAAATCCTGACAAAAGCATGTCCACTTATTCCATTTGACTATAATTGCTTCACTGCTGGCAGTTTATGAAACTGGAACTTTGCGATTCCACCTGGTGTGATTCCTGACCTATGTTTTTCTGTCTGTATTTCATTTTAACGGTTAATGCCAGGCACTATTTTGATGGAATTGTTGGAGCCATTGGAATCTGAAAGCAATGTCGCTGAAGCAATGTTGCATATGAGAGTGGACAGTTTTGAACAGATGCTAATAAGAAAAGGATATAAATGTAGAAATGGGTAGGAATAAAATCCTGCAATTTAGTTGTCATGCACAGATGGTTATTACTAAGGACTTTGATTCCATAGGGCAAAATACTGACCTCACCCACTCATTCTTCTATCTTTATGGAAGGCCCTAAATTCAGCAGACTGTCAGAGATGTGCAGCAGCATGAAATAGTTTCATACAGACTTTAAAAAGGGGTAAGCTTTATTCAGACATGTTGAATAATGTTTGGGTCCATGGTAGGTGCGGAGATAAATCCAGTAGGTCTCTTATAACCTTTCCCATCCCTTGTCAAGGTACTAGTGGTGCTAAGAAAATGCTCCCACTGTTCATAGTTAATTCATAGGTCAGGAATGGCACCTGAAATCACCGTATGGTTATTTCTACTTGCAGGTTATGTTCTTTTTTCCTATCCCTGCCTTTCAGGGAAGGAACTGTCTCTTAGTCTTTTTATACTGCCCATATAGTGCAGCCCATACAATGATGTTAGTGAGGTGAAGTTTTTTTGTATTATCTTTTATTGGATCAATTGTATAGTTGGGAGAGAGGATAGACAGCTTTTGGGCTTCCTTAGCTCTCCTCAGAAAGGAGGTCTCAGAAGACTGAGGAAGGGTAGTTTGTGCCTGAAAGTTTGTCTAATCAGTCTCCCAACTATATAGTTTGCCCAGGAAAAGATATCACGAAAACCCTTGCCTCATACATTTGCTGGATCATCACAACTACAGCAACACTCCAACTGCACTGCTATGATTTTGATTGCAGGCAATAGTTGCTACTGCAGTGCCAATACTATTTCATGAACAATTAATAATGAAATATTTCATCCATCCATTCATCCCATTAGGTAACTCTCCGTGCAAAACATTTTTATGAAATCTTTACATAGGTGTCAAGAATTTAGTTTATGGGGTGAATAAGGTAGAAAACCATTTAAGGAACAATTATCGGGGAAGGTATTAGAGCTTGATCTAGCCTCTCCAAGTGCCAGCCTGGTATTGCAGTACCTCCCAGCCCAGTACTTGCTCCCTCCTGGGGGAGCAACTGCCCATTTTTGTAAGGGCCACTGAGAAAAAACAAAAGTTTGCATCAGTATGTTTGATCAATATTGGGCTATCTGTTTTATAGTTGAGCTCAGTGTTGGCTACATTTAACCAACTTTATAGCTAGTTTCCATTACTGAACACGTGTTGCTTTTGACAGCAGTTTAATGCCAGACAATGTATTTAATGAGGTTTCCTTTTATGTGAGTGTAAGACAAGGAGCTTTTTACCCATACTGATTGGAGGAAAAAAAATATTTGAGTAAATATGGCAGTGACAGTAACAGGGTGAATGGGATGGCATAGCAGTGGGTAAGGTAGCCATCTGACCCCCACCATATCTATTTTCCCTGCCATAGCAGTAGGAGGGGGACAAATTCAAGGCAAACTTTCAATGATTAGATTCTCTACCTGGAAAGTTATGAGACATTTATATTTTTTCCATATATAGAATCTAATTATTGGGGTGTTATCTTATATTTGAGCAAATATGGTATATCATTTAGTATTGTGGTCTACCAAAACTATATACTTTTATATAAACTTTGCTAAACTCTTGTTTATCAGCAGTACAATTGTGATAAGAATAAACCAGAACAGACATTTTTCAGATCATTTTGTCTATGCTGTTGAAGCCAAAATTTGATGGAACAGGGATCAATAATGTATCCAGTTAATACACTAAAATATAAATGAAATGAATCATAAGAAATGAAATGACTTCTCCTGACAATTTTGATAAATGCTGTTTCATAAAGCCTCAGCCCTGTCAATTTGGATTTATATACTAGAACAGGTGATACCATGTTAACTCCGATGTGTAAATCTTCCCAGATGTAGGTACTTACTAATTTGATTTCAGCAGGTGCCCTCCCAGGGCTTAACCCTTGCAGAGCTCATTTTGAGTCAGGATGGAAAAATATTTTTTTCTCCCCACCCCACTGGCTTTTATCCATTCTTATTTTTAGAGGACACATATGGATGATATGTTAAGTTTTGAACCAAGGAAGCTCTAAGAGAAGCTATAAATCCCAGTACAACTAAGGTCACTGAAAAGTGAGCGCACTGCTTTCTGTTGTCTATACCCTAAAAAGGGCATTTCTAGGAATGCGAGGCTCAGGCACCAGAGAAATGTATGTTATCCTTCATCTTCCTCCTGAACCATCTCTTCCTCCTCTTCTTTTCTCTGTTGCACTTGAGAACATCACCTTTTTCTCAGTCCTTCATGCTCACAATCCTAGTATTCTCCTCTACTTTTTAGGCAATCTATACATATTGCTGAAGCTTTCTCTACAGCCTTTCTAGTGTTCATTCCTTCTTGTCAGTTGCCATTGTTAACATTATAGTTTGTGCTGTGGTTATGCTTAGTTACAATAATCTGCACTCTAGCCTCCTGGTGATGAATAACTGCTGCTGAAGTTTTGGATATGAAAGATGGTCATCAGCTAGCTAGTAGATTCAGACCCTAGCCATTCCTTTCCTGAAGTCCATAGAAAACAGATGCCAAGACTATCTTTTGCTTACCTGTGATCTGAGACCAGTACAACCTACTTAGATTGTACTGACTTCCTTCCTTCATGATTATTCCCCCCCATCTCCATTTCTCTGTCCCTTCCTGTATCTCTACTCTGATCTTCTCCTGTGTCCTTTCCCATGTTGATACTTATTACCCACTTATCTCTCCCATCCATTCCTTTGTTTTCTACACGTTCTGACTTTTTCATATCAGCCCATATGCTTGGAATGGCTTTCTGAATAAAGTACACTAAGCTCCTACTCTCTTTTCTTTCACAAAACTCCCAAAACATCAAACTATTTTTGGCTATAGCCATCACGGGATTTGTCTTGCTATTATGCAGCATGCTGTATTGTACCAAATTTAATTTTTATACGGCAGACTTCATGAGTCAATGGCTTTCTCTCTGGTTTTACCTACTTCACCTGCTGGTACCTATAATACAGCTGCTGCTGCTGTGTATGTGCATTTTTTATACAACTATCATAGTTGGCATAGTATCTACTAAAATCACAAGTCTGTTGCAAAAAAATAATGAATTTTATATGTCTGGGATAGTCCAGAAAGACACAGAAAGGAGAAATGCTACAACATCCATTATCATTTGGACCATATTTATTAACCATTAGACTATAGAGAGAAACTTCTTGGAAGTGTGGGTTCATCATTTATTTATATTGCCTTGGAAACTCTCCTTTTCCAAGGTCTGATTGCCTTTTTGTTTTGTTTTGGAGAATGGCTTTAACTCCATGTCAGGTAACTTTTGGTTTCACTGTCATTGCATGCTGTATTTTGGATTTCAGCACTAGAATTCCTCATCTTTTTTTTCTGATTTGTCTGGGACATGATTCAAAATCCTCAGTCAAAGAGACTGCTTCAGCCAAGTTCATTTTTATGATCTTGTTTTGTAAAACACAGTGGATTTCTATATTTTTTTCCCATCCATCTCTAAATTTAAAACATGATAAACAGTTCTGCGAGCATAACAATCTATGGACTTGCATCACTCTGTCAACATATTTAGAGGAAGCAATTGCATCCACGAAAGAATGATGAAATTGACTGTATCATATAGACTATGAACAGCATTTTAATGGCATTTTAGCATTCATCAGCTGCTCTAGCTCTGTGGTTGCTTTTTGTTTCATTCTGTGTTCACTCATATTCAAGCAATACATTTAAAATGAATACAAAAGGATGTTTTAAATCTACCGGTGGTTAACTTGTGGAACTTATTTCTTTAGGATTCTACTGGTTAATCTTACCAATTCTTCTTCTTTTTAATCTTACCAATTTAAATTGGTAAGATTAAAAAGGCTGTATGTTGATACAAATCAGGGCACATCTTTATAGAATAAGAATATTTTTAGGTCAGGATGATACAATAGGAGGGTGAAGCAATCTACCTTGTGTGCATAGTTTGGTGTGGAGTTTTTCACTTCTTCTGCTGTTGAAGCCAGAGTACCGGAACAGGTGGGCCATTGGTCTGTTATGGCATTGTTATGGCATGGCAGTTTGTGTGCTCCTGACAGAATAGGCAGCTCATACAAATGAATTAATGTAAGCACTGTGCATATATTCATACAAGAGGATAGGGGAAGAGAAAGACAAGTGCTCCAAAGAAGACCCTGAAAGAACCAGTTACTTTTTCAACACTTTTAAAACTGTCCTTTCGCCAAAATGAATCACAAAACAGACATTTTCCAAGTTAATAAAACTTGTTATAAGAATATTTTAATTTCATTGGCATTTATAAAAATCACAAGTAGTAATGATGTGTATAAATATGACCACATTCTCAATGATTTATTTAAAATTATTCCTAATTGATTGTAGTGGCATAAGGTAGTACTTGATGTGAATATGTTCCTATGTTTTTGTGTGCGACTATTTTCAGATATTTGTAAAGGTTTCTTTGCTGCTGCTTAGGTTTTCTTAAGCCAGTTAAAAAGTGCAGTGTTCAAAAGCAGCTAGACCGAGAAAAATCCTTTCTAAAGGCCAGACTGTGAACTCCTTTCACTAGAGGGCTGTTATTCATAGTTACAATCTGAGCAAAGCAGAGATTTTGGAACAATCCTTTAGCTGAAGTTTCTCATCTGCTAGTATAGGGAACTGGAACACCTTCCACTGAGTTCTGCTCCACTCCATTGAGTGAATATGATTCAGTGTTTTAGTTTCTCTTATCCTAGGGAAATTAGGGCTAAATTGATGGGATTGTTATAAATGTTATAACCTTTTAGCTTCTATGTTTGGCTGTAAGTGTGCATGTATTTAAATCTCTCCCCACAACAAAACTCTTTGAAGATTCTACACTTTTTAATGATAGAAATTGTACCCTATATTTGAATGAACAGGGGACTTGTTAGAGATCTGTAGGATCATATAAGAATTCATATTTGGATTTTAATGGAACAGAAAATTACTTGTCTAGTAACCAGAAAAAAGCCTCATGCTTCATTAGACTGAGAAATACTTTTTACAGTAAACATTTAATTGAGTCCAGTTGTGCCACAAATTTGTCCGATTGTGATCATGGGGTCCTCCTGCACTGGCAAGTAGCAAGCTCCCATGGCTGGGAACACTGTCAGCTGATGGTATAGAGGTTCCTGGCTACAGGATTGCAACTTGTGCCCCCAGTGGCTGGGATCCCCAGCCTGGCCCCATGTTCAATTAATGGCATGATAGGAACCAGCCACGAAGTTATTCTGTTTTTTGCGGAATAACTTTGTGGCTTATTCCTTGTTTTACGATGCAATTAATTGCATTAACATGTGGCCAGGTAACAACTTAAGACGTGATTAACTGGTTAATCATGTCTTAAGTATAATGTGCGCCGGGGGCCCAACACTCATATTAGTCACTTTAGAAAATGGGACTAAGTTGCTCTGCACATTTTACCTTTAGCTCTCTGAATCTCACATATGCTTTTGTAAAATAAATATAATTATCTCTACTGTCAGGTAACTTGGACGCCACAGAATTTTGAAGAAAGGCCTAAACTGTTTCTTTAAGGAAACCAGCAGTGCACAATCTGAGCAGCCTGACGGATGTAGAGACTAGTGTAAAATTGTGTTTTGGAGTTAGTGTATATAGGGTAATATTGGACCTAAAATATATATATACTGGATATATGCATATATTTTCTGTAGCTTGAAAAGGGGATCAAAGCTAAGTGTAAAAACCTTTCCTGATATTAGAAGCTGAAACTCTATCCATTAAAATTTATTTGAAAATCAAGGTTAACACTTATTTTTAAAGAGCTGCATTACTGAGACATCTATTGTTTTTCCCCCTTGGATTTAAGATAAAGTAAAATTAAATTTTGGTGATATTTTATATAGTCCTTTCTAAGATATCATTTGTGAAGGAAAATACAAAACCTCTCTCTAATAGTATTACTCAACTTTCAGGCTGAAATGAGATACTGGGTTGTAAACACATTAACATTGCAAATAAGGCATTGAGCAAACTACTAGTCGATCTACTTATCTTGAAATTCCCTTTTGCCACGCACAGTTTAAATTTTTATTTTATTTCATATGTGTAATTTGCCCATCTCAAGTTTTCCATTAGCTGCTTAACTTATGCAGTGAAGCTTAATAGTCCACTTTTTAGTATTTTCCAAAATAAAAGCACTTTGAAAGCAATACAAAATCAGCCAGGAATACAAACCTGCGCCTGTGGTTGAGTATGTTTAGCTTAAAGCTTGCACCTATTTGACTTAAACTAAAATAGTTTTGGGAAAATTGGTTCCTCCCTTGATAGTTGAGAGAAGAATGCCATCATTAGGTACTGAAAGATACAATCATCTTTCTGCCCTCAGCACAGAAGTGTTTGTAGTTATTACACTGTCTTTCTGATTTTGTATACAGAAAATGTTATTAAAAAAAAAATGGCTTACATCATTGAGAACTGAATTGCTGTCCTGCATGTCCTAGGGCAGATTATTTGATATCATGCTCGCTATTCTCAACTGAAAGAAACGTAGGCTGTAGCACAGAAACAAATAGAAGATTGCGACAATGGCAGGAAAAACAGAAAATCTATTTTAACAATTAATGTTGCAAACACTATACAACATTTTAGCCATATGTAAATGCCAGACCAAAAAAGTTCTTAAAAGGATTGTATAAATGATATATTGAAGTTTGTCATACTTACACTTTTTTATGTTAAGGTTGTTGGCCTAAGTAGCTGTTGAACTAGGTAAATGCAGTTAAAATAATAGGCATGTGATTTGCTTCTGGAATTCATTAGCCTTTCAACTGCAAGGACCTTCTAGGTTTTTGTGATCCATCTGTTCAACAGGAACAACCCTGGGCATTGCCATTTTGCTGCTATAACAGTTTTGGCTGTGGGAAGTAAAGGCTGTAGTAATTGATGAAGTTTCAGCTTATTACAGTCATTCATGCCTGGAAGAGCACATAAAAGAAATAATACCAACTGTTAGCTTACCAGTTAAGAGCAATATTTAGCAACTTGATCCCAAATAATTTCAACTGTGGGATATACTATCCAAATGTGGTACATTGGCCACAAAATTACACTTCTTCTAACAATGCTTTGTCTATGTCAGGCACGGGCCAGGATACCATGTTAATTTTGATGACTTTGTGAGGGATGTCCCTCAGTCATACTTTATCTTTGTAGGCTTTGCTCTGATAAGAAAAGGAATATTGGAGCCAGCTAAAGGGTATCTTACTGGGAAAAAAAGTCTTGTGACCTTCTCGTGTTGTCAGTCTCCTTGAAAGTTATGACCTGACTGAACACTCACCTGAGTTTGGTAACTCAAGCTAAGTACGGACATTCAAAAAGCCCGAGGTGGATTAGAACTACCTTATGCAGGTTTCTCTAAGCAGACTAGATTAGTTCAGTAGCGAACAGAACATAGTTTGCCCTTTGGGAGCAGGGTGGGGGGGCATGCAGGCTGCCTACATTGGCCAAGGCCAGCAAGTTAGGGGTGCTCCTGCACTGCTAAGCACAACCCAGTCGCCAGACCACCCCTGATTGGCTTCCAGGCACACATCCCCTCCCTCTGCTGGTCCTCTGTCAGGCACAGGCATGTCAGCTGCACAGGCATGTCATGCTCTCTGGGTCTGCACCAACTTTCAAAGGGCATGGGGGTCCCTGGGTCGGCTCCTGCACACCCACCCAGGGACCCCTTGCCCCCCCCCCCCCCCCCCCCCCCCCCCCGGCCCCCCTGCCCCCCCCCCCCCCCGCCCCCGACAAGCAGGCACAGACCCAGGAAGTACACACAGGCTGCAGGGAACAGGCAATCACCCCACCACCCTGGCAGCATCAGCTACTGTGTTGACTCTGCTCTGTGAGAGCTCGAAGGTGGGGCCAGCTGGGCACTCAGTTGGAGCAGCTGAGCATGGGGCAAGTGGTAGGGTACCTCCTTGGGGTGGGGAGGAGGGTAGCAAAGGGGCTACAAAGGCACCTGGGATGTTGGTGGACAGCAACTTAATATGAATTGATAGAGGATCTAGTATTGAAGTCTGATTCCCAGTCTAACCTAAATTGATTAAGTCTGATGTCACATCAATCCAGGTCTATCTTAGACTGGGTTCTGCCATTTTTAAACCAGTCTGTGCACCAAACTTCTGTACTGTTACGGGTTTATACTGGTTTACAAGCATTTCTACTGAAAAAGTGTAATGTCTGTACATCAGACCTCAGTGTATTCAGAGGTTCAGAAATACTCTGGACCTGGGATAGTTCTGGGTACGTGCATCACTTTGGAGAGGCCCCATGGATTTTGAGGGGAGTGTTCCTGAAGGCTGAATATATTAAAACAAGTCTTTATAGCAGAAAATAAAGAAACTAGTATGCCATAAAGACAAAAATCTTTATAGTCCTCAGGGATCATATTGGAATACAAGAATTTAGCACTAAGGGTCCATTGGAAACAAATCCAAGTTGGCACAGGGACAATTTGTTACTGAGTGTGTGTGTGTGTCTAAATGTCTAAAAATCTCTAAATGTTTATTTCTCAAGAAAGTTTCTTTAGTGAGAGGTTTTCAAGTAATTTTTGTCTAAAGGTAGCCTAATTTCAAAATTCTAAAAATTCGAAAGATTACTGTAGATTACTAGGACTGTGCAAAGCTTTGGTCTCTGATTTGATTCAGCAGAGATTCGGCTTGATTCAGTGGCTGAATCTCTGAATCCGAACCTAATCAGAGGACCCTTTAATCTCTCCAAATTGATTTGGAGAGAGTTGGAGATTTGGCAACTGGTGCCTCCGAGGTCTGGGGGCACACCATGGGTCCTCCCACTGCCGATCACCAAGCAAGGGGAGGCATGGGGGGGCCCCCGTGCACTCCTCAGCAGACCCAGAAGTGGGCTAGAAGTTCTTCCAGTCTACTTCCAGGTTCTCCACTTAGCACGTGGAGGGTCTGCCCATACTCCTGTAGGACTCTTAATCTGCCCCAGCATTGCAGCATTCACAAGCCGTGCTGGTACCTCGAGGTATGTAGAAAAAACATTTAAAGCTGTGTCTATGTTCGAATCGCTGATTTTCCAAATCAGCATCGAATCTTCAGATTTGGCTTCAGACGAATCAAATCAGGGTCACTGATCCAAATCAACGAATCGAATCACCATCCCTAATTTGGGCTGAATCGAATAAGGCCCACTTCACACACCCCTGCAGATTACTTTATTTCTGGCCGTAAAACAAACTTATTTTTGCTACTCAATTTTGCTGCTGCCAGCATATTTTAAATCAGTTATCTCAACAGGTTTTATGCAAATTTTCCAAGAGATCGTGGTCTACTATCAAGAATTTTTTTCATCCAGTTTAAGGTAATTTCAGCTTCTTGAAAACTGGTCTTATTGTGGCTTCCCACTTTACAGTATCTGTGGTATAATACAAATACTAAATGTTTTAAACTGTTGGCTTAAGCAGGGCTTTTTGCAAAATGAATACTAGGTAACCTGATTGGACCACAGAATTCTTGTAGCTGATTTTTCTGAAGACCCTGGAGCAATGTAAGACGAAGTGAGATAAATTCATAGGCAAAAGAAGCTTCCCATCCTAGATCATCAAGCCGATAGGGATAAGAGTGAAACTCCAGAGCATCCAAAGTCTAGTCACTTTGGGGAGAAGAAAACAAAAAACCAAAATAAGTAGGCTTGGCAGAATTCGGTTTTTATTTTTTAAATAATTTCGAGGGCTAAAATCAAAGTTTACTTTAAAGCATTTCCTTTGATTTTTATTGATTTAAAATTTTCAGAATTGCATTAAATTATCTGTATGGGGCACATGCATGCACGCACACAGACACACACAGACATGCACACACAAATGTGCCCGGTGACTGCTACAGCCCAGCACGTAGTAGGCACAGGGGAAGTTGCTGTGCTGTCGGGCTGTCAGCCCGCTGTTCAGCCCCATGCACAGTGCTGCCAAGCTCAGCTCCCACTTTTCTTTGTCCCACAGTGGTTGCTGCCCCCTGACATGCCCTTAACCCTAGCAAGGAAACCTCTGGCTGCTGCAGTGGCATCTGCCCCCTGCAGCCAGTGGCTCTCTCTGGTCACTGGCTCCCACCCAAATTTGCAAGGGAAGGCCTGGCTGGCTAGCACCCTGCAGGCACTAAGCTGGGAGGTGGGGCTGGAGAGACACACTGGCACATGCACAGTGCCCAGCCCACCTCCCCACCTCCAGCTGGAGCTGGAGCTGGTCTGGGCACTGCGGCAGCAGCCTAATTTTTACATCCCCTTTCTATAAATTTCAGTTACTAATAATGGAAATATTTTTTCGTCCATTTGAGTGTGAGGTGAAACAGATGTTTACCAATACAATTTAATTTTGCCAAGCCTAAAAAAAAGGGTACCCTAGTCTTTGATCTCCCAAGAACTTCTTCTCTCCCTGCTCTTAATGAAACTGCTAGAAAGAAGTGCTGTGCCAATAACATATTGCTGTCCATTCTTGAATTGTACTTATGTTAGTTTTATTTTGTTTCAATTGTTGTCTTTGTGTTTATTAACTTGGAGATACCTTTGCTTTTTCATTTAACTAATTTCAGGAGAGCATGGGTGTGTGTGTGTTTATGTAAGTAGCACAATATTTGCAAAGGGAAGGCTCCAGAAAGAAAAATTATCTAAACTTAAACAGCTCTAATATTCCCTCATAGCACCATATTAAAATGTTCCCTGCATTTATAAATCCTAAAATTCACTCTGTTGCATGTACATCTTGGTACATACAAGTTGTCAAAGATAAGAATGCTTAGTTAAACATCTCTGTTAAGATAAGGGAAGAAGAAAAGGGTTAACTACCACACAAAAACTGAAGAAGGTTTATAGGTTGTGAGCTTGTGATTTAGATGTTAGATTTGATTAACTTTGGTAAATTCTTTACTTACTGCTCCCAAATGAAGAGCTACCTCTTTGGGTATTGATATGAATTATTGTATTGAGACAGTGTTTTAACTGGGTTAATTCCAATCTAATATCAATATCTTGTTTTACTGTTCTGATCTTAACTTATTTTTGTTTTAATAGTTGTACTCCTCTACTTCCAGGTAGTTTAATCACAGCACCTTGGTTTTTGTGATATCCCTTGATTTTATTTTTGTCCTTAATACAGTTGATGAAAAGATACCAAGTTATGTTTCCTTCAATAAACAAAGTGGGTGTAGAACCCTTAAGTGTTTAGCTGGATATAAGCCAGTCAACTGAAGAGCTGGGTCAGTTTCCCTAATTAGCCTTTGGCCCTTCCATAAGTATCTTGGATCCAGTGCAGCCTTGTAGTTGTATTTAAATAAGATTATATCTATTTAAGACGTAAGGTGAAAAAAGCCATAAATCCATAGAAGGTCATTCAAATGTACCCTTTAGACTTGAGCTATGTGTAAACTCAATAGTATTGTCTCTGAGACTTAAGTTCTTAGCAGACATTGAAATAATAGGATGATTGGGACTGGAAGAATTCTATGCCCTATCCTGAAAATCATGCATCCTGCCATAACACATGTGCATGACAGGATGTGAAAAGTTTGAGGCAGGTCATAAAATTCCTCAGATTGTGCAAAGGCTGGGATTGTTTCTTGCTTGATCTAGGTGATTAGACTAGGAGTGCCTTGGTCCTGGATGCCAGGCCTGCCCAGGCTGATCCTAACACTCAGCAGAATATCAGGATCCAGCACAGAGCAGCCCCAGCTCTAAAAACTTACTGTGCAACCCAGATAGGTGATTTAAGAAAAAAAAATGTGCATGCTGATTTAAAAGCCTTGGGTGCCAGAGCCCAAGGCGGAGGGACTTTCTCTTATCGTGGTTCCTGGTGACTCAGGGTTTTAAATGCCATGCATACAGCCCAGCTGGGCTGCATGCACAATAATTTGAAGTAGCTCTTTCCATCTTTCCCATGCCCTAGGGTTTTAGACCTAGGGCTGTCCAAGGCGGAACTTGACACTGAGCTGAGATAGGCATAGGGCAGCACCAGGTTTTATGCCACATGTTAAAGTTAAGGTGTTATGGAAATCAGCCACAAAATGTTTCATATCCTACGTGGAACTTCATTGGCTGTGTTTAAACGGATGTCTAACTTGACCCGGGACTGGTTTGTCTTGGGTTTTGACTTGGAACAAAACATCTGTTTACACATGTTTCCCTTCCAAGTTGTATTGCTGTTTTTCTGCCAGGAGGTGACTGGAAAGAGCACAGAGCCTGACAGGCTTGTACTTGGAATAAATGCAATTAAGTTAACTGAGCCACAGTTAGCTTACAGATGCACACAGCATTGCATGATTAGCACATGTTTTAGTGCATTTCATCCACTTTACAGGTACTTGAAGCAAGAAGATGGGTGTAACATTTGTAGGATCCATGAACAAAAGGGTTTTTCCTGGTAGAAATGTCTTTGTGGCTGGTTTGTCATTTTATTGTGCTTCAAATTGGAGTGAACATGTAGCATGTTTCAATTTATGTTACAATTACATGTTAATTGTGCCATGAATGCAATGTCTACTAGGGCCCTTAATGAAAGAGTTTAGAGAGTAGTCAGTGTCTCCTATCACAAGCACTGCACAGTTCAGGTTGACTGTACCTACCCAAGTTACATTTTTTGTGTGATTGGGCTCCTGAAAGTGCCGTAAAGCCATGATTTAACACACGTGCATGGCTGCAGACCACTTTTAAAATGGCCAATCATGTGAAAAATTAAGCCTGGTCAAATCAGGTATTAAACAAAGGTGCTCTAAAGCAGACCACCTTAGGGAACTTGGACTCACTCCAGGGTTAACTTTCATGCTGTCCCTGAGACTGTCAGTGGGAGAGAGACGGGGAGGGGGAGGGAGCAGCATGGAGCTGCTGGCTGCTTTGCCTGGCTGGAGCTAGAGAGGGTTGGGGTGGAATGGAGCACCCTTGCCCAGTGGGCCCCTCCCACCTACCCAGCTGGGTTATTGTGGGAAGCCAGACATGACCCACGAGGCAAGGGGCTCTGTTCCACTCTTCCCCCTCGCCCTCTCAGGTCCTGCCAGACAAAGCAGGCAGCAGCTCTGTACTTCTGCTGTCAAGAGGCCCAGGTAGGATGTGGGGAAAGGAGCCTCCCCTCGCCTTGTGGGTCCAGTTCCCCGTGATACCCCAGCTGAGATAGCTGGGAGTGGGGGCTGTGAGGTGAGGGGGCTCTGTTCTACCCACCCTCCCTCTTCAGCAAAGCAGCCAGAAGCTCTGTGCTGCTCCCTCTCCTTTTTTTCCACCCCCTCTGCTGACAGCCCTGGAGCTGGGGGTGGGGGAGGGGCTGGGGAGAGGAGTGGTTCAGCAAGCCC
>NW_005842182.1:715902-730550 GCF_000455745.1 Alligator sinensis | reverse complement strand
CCTCCTTGGAGGCTGCTGGAGTGCCTGTGCATTCTGGCTAGGGACAGCACAGGCAGGCTTCAGTGCCTGTGCTGTCCCTTTTTTCCCCATTCTCTAGGGAATATTGGTAAATAGCCTTGCTGGAATCAGTTATTTTAGTAATAACTCTTCCTTCAAGGAGTCTTCCTGTATAAAGTGTCAGGAGTTGCTTCATAAACAGCAAGATAATGGATTCCTTACGGAAAATAGTATGTGGCAAATATTTAGGGAGCTGAGGTCCCAAGCCCTTCTAACACATTTAGTTTGTGATCACAAGACTAGCATGTGCAAAAATGAACTGCAGTTGCAAATCCAAACTCTTGAGCTTCTTAAGTGTCCCAAATGGGTTAGTGATAGATGTCAAATCAGATTTACAACTGACCTGTGTGTGAGAATTTTGCTGTCACAAAGACAGGCTGCTCTTTTAAAATCTGTATATCCACTAAAAGCTATACAGCTAGGATCCCTTCTAGCAAGAGTAAATTATTTGTTTAGGTATATGTCCGGTATAAACTGATGAAATTCTAGATAGGAATCTGCAAACTTTTAAATCAGTTTAAAACACTGTTTTCCAATAAACTTTGGTGTGTAGACAAGACCCTTCCATGTTAGAGTGGAAAGTGAACTCCCATTCTTTTCCCATGACTCACATTTATTATATCTTCTCTATTCTTCATGTATCCTATGAAAAGAGGTAGGGGCAGATCCAGAATTGCAGCAAACGGGTGTGTGGCTATCTCCTCTTTGGTTGTGTGGTGCACGTGCGGAAAACTTTCTGAACTCATTGGTATGTCACCACAGGTCCTGCTGGAGCTCCTATATGCTGTGAACATATAGGAAAAGAGGGGATGAAGGGATCCAGAGCTGTGTGAAAACAGCGTCTCCACCCAGACCTTGCACTGATCAGCTACTGAGCTCAGAGGTCCTGGCAATTACAAAACTCCGTCAGGAGCTGCACTGACATGCTGGTGAGCTTAGGGAGCTCACTGCACATGTTACACCAGTGAAGGGGGTGGGAGTGAGACTGTGCTGTCATACCCCACTATATCTGCCACTGGAAATAGAAATGGATGTAACCATGTGCAGCAGGTTTGCAGGTTCTCTGTTTCTGTAGTGCAACAGGAAGATAATTCTCTCTGGGTGTGTCTACATGTGCCTAGTAACGTGAAGCAATAAACTCTGGCACATATTGCACCAGAGTTTATTGCTCCTGGGCACCGTGTTTACACATATGCTCAGGACTGCAGCATGTT
The DNA here is from genome assembly GCF_000455745.1 of Alligator sinensis. Taxonomy (NCBI): domain Eukaryota; kingdom Metazoa; phylum Chordata; order Crocodylia; family Alligatoridae; genus Alligator; species Alligator sinensis. The sequence goes on along the minus strand of NW_005842182.1, from coordinate 729,279 downwards.
GAGCTGGGTTGGAGAAGCCCCAGCTGGCAGAGGACCAGGGAGGGTCAGCCTGGCAACCTGGGGCTGCTCTGACCCAGCTCAGGGGCTGGCTGGGGCATGAGGGTTCTCCAGTGTGGGGCTAGCTGGCAGGCAGCCTCCATGCTGAAGTACTCTCGTGCCCTAGCCAGCTGCATTAGTGTCTATGCATGCACTGCTGGGGAGTAAAAGACTTGCATTTACAAGTACTGTCCTGCTGTGGAGTTTATTGGTTTATTCCAGCCTAATAGCCCTGCACATGTAGATGCCAAGAAGTTTACTGCAGAGCTAATTAATCTACTCAGTAAACATTGTGTGTAGATGTGTCCTCTGTGAGATACTGAAGCGACTGCTCTGCACTTGGGTACAACTTGTGAGCAGTTTCACATAGTTCTACAAAATAAGTAAATAAATGTGCAGTTTATTTTGTGCCTAGATTAATTGTCTGCTAAACATTTGCTCTTTTCTTTGAACTGTGCACAAGATCGAAATCGTGTTGTGTGAAAGATTTTGAAATGTTAGTTTCTTTTCAAATTGCAGTTCAAACCCAAACATACTGAACTTTTCTAAGGAAAAATAAACCCCTCTCATATTGTCAGGAAGAAACACTTTAATTTTTATTTTTTTTAAATAAAAAAAACTATCAAAATATTTCATTCAGAAATTGTTAACAGAATTGTGTATATTATCTTGACTTTTTGGGTTTTTTTCACCAAAATGAAACTCCGTCAAAATGACAATACTGATTTTTGACATAACTGCAACTTCTGAAGAAGTTTAATGTTTTTCCAATCCATGTTACTGTTTTTCATCTCTGTCCCACTTAGTAGAGTGTCTTTCAAGTCAGGAAACTTTCCTATTAAGCTCTCAGGCTTACGATAGTTTACCTGAAAAACTACTGGTCTGACAGCATCTGTCTCATCCTGTTTTCTGGTATTAACATCCATGTGGCTGGCAATGGACATTTTAGGTTAGGTCAAGTTTCTTCTCATTTTTCTAGAAAGATTTAGAAATAGTCTCATTAACATAGTGCAACTTTATATCCCTCCCTACCATATCTCTTTCCAGATGTACTTGTATTTTATACCAGTTAAAATTAAACTTCCCACATTGGGCAAGTTATGTAGTGACAGCAAATGGAAAATGAAGTAATGAATAATGAAGTAACATTATTTATGGGGATGATTTACGATCCAGCACACACTCCTCTCAATGTAATCTCAAGACACAGCTGCTATTTCAAAGAGTTCATTCATGTCATCCACAATTAAAATGTCCTTTGTTTTCCAAACATGCTTCCCAGCATGTCTATAAAAGCTTTGCAAACAATGGTTTGTTCATATTGAGAGAGAGTCTTAATCATTTGTGAAAGAGAGGTGCAATGTATTTGTTGGCAAGAATCTTTTTTTCTAGTTTCAGTCAGTCCCATATGGTTATTTTCCTGTAGCCTGACAATGAATTTAAGATCTGAAATCCCTAAACCAGAAATCTAAATGAATGACCCATTATAAATTGTGATGTTGGAGCATGTAATGTATTGTATTTATAAGTCCTTATTTGTTTACTGATTATATGAGTAGGTTGCAACATAAGAAAAACCTACCTGCTTCCTTTATTAGTTTAGCATATTACTTTACCCTCCCTCAGAATATGCAGTCCAGGGTACCTAGTCTTTTAGTTTTACTTAGCAAAATTGGCTTAACTCCCTCTAATACAGGTTTCCCTTATTTTATGCTGTTTACGTGTTCCTGGAAAATGGCGCATAACTCAAATTTTCATAAAGGGACCCCACTTTACAATGTAACAAAATTAAATAGGGATATGTTCCAAGACCTCAACTGTACTGACCCCCAGATCCATTTCTACCACTTTTACAAGATAATTTTGGTACTCACCAACAGGAGACTGTATACATAAGCACAGGGTGGTGGTGAACGTTACCATAATGGGGATGGCAACTACAGAAACATGTGTTACAGATGAGTGAGGAGCACAGATCCACACAGGAGACTATATTTTGGTGCACATCACTCCCACAATGCACTGCACAAAGCAGCTGATTGTGGGCTTCCACCACACTAATCGCATAAGAGTGAATTTACCTCGCATATAACAAATTTTTGGTATAAAAAGGGCCATTGTATAAGAGCAAATTTGCACATACGGAAGCCACATAAAGTGAGGGTAATCTGTACTGTGGAAAACTTGCAGTTAAGCACTTAAACATTCATTGAACCAGGAATATGAAAAGAAGGCCAGGGTCCTAATTGCTAGACTGTAATGTCATCAGTTCAGTGAACCATATTTATTCCACACCAAGTGGAGTACCTTCAGTAGGAGGGAGTGAAAATCACTGGCTATAAAAAGAGAGTCAAAAAGCCTGAGGCTGAATTGATTCAGTCTTTGCAGGTTAGTCTAAACTGTAGAGATTAAACTGAGAAACAACTGGACACACATTTACCGTTGATTCAGGAAATACAGGCATATGCCTGCAATGGCTCAGGCCAGAAGGTGGGGGGTGCTGGAGCATGGCTTTCTGGCATGTAGCCAGCATGGGCTGTATGTTTATTTCCTCTTCCTGTTGCCCCTGAGGTCTGTGGGATTTGCAGTCCACATCAGTAGGACTCTGTAGGGTTGCTCATCACTCCCTCTTCCTGTTTCCAGGTACCTCTGGGATTTGTAGTCCACAGTCACAACCAGCAGTAAGTTTGAGCAGGGGAAGGGGTGTTTAACCCCCCTCCCTGGCCCCAGATCCCAGCTAGGTTTTGCCTGGGGCATGGGAGGGGGCAGCCCCACAGACTGGGTTGCAGCCCCATCCAGGCTTGCTGTCCCACTCTCTTGTCAGCCAGCCCTCACTGCTTCAGCCAGGGAGCAAAGGGGCGCGGCCAGTCCTGCTCTGCTGGAGCAGACAGCCCAGCCCAGCCCAGCCCAGGGCTGCAAAGCATGCTGGGATGCTGGGGACTGCGATTTATCTTGAACCAGGAAGGGGCCTGGGATGGAAGTTTCATAGACCAGTTTGACCCAAATCAGTTAAGTCTGATACTACATTCGACCGGGTTTATCTTAAACCAGTTTCTGCCATTTTGAAACTGGTTTATGTGTACTAAGCTTCTGTTCTCTTACAGGTTTAAACCAGTTTCTGTGCACTTAAATGGTTTATGTGTAGCTGCTGTCCCTAGCCACTATCTTACTACACCTTATAGCCTGGAGGTCACATCATTAGTTTGGGGGGTGGGTGGGATATGTACATTTGAATCCCCTCACTTCTATGAAGGCATTTTCTTCTATATTCATTTCTTGATGAAACAATTGATTCTTGCTTGACCTAACTCCAGGACACTGTTCAAAGCTGTGACTCCCAAGTGGAGAAAGGATACGTCCTTGCAGACCAGAGTAAGGTGGCTAAGTCCCAGAAGGGAAAGGAGTTTAAGACAACCATCTTCAGTATTTCCTATTGGCCAGCTTCAGATCTAAGCTTGGAGTGCTGGGTTTTGTGGATCCTTCCCTGATAAGCCTAACTCTTCGTTACCATATAGAGAGGAGAGCTTTGGTACCTAACTCAGAACTACGGATTCTTCTACACTAGCAAGAATCTATAGAGCTGAATGTTGCTTTGCCTAAGCCCTTTAGTTGATTTGGCCCTAAGGCACCTAAGGTCCTTTTATGGATGTAGCTGTCAGATAACAAACTGCCTGCTTGTTGGTGATGGAACATAAACCTGAAGAATTATCTCCCATAGTGAAGCAGTTAAGCTTTTATCTCATTCCTATTTGCTGCTGTGTTGTCTTGTATGCACCAATTGGATGCAGAACTTTGTGGCTGTCTATTGTCAAAAAGCTGTCTGATGACCATGGATTCTATTTTTTTTCTGATTTAAAAAATCGCAAATCCTCTGATAACCCCCCCCAAACCAGTGATTAAAATGAAAGGCCCCTCACTCCTTCCCCACAGGCCCCCCACCCTAGACCTGCTGGTGCCCCTCACTCCCAGATCTCTGCACAGGGTGGGGGCAGGTGCGGTTTTCTCACGCAGGCTCCAGCTCCTGCCCTGCTGCCCTCCCTGAGGGCCTCCACAGCCCAGTGGGTGTGACCTGGCACTGCAAGGAACAGCGGGGCTGTGCAGGGAAACTTGTTGCTGCTGTGAGGTCCATGCTGCCCTGGTGACACGTGCCCTGCCCGTGTGGCAGCAGTGAGGGGCACAACCCTGCGCTGCTGCTCCTCCTGTTGCCATGCATGGAGGGGATGCCTCACCAGGGTAGCACGGAGCTTGCAGTGGCAAGCAACTTCCCTGTGCATCCCTGTTGTGCCTTGCAGTACCACATCACACTCACTGGACTGCAGAGGCCCTGGAGGAGGGCAGCAGGGCGGGAGCCCAAGCCTGAAGTGGGCAGCCTGCCCCTGCCCCCCAGGAGTGCACGCAGTGGTGGGGAGCCAGCCCCACTCCCCACCCCTCCAGATGATCCACCCGTGTGGCCTTGTCCTGCTCCCCGCCAGGGTCCTGCGGCTGCACATTGTGGCCCTGGGCCCCAAGCCCCATGCACTACTCAGCTGGGCAGCAGCCCCAGGCCCAGCACTGTCCACCTCCCTCCCTATGGTATCCTTAACCCCCTCCCCACTTACCTATGGGAGCTGCTTTCCAGGCTGCCTGGTGGCCATGTGCATATATGTGCACATGGTGCACCCTCCTCCCACTCCCTCCCACCCTCTTGCAGGCTGGATCTCTGCCCTGCAGGGAGCTCTTTGCGAAACTGCAAAATCTGTGGGTTTCTCTATTGAATGAGAAATCTGTGTTTTCCTCAGGTAAAGAGGAAAATCCACATTTTTCTCCATTTTCCCATGGGAAATGGAAAACCTGGATCCCTGCTGATGAGACAGGTTTTTTAGGACAGATTTTCTGTCTGCAGTCCTATGCGCTTCTTATACTGAGGTGCAGGTGACTCTACTACTTCTGTCTTGCACTCAGAGAAGATGAGGACAAGTATAGAGAGTAACACTGTGATAGTGCAGTATTTTGTCTGCTTTTTTCATTTCCTCATATTTTGCTTTTTTGGAATAGGGGCCCTGAGGGAAAACATGACCCTGTTGAAGTCTGTTAGATTTTGCTATTGACTTTTACTGAGTCATGGTTTCACCCAGTGGTACAATGTCCTGAACTCTTTGTTGAGAAATAAATATAATGTATAGTGATCTTTTGCGTGTGTATTTTCTATACAGCTATCTTCTACAACTAAACTTTGAGAACAGGGTGTCAGACTCCTGGTATTTAAATGAGTAAACCAACAACTTGTCTTGCTGAATTGTAATGTACAATAAGGAATGCATGCACCCTACATTCAAACTATATTACAAAGTAAAATACAAATACTGCAGGAAAAAATATTTTTTTTGTTCTAAAACAAGAAGTGCTATATAGGTATGAAAACATTAAATGCATTTGGGAGTTAAAAATCCTCCTTCAGAGTGTGCTTCTCATAAAATATAAAATAAAACAGTCTGAATTTAATCAGATCTATATCCTCTTTTCCTGGGGTGACAATTACCTGGGCTCCCTTGTCTAGCATGTCTGCCACAAGATTAAGGAAGGAATGAAGAACCACAGTTAAAACATAAAACAGACACAGAGAGGGACAATTAACAATTTATTCAGACCTCATCATTGCACAAATTAGGATCCATTAAATTTTGCTACTGTCTTTAATTTAATGAGGGTAGCAGCTGCTCTGCTCCTTCTTATAGGAGTGATAATATCTTAACACTACACAGAGGGGCTTTGTTTATTTTTTCCAGTGCAGGAAGAAGACAGGATATTCAGCAGGTGCTATTTCTGGAAAAAACTGCATGTATTATGAGCCTCTTCAATTACTCCCCTGGCTTCATCTAACTTCCTCCCTCACCTCTCCCCAAGTCCTCATTATTCAAAAACTCATTTACTGGTAAATTATAAGAAAATTGTTTCCTCAGATAATGAAAATAAAGAGAACCCAGGAACAAGTCAATAAACTATTATGAGGATCACAAACAAATAATAATTTCACAAAAATGACATATGGCCTGCTCTCAGCCACAAGCTTACCACTCTGGTTTACGAGGAGACTAATGATTTAGCCAGCGTATTACTTTTTTTATTCTACAGAACTAATGAAACGTGTCATTTAAACTTTGGTGCTACTTCTTTCTTTTTAAAGTTTCTTATGCTTAGAACACAGTGTTTTCAAGATATTAAAATTACAACCCCTCTGGTTTGAGAAGTTTAGTGAAATATATGTGTTTCAGTTCCACCAAATTGCAGTTCTTGCCAAAAAAAACTGGTTATAAAAATGACTTGGCTCTTGTTATGCAGTCACTGAGCTGCTCTGTGATTTTGGGTAATTTGTCTTATCACTTTATGTCTGCCCTAAAAACCTTTATACATGAAGGGAGAGAAAGAGAGAGACTTGTTTCGCAAAGATGATTCCCTTCCATCCCATTCCCAGTTTAGTTTATTTTCTTTGTTCAAATTCTTGACTATATAACAATGACAACTTTGTAGTGTATTTTAGGAGAAAAAAAGTCTGTAAGACTGGACTTTCCAATTACATTGCTTAGAACTAAGGGCCTTCCTAGCTTGTAAGACTGGTGCCACCAAAGTGCATGGCTTTTGGCTGGTTTATGCAGTTTCTGCTAGAACTGTACAGCCCTTCTCCAGCAGAAGTGTTGGCAGGGCCCTTCTGCGTACTTGGGGAGGCACTGGCTGTTAAAGGGGGCCTGGTGGCTGGCAGGCAGTGTAGGCATGTCTACATGTACCTTTGGTTAGCTTCTAAGTGCCAGCACAAGTCGTCTTATGTGTAAGAGCTCAGCCAGTAAAAAGAAGGATCTTTGAGTGTGGACATGCTTACATAATGGCCAACAGAACTTGGGTTCTTATGGGAGACCTATGTTATGCAGACCAGGTCTATGGGGCAGACCTTATGATTTGATCTGAAGCTCTTTGGTAATGTTTTCTTTCTGCACACATACTTTCATTCCAAAACTGACCAAGAGAAGTATGTTGCATGGTTTTTAGGAAGGACAGTAAAGCAACAAATTAGCTCAATATTAATATAGCTACTGTATTCTGCATTAACTAGCTTTACATCAATATCCAACATAAATCATGGAAGACAGAATGGAGAACAACTGTTTCAGAAAGGCTGGGATCTTCAAACATTGACTAATAAACCAGGCAGTCTCTTCAGTTGGCAACTATCTCAAAAAAGATGCACATCTAAAATGAGTGGCAATTGCAAAAGTAACTGTGCATGAAATTGCAATTGCATACTTTTTAACATTTTCAATAGGTAACAGGCTGGCAGTATTTGCCTGAAACCCCCCACACTTTTAGCAGGTGTTGATCCATTTGGGAAGGGATTTAGTGGATTTTGTTTACTTACTAATGCAGATAAGAGTGACTGCCTGAAGCTTAGAGGTCTAGGCTGGAGACTGAGCAGCCTACAAAGAACAAACCTAGGAGCATCCAACTCTGTGAAGATGGCTTGAGCAGAAATTTGTTATCCTTTTGTTTTATTTTGTTAACAAAGTCAAATCCCATTAAAACTGTCTAGGGCAGTGGAGACCATCATTTTGGAAAGAAGTGTCACAAATTAGCCCTGTGCTCTCCTGGAGTGCCACCTTAATCCTCTTCCCCTGCCCAATGTGCTGCTGTTCTCTGCTTCCTGCCTAATCTGCCACTGCACTTCCTGTCCCCTCTCTGACCTTCTGTGTGCCACACACACAGGCTGCCTGTGCCACTTGTGGCCTCGTGGGGCTGCTAGTTGGCCATTCCTTCTCTGGGGTGTGGGCTTTGTTTTAGAGCAGGTTGTGAAAGGCACCTGCACGTGACTTCAAGTCTGGTTGGTGCATAAAATGGAACACAGAAATGAGTAAGCGGTGGTTTTAGGGACATGGGAACTCTTGTTAAAATACATATTCAACATCAAAGAGCCATCCTTAATAGACTAGCTGATGGAAATATCCTCAGGGATACCCAGCATGGGTTTGTTGTGGGTAGGTCTTGCATGACCAATATTATTTCCTTTTATGACCAGGTGACCTATCACCTGGACAAGGGGGAAGAGATTGATATCATATATCTTGACTTCAAAAAAGCCTTCGATCTGGTATCCTATGACCACCTCTTGGCAAAACTCGCTAACTGCGGCCTCAACCTCACCACGATCCAGTGGCTGGGGAATTGGCTCTGCAGCAGGACCGAGAGGGTGGTGGTTGACGGAAGTCAATCATCGTGGTTTGCTGTGACCAGTGGGGTCCTTCAAGGCTCTGTCCTAGTGTCTATACTTTTTAACATCTTCATCAATAATGTAGACATTGGTGTCAGAAGCAGACTGGCCAAGTTCGCCGACGACACCAAACTGGGGTAAAGCATCCACATCTGAGGACAGGAGGGTGATCCAGGCAGATCTTGACAGACTTATGAAATGGACGGATGAGAACCTGATGGTGTTTAACACCAAAAAATGCAAGGATCTCCACCTTGGGAGGAAAAACCTGCAGCATGCTTATAGGTTTGGCAGTGCTACACTGGTTAGCACTACAGATGAAAGGGACTTGGGGGTCATGATTGACCACAGGATGAACATGAGTCTTCAATGTGATGCTGCGGCTAGTAAAGCAAGCAAAACGCTGGCTTGCATCCACAGATGCTTCTCAAGCAAATCCCAGGACGTCATTCTCCCATTGTACTCGGCCTTGGTGAGGCCGCAGCTAGAGTACTGTGTCCAGTTTTGGGCTCCACAATTCAAAAAGGATGTGGAGAAGCTTGAGAGAGTCCAGAGGAGTGCCGCGCACATGATCAGAGGTCAGGAAAACAGACCTTATGATGAGAGGCTGATGGCTATGGGACTCTTCAGCCTGGAAAAGTGCAGGCTCAGGGGTGATCTCGTGGCCAAGTTTATCAGGGGTGCTCACCAGGATCTGGGGGAATGTCTGTTCACCAGAGCTCCCCACGGGATGAAAAGATGGAATGGTCACAAATTCCTCCGTGACTGATTCAGGCTGAACATAAGGAAGAACTTCTTTACTGTTTGAGCCCCCAAGGTTTGGAATAGACTGCCACCGGAGGTGGTTCAAACACCCACTTTGAACGCCTTCAAGACACATTTGAATGTTTATCTTGCTGGGATCCTATGACCCCTGCTGACTTCCTGCTCCTGGGGCAGGGGACTGGACTCTGATCTTCTAGGGTCCTTTCCAGCCCAAATGCCTATGAATCTATGAACATAATTAGGTTGATAGATGGTGGACAGGTTACTTTAAATATATGGTATATTTTCCAATAATGTACTTTAGGAGTACAGTCAAATTAGGTATGCATATGAGTATAGAGAGACAGATATAGTCTTCTATATGTCATTATTCAAGAAAGAGCCTGATAAAGCATGTTTTGATGATGGGCCACTAACTGAACAGTACTTAGTATGAATTTTAGCCTTAAAATAAAAATAATCAAAAGTATTTCTCCTTGCAATATCAACATGTATTTCCCCCTTATATATGTCTTAATTTTCATTATGTAGGCAACCTTTAACAGCTACTTTTTTCCTTCATTCTTTGATAGATTTTTTTTTATGGCCAAAGGTATCATTGGGATCATCTAGCTTGGCCATCTGTAAAACAAACAGCATATGACATTTCTGGTAGAGTTGAGGCTTTGACTTAAGCCTCTTAAGTCCTATTGCACTCTCTTAATAACAAGGCTAGACTCTTTGCATTCACACAATGGTCGTTGCAGCTGATAAGAAAGAAAACTACTAACAAGGGAACTGCTTTTAGTGCTGCTGAGATCAAAGTGTTATAATACTGAACTTTTCTCCCCTCAACTTCTTTTCATAGAATTATATAGCATAGTTAAACCTTATTTTTATGGGTTGAATCATAGAATTCTATGTCTTTTATCCTTACAAAATAATTTAAAATTGCCCATATACTATCCTGCTGTAGGAATTCCAGATTTTCCAGGAATATCCTGGAATCAAAACTCATGGCAGAAGTGATATCTTTTGTTAGACCACCTAGATATTTGCAAAAAAAAAAAAAATATTTATTTGCAAGCTTTTAGGCACAGGCACCCTTCATCGGGCATAGGAGATTGCAAAGATTGTAAAAGTTCTCCTAGGTAGAAATGAAAATTCATATTTCACAGGAGAGCTGAAGGTATGGTTTGAAAAAGCTCATATTGTGCAGATTAGGCTCAGAGAAAAGTTGGAAAAGTCTTTTTACCTCAAAGTTGTCTGTTGGCAAGCAGGATGTAGAATCATATTTCCTTCTGATTATGATGTTTCATATTTCACAGAAGTGCTCTTCTGGGCGGGAATCTCTTTTCTGGAAAGGTATTTCTGTGCTCTGTTAGAATGCAAAGGCAGGAGCACGGTCTCAAGTAGCAAATTTTGCTTCCTTCTTGTAAAATTATGAAGTTATCATTTCATTTAATTTCATTACAAACCAGATACCAGGAATATCCTGGAAATTCTCAATGGCATCAAGACATATTTTCCACAGATAAGGGTCTGCAGGATTGGTTGCGGTTTGTTTTGCCAGGGCAAAATAACTTCATTTTTCATTGCATAAAATAATATAATGAAAAAATACTGGAATAAATTCTAAGGTCTAATCCAGCATAAATGTAAACATGTAAATATTCCTACTCATCTTAATTGGTCTACTTATCTGCTCAAGAGTTTGCATGTTCTTAGCTGCTGCTTTTGGCTCAGGTTCTTGCCAGATAGATTTCACTTTCTTTTGTACTGATGTAGTGTATTTATCATGATTAGAACACTCTAAAACTAAGAATTTTGCAAATAAGAATTTGCAAGATGTATTTATTATACCTGATTAGGGTTGGGTATTTGACCAGTCAAATATTGGTCAAAAATTGTAAAAAATCACCAATACTGTCCAATAGTTCATAGAAAAAGCACAATTTTTCCACTAAATGTGTAAAAAACAATTAAAAATAAATCGTATTTCCATCAAGAAAACTTCCAAAAAACTCACTCTCCATAAAATTGCTATAATCTTTGGCCAGTCAAAAATATGTAGTCGATTGACCTGTTAGTTGACAGTATATGACCAATTGACCAGCTTGCCAGCATTGTACCTGTTATGACAGCTTATTCATGATTTATACTTTAAAGATGTATTTAAATGTATATAGGAATCATATATGCTCATTAATTGAGGTATAAGAAATGAAAATAATTAAAAATGGTGAGCTGTATACCACACTGTTAAAGTTAATGAGTTTTGATGTTTATTGCAATGGGAGTAGGATTACTGGTCACTAAAGTACTTTTCAAGAACTCTTAATCACAAATGGATATATATTGAGCAAATGTGGATGCTTTCAATAACTATCATGGAATAGCACTTATTCAGATAGATACATTGTCATGCTACAAGACTATTCTCATTTCAGTTTAGCTTTTAAAGAAATGATGTTTAAGCAAGGAAAACAGATTTTTCAGTGAATTCTTCTTCTGTTCTTGTTTGATTTTGTTTTTTAAAATGGAGATGTGAAGGAAAAAGTTCTGTTGTCAAGAAACTTTTTGCATTGGCTTTGGGTACTACTCCATACATAAGATTTGAATTAGTATTTATTTGTGTAGTGTTCACAGTGTACACAACACGTTGCAGACAGCTATAAAGAGAGGGCTCATAGATCTTTGGGTATGCTTGCAAAACAATGCTGTGCAACGCATTCCCAAGATCTCACATGCTGGAATCTATACTACGCAAAAGAGATGTGTGGCTGCCCTAGTGCAACACTGTATCAGGGCTGATATCTGTGGTTAGAGTACTTTTTTTGAGATTTGGGTATGAGCCTTCTCAAACTGAGGAGGGCCTGAAAGCCAGGTCTTTCACATCCTGGCTTTAACCACTCTGCTCTTTTATATAAAAGGTTGGTGACACTATAACCATCTCCTCTAGCCATGTTTCAAAGGGAGAGTCAAACAAATTGTCCAGAACCACCGGGCAGTTTAGGCACTGAAGTCTGGGAGGCAGTTTTAGACTCTGAACCCAATTTCATGTACATGCCTAACAAATCTATAGGTAGACACCCAAATCTGGAAGAGAGGCTGGATTTCAGACATGCTTTCCTCTTTGGGACTTCCCATGCTGAGGTGCTTAGCTCTTCCCGTGCATTGTAGAGGGAATTTAGATTTATAACATGAGTTTGTGAATTTTTGTTCTAGAAGTTGGGTGCCAAATGACAATCAACGGTATCAGGGTTATGTCCCTTTGTAGTCCTGGGCTAAATCCTATTGGCTTTTCCAGAGTTCTCTGCAGATGCTGATTTATCATGGGGCCTAAAAAGGAAAAAAAAAGGAAAGCAAATGCTACATAATGGGGATAGAACACACACAAATCTTCTCTAGTAAGATGAAAAGGTGGCAAGCTTAACACTTCATTTTCCTTGAACAATAACATTGTAGCAAAACCCCCAGTTTCTTTCTTTTTTTAAATTTATTTATTTTAAAATGTATTCCCTCCCCTTCCCCAATCATTTCTGACCTTTTCTCTCCATCTCTTTTCCCTGTAGATAAGTATAAGTAAGCTAAGATGTAGGATAAGCTTTAAACATTTTTATTTTGGTAGCAAGTTTTTGGTTTTGGATATCCTATGTTGTATATTGTATTATTATTAGGTTTGTATTGATTTTTACTGTTGTATATTGTCTTATTATCATTTTCATATTGATTTTTATTGTTTCATATGGATATTGTATGGTTTAGGCCTGTGTTTTTAAGTGAACTAAAGTCATGTTAAGTTTCCATTTTATATGTCAGGCCTCTATCTTGTGTCCTCTGCCTGGGCATCCCATGTTGCAACTGTATGAGTCACGTACCCCTCCCATGTAAATTGATTCCCTGATGAATGAGTGTGATTGGAAATGATTGAAATACAATGGTAGCAGGCCTCTACTGAGTGGCCTGTAATGACTGGGCCATCACCTCGCATTGATTCACCCAGGAACCACAGACCTCACCCAGGAACAGAGACAAGTGTCTCGGACGGCCAGAGCTGACTCGAGTTGCATTAGAAATTGGTCGTACGTTAGGGCGGGCTGGTGAATGGAGAGGCAGACACAACTTATCGGTTGCAAAAAACTTTACTCACGCCGCTTGCAATCACGACGCAGGTGGTCCAGTCGTCTGAACAACCACACGAGTTGTTCCAGCTGGCGGGGCCCAAGCCAGTTAATCTGTCCGCAATTCAAAGCCAGCGGGGAAAGGGGTATGTCTGGGGTTGCGCTCGTCGATGTGAAGAAAGATCGATAGGTGATCAGTCTATCGATCGGCAGCCGCAAGGCAGATAAATTCAGAGGCAC
>NW_005842182.1:698307-714544 GCF_000455745.1 Alligator sinensis | reverse complement strand
TTTTCTGCTGTCCGTCTCTCTGTTTTCAGGCTCCCCACCCCGCAGCTTCCCAGACTTCTCTAGCTGCCCCGGAGCCATCCCCTGGCTCCCCACACCCAGAGCTCCTCTTTAACACCCACACTTTCCCTTAGTTCCACTTTCCCTCTCCAGCACCTACCTTCTCAGCTCCCATGTAGCTCTGGCTCCAGTCCCAGACTCTGTGCCAGCATGCTTCCCTGTTCTGCAGGCTTTGGGAATTGTCTTTTAATCAATTAAGATCAGTTAACCTAAAGTTACCCCCAAGCCTCAGTTCTTCAGCCTAGGCCCCTGCAGTCTACTGGTTCTAATCCTGGTCCTGATAACTTTAACACCTTACACTTCTACTTTCTTACCTTCACTTTCCCCAGGTATCCCAAGTACACCAAGCACATGCACACATATCAATCACAACACCCAACTAAGGAACTCACCTGTGTGTATGTGTAGGTGGGTGGTATGTGTGTGAATAAGTAAATACACATATATATACACATATATAGATATCATTGTGTGTGTGTGTGGTATATGATTTAGTAATCCACGTATGTGTATTGGATGTGCAGGTGCTGGTAATTGGTAACTGATTCTGTCTAAATGTGGTGTGTGTAGCATGTATGGGCTTAAACTGGTGATAGGTGTGCATGAACCTAGACTGGTTATTTTGAATGTGTGTGTGTCTGAGTTGCTAGTGTGAGTGTGTGTGTGTAGATACATACATACATACATACACATATATATATGTGTGTGTGTGTGTGTGTGTGTGTGTGTGTGTGTGTGTGGCATTGTGTACATGATATATAAATTAGTGATCTGTGTCTAACTTTTGGGGTGTATAGTGTATGTGCTTGAATTGGTGATAAGTATGCATGTGCCTAGGCTGGTTTGAATGTGTATGTGCCTGAGCTGGTAGTGTGTGTGTGTGCATGCACCTAATTGATTTGTGTGTTTTGTATATGTGCAATTGTGTCACACCCTCCTGTCTAACAGCGCAATATTGAGATCCTGAGAATTGGCCTGACCCCCCAGGGCAACAACATATGGACGTGGAACATGAAGGAACAAATGGCTCATAAGATGATCATAGGATACAGATTCTCTCAACACAGTTTCTTGCCATTCTTGTCAGTCCATGTTAATGGCAGGTAAACTTTAAACAGGTATAATATATTACAGAAAACTTCTAAAAATAGCTATAGGGTACTTAAGAATTCAGAGAGACAGTTTTAAAGGTATTTTAAAGGTATTTGTTATTTCAGAAAGGTGTCTTGATTGCCATAGTTGCCTAAATACTTCTGAAAATCCTATTAAGTGCTTCCCTGCATCTTTAGTCACATAAACATCTTCAAAAAAATCTGTCATTGAGCCTATACTTAAGGACATACAGTGACTGTGTGCACTCTCTGCTAATGAGCACCTCAGTACACAATCCTTTGTTTCAAGTATCTAAAGTATCCCCATGACTTCCAGTACAATTTTGATCAACTTTTGTTAGAGATCATCTAACTCAGCATTTCCCAACCTTTTCCATCCCATGGTACACTTAAATAAATAAGAAAAAATTGTGGCGCGCTGCCCCCTCTTCCTGCCCCCAACAGATAATATAACTGCTGCAGCCACCCCACGCTGCTGCTGCTCCTCAGAGCAGTGGGGGAGGAGGAAGGTGGTGGCTCACGGCACTGGCACTGTTTCATTTATTCATTTATTTGTGTGACCTTTCCAAAATTGCTCAGGATACCTGTTCATGTCTGATGTACCAGAAATGCATTTTTGCTTTGATTAATAAAAGGACTTTAGCAAAAATGTTTAGGTGTTTTCATTTTGATTCTTGGCATTAAGCAGTTTCAAAGATTAATAATTGGCTACATCTGTAAATGACTCTCAATTACAGATATGAGTTTTGAGATGTTAATGGATAGAAATATCCAAATGGCAAACACAATGCATTCACTAGGAGTAAGGAGGGTTCCTGTATGAACAGGAAACATATTTGATAATACTCTTTTAACTTGACTTAACCAACATTTTTTTGTGTCTTGGAAGATTGAGTTATTGGTTTTGCAGAATATTTTAAATTCCTTGTTTCTTTTTTCACGATATACACCAAATTATTCACATTTTTTGCTATCTGTTGTCCCAGGTAATCATAAAGAAATTCTAACAAAATATAAACAATATGAGACCCATGTGATGCAAAATAATTTCTCTGTGTTATTTAGTAAGTTTACTTATAGTGAGAGAATTCTTTATATCAAACCTAAATTTCCCTGGTTGCAATTTAAAACCTTGCTCCTTGTCCTGTTCTCTGCAGCCACAAAGAGTAGTCTACCTTCATCCTCCATATAAGCGCTGTTCAGGTATTTGAAGACTGTTCCCAAATCTATCCTCAGTCTTCTCTTCTTCAGATTAAATCTTAGTTTTTTCAGCCTTTTCACATAAGACAGGTTTTCTAGGCCTCTAATATTTTTGTTGCCATCTGCTGGACTGTTTTTAATTTGTCCACATATTGAAATGAGGGCCCAAAACTGGACACAGTACTGCTGATGACAGCTCACCGGTGCCAAGTAGAGCAGGAAGATCACTTCCTTTGACTTGTAAGTGATGTTTTTATTAATACAAGAGTATGTTTTTGGCTTATATTCAGTTTATATTCACTTTCTGATTCATTGTGACTCTTAGGTCCTTTTCTGCAGTACCTCAGTCTAGCCAGTCCTTCCCCATCTTCATTTGTGCATGTGATTGTTCTGTCTCAAGTGCAGAACCTTGTACTTGTCCTCGCTGGATAAAATCATTCAATTGATTTTAGGCCATTTTCCTAGTTTATCATGCTCAATTCTGAATCCTAACTCTTCCCTTCAGATGGTCTACAACTCTACCCAATCTCACCCTCCAAATCAAAATGTGTCATCCAGAACCTTTGCTTCTTGAAGGACATTTTGACAGTTTAATGGGAGCATATAGGTGCAGACTTCTAAGAATTAAAGCTTGTATCTCATATATCAGTGTCTGTGTTCTTGGGAGTGTTGTGCTTGGTTGGCAGGTACACTGAAAGACAGGAGTATAACCCTGAAAGACTGTATTCAGTTTAGTATGACACTATATGATTATTTATGCCTAATATGGGATAATATGTAGGCCTTCATTGGTCTTCAGATATCTGACATTCAAGATATGTTTTAAAGCTTGTCTTTTATACTACAATAAACCACCTGACCTAGTGCTCTCCAAAGTCATTAGATTTGCCCAGGGGGTACCACAGCTATTGCTCATCTTCAGTTTTTCATGTCTGAAGAAATTGCATACTGTGTGAATAATCCCAGCCATGCAAAAACAAAAGAGCTTTGCTTCTTTCTTTCCAACATCCAGTTTTCCAAAAGAATGTTCTCAATGACTTTTCTATATCTCTAGGCAAATTGCATAAAGAGAACATGCCACGAGCATGACAATTCAGACATGAGAACTTGATCACAGCAACCTTTCTAAAATTCTACCTTTTTCCTTATGTTTGGAAACACTGCATCAGGAAAACACTGTTATCTCTTTCTCTGTTCTATATGATTGGGAAAAAAAGACTTGTCTTCAGCCATCTTAAAAAAATTAAGTTAACAACAGATCCATCAGTACCCATCTGGAACATCTATTTTGTTCAACAGTAGGAGCATCAAACAAATAATTTACACAATTGTGCAATACAGACCATGGTGCATGCGAGTGGGCTGAACAGGTATGCTTCTTTATCTAAGTTGGTCATCAATTCATGTCCCCCCACAAAAAACCACTCAGGTTCATAAGTTCTTATAATTTTATTTCATTGGTCAGCAAATGTTAGTTTTATTCTTGAGCCAAATCCTGCAGTTCTTCTGTGAAATCATGTGAATCTCTTACAGAAGGCAAGGCCTGAATAGAAAATGAGCTGAAGACTGAGCTGAAGGTGGAACCACTCATTCATATATGGATCCAATTCTTTCTTAACTTTTACTTGCTTCATTGATGTTCTTTAGCAATGTGTTTCCAGAGTAATTGTACAATACTCTAAAATGTAGTCCTTTTACATATACTGACATTTAATTTCAGCAAGTGAATTAATACTGCACACCAATTTGCAGCCTATTGCAGAATCAAGGCCTATGTATGCTGTCTTTTCAGATCCAATGTTTACTTGATTCTGACAGTTAGTGCTAGTGTTACCAGATTTGCCCATCACTTTGGGGTGTGCTCATTTATTAGGGATACATTTCTAGAGTCTTTGTAATTCTGTCAATGTGCTGCTTGTGTTACTTGTGTTTCTATACGGAGCTGTATCTCTCCCTTCTGCAAGTCCTCACCCCCACTGGAGCGATCTTGCAGGACCCAGTTTCAATGGGGCTGGGTTCCTTCCAGCCACCAAATCAGTCATACACACAAACACACACAGATTAACATGACACGCCTGACCCGGCCGGGTTGATCAACATGGACAGGCTGACACCTTCATATGCCAGGAATCAGTTCATTAAGGTAACAATAAAATGCAGTCAGACACAAGCACACAAGTCAACAGAATACCTCTGAATCCAGCTGGGTGTCCAGCTGACACCCTCATGGGCCAGCATTTAGTTCATAAGGGCACGCCTGTGCCAAACTGGGTCAACCAGCCCATACAAGCTGATCCCCTTATGTGTCTTAAACTCAGCATGTCCCAATCTTTTGCCCTATTTGTCCTAGTAGTGGTAGCCGCTTGATGAGCAGACCCCATAGTATTTCTGGGCTTCACAGGGATATTTGACTTAGGTAGAAGAAGCGTTGCTGCAGAGCAAGTGGGGAAGGAAAGTAGAGAAGGAAACATACACCCGGTTACTACCAGTTTGACTACAAAAATTGTTTATTGCTGAGCATATGAAATATATAATGGTACTAGTAATAATAGACATGCAAAGGAAAACAATCAAAACAATTACAATACTACCCTGGGTTCACTAAGTATTTGGGGAAACTTAGCTCAAGCTTAACTAATACAATTCAGGTCCAGAAATCTATGCCTACAGCGAAGAAGAGACAGAGAGAAAGACCGAGCTGGGGTCTCACCAGTCCAAGGCACTCAGGTTCCAATTCTGAGAGGTAAAGTTCTTAGCATGTTCTTAGGTCCTTGGAGGGAGACGATCTGTTTCATCCAGCTTCTCGAGAACAACAACGGATGGTGTCAGAGACATTTCTATCTTGAAGCACACTTGTTTGCTGATTTTACAGCTTTTTAAACCCTCAGTTCAGATTCTTCAAAGCATTCTTTTAATTGTGTAAATAATTGTCTTTTCTATTGACAAGGGATTATCTGGTTTGGAACATCTCAAGAAACTGATTAACAACCAGGAAAAACAAGGTTTTAAGGAGTAACCAGACACTTAGGAACCAGCTTGAAATTCTTATGGATAGCACATATACTGGATGGGATACCTCATTGTTTCTTCTCAGATAGCTTGCAGCGTCAGGGTTTTGTATTTTTACCTGTTGTGAATAAGCCTTAGCTTAGCATGACTTTTCCAGATCTTACTGTAGTCTTTTAACAGACTTAAGGGGATTATTGGAGTGTTCATAAACTTTGTGGGGAGGACTTCCACCAGTCATCCCGGGAAAAGTATGACAGCATTTGTGGTCAGGGCTCCAATGGGCTGGACACTGTGATGAACCCTTTACTATTGTTCAAATGTTGCCCATACCCCCTCTGACTCAGTCTCTTGCCTCAGCATTCTCTAACCCGGTGACCGAGTTTTAGTCAATCAAGTTCAAATAGGCCTCCCATAGTGGGAGTGGGAATGTATGGCCCGAGATGCCTATTAAACTTTACTTCTGCTTAGTTCTGGTTAGATGAGGTGTGTGTGGGGAGGGTAGGGGAGCCGGGGGAGGGGTGGGGGGAATAGAAAAGTCCTTTGAAAAGTCCAGCAAGCTGGGTGCCAGGCTCCCTCAGGAAGACAGAGCTGATAGGTAACAGTAGTTGATCTGGAAAAACAAGCAATTCAACTAAAGACTCTATCAGCTATCTAAAAGATGGTAAAATTTAAAAACCTTATTTAGCATATGAACATTTTCTTTTTCCACAGAATAAGTTTATCTTCAGATACTTTGGAATTGCATAACTTTAAAGGAATATATTTTCAATGGTTTTAGATTCTGTGTGCTCATAACATTTTCTTGAAAAACAAATCTGATAAATGCTTTTTCATAAATCTCTAGTGGCGAATAATCATATTGGAGTTTTCACGTATTTTCTGTATAAGGAAAAGTATTCTTCTAAAATCACACCAGTTTCATAACACTGCTGTAGTCATTAAAGACAGCTAAACATTTGGTCTATATGTACGGTATAATTTTTCTAAAATTTTATAGAAAATTTGTATGACTTTTCTACAATGAGTGTAAAAATATGTCAGCATATTTAATGCACATTAGTTAAATCATTCTGTTTATATAAGAAAAGATTGTCCTGATTCAATTTCCATTCTGCTGTATTCAGGCACTTGTCAGGCCAGGCCTCTCTTGGTCTGTTATCCAGTACCATGTAAAGCAGTATAGCAGGTTTCATGGTTGAGTTATCGTCAACTAAACCAGTGCTCGCACCTCAGCTAGCTTGGGTGAGAAGGATGTGTAGACACCCAGCAGGACTGAAAACAATATGTGTTAGAGGGTGAATGAGCCAATGGCCATCCATACCTGGAGAGGAAATGGGTGCCACCAGGTCTCTCTGCCTGAAGAATTGCCAATGATAAAAAGCAACTCAACTAACCTCACTGGAATGGAGGAGAGTTGTTCCAGCATCTAAGGTGCCCCAATGATGACAGTGGCCTTGGGACTGACTTGACTTGTATTCAGGCAGCACTATAATTCACTTCACTGTAATATCTGTGTGAGATGTACCTGGAATGGAGAAAATTATACTGGAAACCCTTACCCTAACTCTTGCTTTCAAGGCAATTATAAATTTGTGAGCACTTTAGCAAGTTTGTCATGCTCTGTTCAGCAAAGCAAGATTCCCATAAACGCGTGCACTGAAATTTGTGTGCTTCTTCTGTTAAGGGTCTCAGAACAAAGGAAATTAGTTGTACAGACTGCAGTGGCAGTAATTGCTCTCTCAGATTATTCCATTCTTTCCCATTTGACCACTTATATAGGATAACCTTATGGCACGTTAATAAGAGAACAGCATTTCAATGTAAATTAGGGAAGGAATAGGAACCAACCATCTAAATTAGATTCCAATAAATGTCAAGTTTGATTAAGGAAACCACTCTGGAAAAATGAATTTTAAAAACCTTAAAAGCTACAGTTTTGAACAAAATGCTTTTTATCTTGAGAAGATGTATTTTGCTATCTAATACCGAGTACAACTTTCTTCATTAATTGACAGAAATTGATATGCATTATACAGGGTACCAATAGTTCCTTTTTTCAGGAGATTACATATTTACAAGCCTACAATAAGCTACAGGGGCACATACGAGACTGGCAATATAAATGAATTGGACGTTGTGTTCATGAAAGAGTACAACTTAGGGTGAGATTATTGACCTAAAACTGTTTTAAGCTTCTGTAGCTTTCTGAGGTGGGGGAGGGGAGGGAGAATCCTCCAAACTTCCTAGTTGTGATATCTCTGAGACAGGTGCAGTTGGAATGCTTGGAGTAATGTAATTCTTAAAATAATTAGGTATTTGGTGATTATATGTACAGACCCATGAGGATTGGGTTAGATACCAACTACTATCCCCATCTCAATCTACTTGCTGTAATAAATTACAGCAGAAAGGGTACTAGTCTCAGGTGTACTGCATGTTTTGTTGACATTTAAAGCCAAATTTAAGGGGTAATGCGCACACACTAATTTTACGTACTGTCCACCTAGTGGACAGTAGGTAAAAGTGCACTAATTTGATACTGCAATGTCCTTATTCCCCCAAAATGCAGCACCAAGCTATGCATATGGTGCAGTCACTTTTGGTAGAATCCCCAAACACTGTAAAATAAAATCTATTGTAATGTCCTCTGTATAGTCAATAGATAACTCTTCCCTATTATCCATCTATTTGTTGGCTAGGTTGTGCCTATGCAAAGTGTAGTGAACAAGCCAGGAGAAGTCTTAAGAGACATTAGAAGCCACAGGCATTTTTGGCAAGCTTCTTTGACCAGGGGATGAAGTTCCAAGAAGAAGGATTGCTGGGAAGAGATGGAATCCACCTAACAGAGGGAAGAGCATCTTTGTAGACAGGGCTTTAAATTAGGTCTGCCGGGGGATGGAGACCAAAGCTCTGAGGTAAGTGGGGAAGTGGGTGACCTGGAAGAAAAGCAAGTAGGAGGTTGTAGCAGGGGAGGTATTCTCATCCTTCCTGGGAAATCAGGGCAATCAACGAGTTACCTTAGCTGCCTGTACATGAATGCACAGAGCCTGGGAAATGAGCAGGAAGAACTGGAAGTCTTTGCACAGTCACAGAAATATAACATGATTGGAATAACAGAGATTTGGTGTGATTGCTTGCATGACTGGGGCACTGTCATAGATGGGTATAAACTGTTCAGGAAGGACAGGTAGGGGAGAAGAGGAGGAGGAGTTATACTTTATGTAAAAAGCCATATGATTGCTTAGAGCTCCAGTATGAAGCTGGAGATAGGCCTGTCGAAAGTCTCTGGGTTAAGATCAGAGGGGAGAGCAACAAGGGTGATGATGTGGTGGGAGTCTGCTGTAGACCACCAGACCAGGAGGAAGTGGTGGATGAGATTTTTTCAAATAGCTAGTAGAAGTTTCCTGATCACAGGCCCTGGTTCTCATGGGGAACTTCAATCACCCTGACATCTGCTGGGAGGGAAATCCAGGAAGTTTTTGGAAAGTGTTGCGGACAATTTCCTGGTGCAAGTGCTGTAGCGGCCAACTAAGGGTTGTGCTCTTCTTGACTTGCTGCTCACAAACAAGGAAGAATTGGTGGAGAATGTCTAAATGGATGGCAACTTGGGCATTAGCGACCACAGGGTGATTTGAGCTCAGGATCCTGAGGAAAGGAAGGATGGAGAGCAGCAGAGTAAGCACCATGGACTTCAGAAACGCAGACTTTGACTCACTCAGGCAACTCATGGGCAGGATCCCCTCGGAAGCCAGTCTGACTTGGAGAGGAGTCCAGGAGAGCTGGCTGTACTTTAAAGAAGCCTTACTGAGAGTACAGGAACAAACTATCCTGATGTGCAGGAAGACTAGCAAGTATGGCAGAAGACCAGCTTGGCTTAGCAGGGAATTCTTCAGTAAACTAAATCACAAAAAGGAAACCTATAAGAAGTGGAAACTTGGACAAAACAACTAGGGAGGATATAAGAGTATGCTCAGGCATGCAGGGATGAAGTCAGGAAGGCCGAAGCACAATTGGAGTTGCAGCTAGCAAGGCACATAAAGGGTTTCTATAAGTCTGTCAGTAACAAGAGGAAAACAGGGGAAGTGTGGGTCCCTTACTGAGTGGGGAGGCAACCTAGTGACAGAGGATGCAGAAAAGTGTGAAGTACTTGATGCCTTTTTCACCTAAGTCTTCAAAGGCAAGGTCAGCTTCCTGACTACTGCACCTGGCAGCACAGTTTGGGGGGAAATGAGCATCCAGCAGTGGTGAAAGAAGAGATAAGAGACAATTTAGAAAAGGTAGATGTGTATAAGTCCATGGGGTCGAATGTGATTCACCTGAGGGTGCTGTGGGAGTTGGCTGATGTCATTGCAGAGCAACTGGTCATCATCTTTGAAAATTCATGGCTATCAGGAGAGATCCTGGATGTTTGGAAAAGGGCAAACATAGTGCCCATATTTTAGAAAGGGAGAATGGTCTGTAGTTCCTTGGATCCCCCTGTCAGCTTCACTTCAGTCCCTGGACAAATGATGCAGCAGATCCTCAAGGAATCCATTTCTGTGCACTTGGAGGAGAAGATGATGATTAGGAACAGTCAGCATGGATTCAGCAAGGGAAAGTCATGCCTGACCAACCTGATTGCGTTCTATGATGAGATGACTGGCTTTGTAGATGCGGAGAGACCAGTGGATGTGGTATACCTTGACTTCAGCAAGGCTTTTGATGGTCTCCCACAACATTCTCGCAGGCAAGCTAAGAAAGTATGGACTGGATGCAAGGTGGATAGAAAACTGGCTGGAGCGTTGGGTAATAAGGGGTAATAACCAGTGGCTTGATGTATAGTTGGCAGCTGGTATCAAGTGGAGTGCCTCAGGGGTTGGTTCTGGGTCTGGTTTTGTTCAATATCTTCATCAACGACCTGGAAGATGGCATAGAGTGCACCCTCAGCAAGTTTGTTGATGACCCCAAGCTGAGGGGAGTAGTATATGTGCCGGAGGGTAGGGCTAGGATTCAGAATGACCTAGACCTATTGGATGATTGGGTCAAAAGGAATCTCCTAAGGTTCAACAAAGACAAGTGCAAAGTCCTGCACTTAAGATTAAACAATCCCATGCACCACTACAGGCTGGGGGCTGACCGTCTGGGCAGCAACTCTGCAGAAAAGTATCTGTGGGTTACAGCGGACAATAAGCTGAATGTGAGCCAACAGTGTGCCCTGGTTGCCAAGAAGGCTAATGGCATACTGGGCTGCATTGGTCGGAGCGTTGCCAGCAAGTCAAGGGAAATGATTCTTCCCCTCTATTCAGCACTGGCCACATCTGGAGTATTGTGTTCAGTTTTTGGCCCGCCCACTACAGAAAGGATGTGGACTTATTGGAGAGAGTCCAGCAGAGGGCAACGAAAATGGTGAGGGGCCTGGAGCACATGATTTATGAGGAGAGGCTGAGGAAACTGGACTTATTTAGTCTAGAGAAGAGAAGACTGAGAGGGGATTTAATAGCAGCCTTCAACTACCTGAAGGGGGGTTTGAAAGAGGATGGAGCTAGACCAGTGGGCTCCACCCTTTTTAAGTACAAGATCACCTTTGGCATTTAAAAGCAACCCAAGATCTACCGTGCACTGCTGCCTTCCCCCCGCATCCCCCACCCAGCAGGTAAGTCTGTGGGAAGGGAAGGAGGGGGGCAGACTGAGGCAGAGGGAGAAAAACTATTTGGGGGCACACCTCCCCAGCAGGTAAGTTCCACCTGGCTGGGGCCCCACTCACATTACCCCTGCTTCTGCAGCACTGTCCCTTACAGTGGGAGCCTCGATCTAGCCCCCACCCCTTCCTTCCCCCACAGACTGACCTGCTGGGCTGGGGCGCGCACGTGCATGCACGCAGGCACTCAACACGTCCACCCCAGACTCGGATCGACTCCAAGAGGCTCCGAGGTTTACTGGTGGATCAAGATCCACTGGTTGGTGACCACTGAGCTAGACTGTTCTTAGTGGTGGCAGATGACAGAACAAGGAACAACGGTCTCAATTTGCAGCAAGGGAAGTTTAGGTTAGATATTAGGAAGAATTTTCTTACTAGGAGGGTAGGAAAACACTGGAACAGATAGGCTGTGGAGTCTCTATTCTTGGAGGTTTTTAAGACCCAGCTAGACAAAGCTTTGGCTGGGATGATTTAAGTGGGGATGGTCCTGCTTTGAGCAGGGTGTTGGACTAGATGACCTCCTGAGGTCCCTTCCAACCCTCATTTTATATGATTCTATATGATTCTATGATAAGTCTGTCTTGGCTTTCTCATTCCTTCGTGTAATATCATAAGTCAGTCGAAAATGATAATCTTTGTGCTAGTTCAGGTAGCACATTGGGACTGATGTGAGGTGGAATCCCCATTCCCTACTCACCTACAGAGTGTGAGTAAGTAGGAGCTGTGTGTTTCTTCCTGTGTGCCAAGGTTCAGATTGTATCTGTACAGGAGGTTCTTACTCTTCCATGTGGGCATGTAGGATATCGGCTATCGCTCTACTATCTGAATGCTCAGACCTGTGAATAAATGCTTCTGCCCTGGCTGACCTTGCTTTACCAAGCACATTTAAAATTTTTTGCAACCATGAAGAAAATAATAACAGATGGTAATGATTTATTGTCTATCCTTGGAATTAGATTTGGAAAAGAACTATTAGGTCAGCTTGTCTGTCTCCATGCCAGAGTAGAATTGCTCCCTATTGTCCATTTACAAGAATTTTATTCACTCTTGTTCGAAATGTGCTAAGAGAAGCTGTTTCACAAGTAAGATTATTTTGCAGGCTAAGACACTTCAATCAGGAAGTTTCTTGGTCTAAATTTTCTTTTTCTGGATTTCATTGTAGTATATATTTTTTATTATCTTTGGGTATCACATTTTATAAATGTTCTCCCTGCTTGGTACTTATACCTATCAAATGTTCACAAATTCTCATATCCCCTCTTCGCTCAGATCGAGCCCAGCTTCACACACTTGATTCTTAATATTTCATCATAAATCAGTTTCTCCAGACCTATGCTCATTCTTTTTGCTCTTCTCTGAACTCTCTGAAGTTTAACAGCATATTTCTGGTAATGAGCTGCACTTATTCCAAGTGAGCTCATGCTAAAGCCTTAGAGGGAGGGATTATTACCTTCCAGATCATGCATCAGGGCTACAGCATTTTGTTGCTGCCAGTGACTTCATATCCTATCATGGTGTCCTACATTTCTTTCTGTCAAGATTTTTAATTGGTCACTTCTTTTATTTTAACTTCATTAGAATTTATTCTCAAAATCAAAGGGTTTCTATGATGGATGCCACGAAGCAAACAAAAATTAAAGTGGATGGCGAAATAAGACTGATATAGCTAAGCTGGTAGCATATCCCCAGTCTTATAATAGCCCCTTAACGGTAAACCCAGACCATTGCATATTAGGGTGAGATTATATATTGGCGTTAGCAGGTGCTAATTCTAAGAAATGTTAGTCTGTGTTAAGATTAACAAAGGCTAGTGATCAGTCACATGTTTGGGGTTAATACCTTCTCTAATGTGCACTGCTCAGACCTACTGCTAGATGGCTGGCAAGCCGGGGTGTGGCTAGGGGATGAAAATTGGCTCCATGCCTTCCCTGGTTGCCATCTCTCTAGCCACAGTATAGGTTAGGGAGAGGAGGGGCAAAACTACTATTGACTTCAGTTGTGGTTGTCAGTGCTCACCCTGTCTATTCAGTGCCCATCCATAGTATTCCAAGACATTCACTACTTTCCCAAGTTTGTTTTATTTGCCTCTAAAACTCTAGATACTAAGGGAGAAAATATATTGTCCACCAGAGTGAAAGTTACAATCAATGGGACTGTCTGAATATCAAGAAGTGCCACCTAAGACAGCTGTCAAATTTCTAAATAGTGCAAAAGAATTTTGTTGTCAATTAAAAATAAATGCCAACTACCCAGTTCACTGTGCACCTAACAATGACAGGTGAAAAACAGCGCAGAAAGAGAAGCAAGTGCTATAAAACTGATTTGTTTCAAAACTGTTACAGCATCTATAAATCTAGCCTGGAGTTCTTCAATCACTCAGAATACCAAAGTTAAAAGGACAAATGATCAACTGCGAAACCCATAGCAGGCAAACTGACAATGCATTTTAAAAAATAAATTATTATTTATTTTTACTGAAATGTTATTTAAACCTGGAATAACTACTTCTCAGATTTATATCTGTCTTCCAAAGAAAGGTCTGATATAGAGGCTATATAATGCTAAGTACTCTGAAAAATCAAGTTTGCTGTCTGTATCTGACCTAGAACACTTGGAAAACAGGTACAAAGGGGTGCATAGTTAGGGAGAAGGCATATTTGTTTCACCAACAACTTCCTACTGTTCATGTAGTCCTTGCTTTTCACATAGCTTATTCTGGCTCAGAGCTATGAGTCAAGTGAAGTTTGAGATGCTAGTGAAGTTGAAGTGCTATTGAAAAAGGATGCAGTAGCCATCTGGGCATGCTGCTACATCATTACTAGTGTATCGCCACTGTTTGGAGCATCGTTGCACATCTGGCATTAGGAAACAATCCTTACACCATCTCTAGCTGGGAGCTCAGAAAACTATTTCTTGAAACAGAGGGTCTATTCTATGTCTTTTTGGCTGTAGCTGTTTCACTACACGTACTATGTGTTGGGTAACACCATGAGAGGACTCCCTGCTACTAAAACTAAACCAGCTCTTTATTAAAGATGTGCTATTTATAGCATATTTATAGAGATGCTATTTATAGAGATGTGGAAAGTGCAGCCAGGGTCCAAACAATATGTAGACACTTTCCTGATGTTTCTACCACACTCTTCCTTCTTGCAGACTGTAGCGATCACCCCAAACATCATGTAGGTGCTATAAAATATGGAGTTGCCACTTTCAGTAGTCTGAGCAGAATGACTTTTGAAGGCCTTTCCCCCTCCAGTATTCTGCTGCAGCTGTAAGCAGCAGAAGTCCTCATGTCAGATCTTCTAGGTCAGGGGTTTTCAACCAGGGGTATGCGTACCCCTGGGGGTACTTTGCAAGGCCCCAGGGGGTACACGGCAGTGGCGCAGAGAAGCCACCAGCTGCTGGGGGACTCCCCACTTCTTGACTGGCCACCAGGAGTACCCCAAACAAAAAAGGCTGAAAACCCCTGTTCTAGGTGTAAAGGAGAGGGTGTCTGGCAGAGCATGGTCTGCGGGAGCTCTAGGATTTTGGAATGTGCCTCTGTAGGTGCAAGATGGCTCAGAATTAGTGAGTTTTCTGATATGCGACAAAAGGACCTTGATTTGAGTGGGGGGTTTTGGGTTTGTTTGGGTTTTTTTTCAGAGAGTTCCTGAAGATTTCCTTTCACAATGATTAAGAGAAAGGAAGATGGTTTTATTTAGGCATCTGGTTGGTTTAGTTCCTGTTGACATGAGCATTCAATACTGAGGGAAACTTTATTGAATTACTAGTCTGTTAAGCCAAGCAGAGACTCAGATAAGGGTGTTTCATTGTTTTAGATGTAAACTAGATGTAAATAAATAAAAAAAAAAATCCTGTTTAAAGAACATTCAGTCAACATTCCATTAAGCAGTCAAAAGTTAGGAAATGACAATTTAAGATTGATTTCATGGCAGTCACTGATTAAACAATCTCATAATATTTTTCCAGTGCTTGCTCAATAAATATCAAATGTTTTGCTTTATCTGCCCTGTACAGTGTGTGACTTACTGTTCCATTTACTGAACACTGTTCAAAACCAGTCGGAAGACTGATTATCCACTTACCCATGTCTTTATCTAACAATTTTCATCCTTGCGATATCTAATTGCACAGAGAAATTTTGGTGTTTAGTTTGGGACCCACAAGAAATTTTGGAGTACTTAGCAGTGCCATAAGTACAGGTGGATAAGCAGTGCACAAGCCCTGGGTGCTGACTTTAGAAGGATAGGTGGACCAAAAGGAAGCCCCCCCCACCACGGGGGAGTCTGTGCCTTTCTTGCTACTGAATACACCATTGCCCATTTCCACAGGTTACTAATTGGTGGCACCTGGGACAGGGGCAGTGGTTTCAATAGTGTTCTGGTACTGGAAATAGCTGCTGTGTTGGATTCACCAGCAGCTAGGGAGTTAATGCAGCAGGAACACCCTCCAATGCATCCACCTCCTCTCTCATTGCTGAATTTACCCTTGCCAATTGCCATTGCTACTAGCTGAAGTAGGGAGGTGTGAGAGGGTTCCTACTAGGGTGGCCATCATAGAGGACATTCCAGTTTTCTGCTATTCTGTCCTCTATTATTGATATGAAAATGGACACCTTTATGTCCATAAAGGTGTTGGGTTTCATATCAATAGAGGACAGAGGACAACCAGACGCTCTCTATGATAGCCACCCTAGTCCCTACATCTGGTGGAACTTGCATTAACCCCTGGGTTATCAGCACTTCCCCATGGCACAGCTATTCCCAATAGCAGGACACTTTTGAAAAATGCTGGCCCTGACTGCAAACATTACCAGTTAATGCTTTTGATACTTAGCATTATAAAGCACTTTACAGGCGCGTCCAGACGAGCACACACGTGTGTCTTGCAATGTCTCAAAGCCCTTTGAGACAATGAAAGAGGCACGTGCAGGAATGGGAAAAGGTTCCCCATGCTACAAATTTGTAGCCAGTGCAGGGGCAAAATTGGACCCCTGGATATCCAGGGGTAAAAAAAAAAAACTGGAGTGAAAAAAAGCGGGGCAACCAGAGGCTGGGTCTCTATGGCTGGCCCTCGCTCTGGTACTGAAGCACACTGACATGCAGGGAAGGCAGTGTGCCACTCTCAGGGAGCTGGACCCAGGCTCCAGTGCTGCTAAGTAGGGGGCTGGGGGGGCTGG